>NC_052023.1:14923117-15257283 GCF_015832195.1 Motacilla alba alba | reverse complement strand
TCCCCAGCTGTCTGTATGGATAAGTGCAGCAATAGTCATGAGGTATATTCTCAAAAGTTTGTGAAATCTTTGTAGAAATTATAAATTACAGCATTGGATTTTAAGGATGCAATCTAAGAAGTACCTTTGCTAGCCCATTATTTTGTTACTTGTTGGCCAAATCGTCTTGTAGGAAAACAATGCTTTAAAAATGAACCTGTGGAATAGGCAGCTGTAACTTCATAACAATTAAAGTATGTATTCAGTATTTGTGCAGTAAGATATTCAGTAAATTTAATATCAGGGATACAAAACTTTAAAATAATCTCAAAAAAAAGACTTGAAAAGATGCTTTCTGTTAATGAAAAGAACACTTTAGGAGAAATAATTTTTATGAAGAGAGTAAACAGCAGACTATTTCCAGATAATGTAAAAACTTCCATCTTAACCTCTGTCCCTTTCATCCTTTTCCCATAACTCATGGTCTGTGTACTCTGAAACCGGCTCTTCAGCCTCTCGGAGGCTGATGGTAAAAATCTTCATGTGTAAGCTCCTTTCTTGTCCTTCATACACATTTCATAAACATGGGCAAAGAAACACTAATTCTTCTACAAACTGGGAGTTTCTCCCTGCCTCTACCACCTTCCAAAGTTGCTGTCACTACCAATTTTTGCCTGTTTATAGGATTAGAAGCTTAGTGATACATCCATTACGTCCCTTCTGAAAAATACTCCAAAATTATATACTTGAATTGAGATACAATCTCTGAGTAAATTATATGTTTAGAGACATGGGTCAGAGATGAAGCTGTACTTAGGGTCTTACTGTTCCCTTTCAATAAGAGTCATGTGAGATTCACACAGACTTGGATGATAAGTGACTTAAGAGGTAGATTGTTGACCCATTCTCAAAGAAATAACTTTGTTTTCAGTGTAGATGTGCCTGTTTTCCAAGCATTTTTAGGTGTTCGGACACATGTAAATAAAAAGTTAAGGCTACATGTGTCTATCTATAGCGTATCAAGCTCTTTTCAGGTTTTCCTTATAAAAAACTCAAATTAGTTTCTTTTGATTGTGTTTGAAATGCTGCAGTAGTAGGGTAGAGGACACTGAAGTAGGCCTTCTCTACCTGAAGCTTTATCCTGGTTGTGGCAGAAAATTTATACCCTTCAATCTCTTATTTAGGATCCTTTGTTGTGCATTTCTATGCTGGAATCTTTAATGATTTTTGTAATCTGCAATATGTAGCTGAGGAGTGAAGCAAGGCTGAGAAAGCACCATTTGGAAACAATGGCTGGGTGCCCATGATTTCTGTGATGTTCAGGACAATATATCTGTGTTTTAATCAGCTGGCTGTAAATGAAGAAGCATGCCATTGTATGATTAATGAAAAGTGCTGGGTTTAGTTATGGTAATATATGTGTGTTAGAAATCTAAACTGTTGTGTGTAGCTGTTCACATTTGCTATTAACATCAGCAGCATTGCACTGAGATTGGACCAGCTGTACAGCACAAAGCAAAAGGAAACTTTTATAAATACTTTTATTCAGTGGGGGTACAATGAGACACTCAAGTCAAGTGAGCATGATTTAACTTTAACATCCTGCTATGTTTCCAGTTAACCATTAAGTTGTCATTTCCATAAACCCAAATGTTTTGATAGGAAAAACAATTGCTGTAGACAGAAAAGGAGTCAAACTGTACACAGATCAGTTCAATAAGCAGGAGTTCTTGATGTGTTATAAGGCAGTGGCTTCCCAGCTCTTGGGGAAAATTGCAGTTTGATCAACTGCCAATAAGTGAGATCATACTCGTATCTTTTTTTATTTGTTTATTTTTAATTTGTGAGCAAAGACTGTGCTCATTAAAGTTAGGAACTCCACACTTCTTTTAGCCAAGTGTTACCATATTCTATATAATGAATTGTGTACACTTCTATCCTTTTCAGTCATTCATTTAATTTTCCTTGGAATTGCATGAAATACTTCATTATTCAAGTATTTTTCCAATCTGTACTATTTATATTTCTGGTACAAACCTGCATTTGATTACACTCATATAGTAGATGCTTTGTCCTTTTAATGTGGGCATGAACTTGTTACCCTTCTTTTTGTTTTGTTTTGGTTTGACATGTAACTGAAATGATTGATTAAATAAATGAATTAAAGGTATTCTCTGTATTTTGGGATTTGTAATGACTTCAATAATTTGAATTACTGTAGAGCTTTACAGCTTTATGTTGTTTTCTGATCTTACCATAGAGTAGAAAACATTTTCATTATCTATTTTTAGCAAAATAATTAAATTTTTTTCTTTGTTTCTTATTTGTTAATAGTGACATGCCCTTGTTTTTATTTTTCAAATTTTGGTGGAATAATTATTGAATTTATTAGGGAAGTACTGAGAAGATCTGTTCTTCTCTGTGGCTGATACGGTGTCTTAATGCCTTGGCCACAAGGCTAAGCAATATCAGATTGCTGGGGCCTGTGACAGTTAAAATATCCAGATTGTGTCTGTGAATGTTTTCACTTTTGAAAATGTAAACTTTTAGCATTAATGCTGCCATTACCAGAATGTTGCTGGCAGTGCTCCTGTGTTAGAGGATAATTACTGGACTCAATCCTGACATGTAACGCTTCTTTTTTCCAGGGAGGTGGGTGGACAAACACACAGAGCTCATTGCTGAACTACTGAAGTTGGGTAAGTTCTGTTGCCTTCACTGATCCTGTGTGGCTTTCAAAATATGGACTGAGTTGATGGAGCAAGCGTCTGTGTAGTTCACATTACTAGAGGAATTTGTTTATTATAATTTGCACGGAAGT
This sequence comes from Motacilla alba alba, assembly GCF_015832195.1. Taxonomy (NCBI): domain Eukaryota; kingdom Metazoa; phylum Chordata; class Aves; order Passeriformes; family Motacillidae; genus Motacilla; species Motacilla alba. Next base: position 15,254,483 of record NC_052023.1, on the reverse strand, counting down.
TGTTCCTGTTCTTGTGTGCCTGGTAACAGTTTGATTTTTGATTGCTTTTTAGTCTTTTCAGATGACCTACATGGAGCTTCTTATTTTGATTTCTACTGACTAATACTGTGTTTTTAAGGTATTTCCTGCTTTACCACTCTGTAAAAACGTATAAAATTCAACCTAGCTTGGAGGACTATCACAGCCCTATGAACCACTTAACAATAAATGCATTTCCCAGATAGAGACCAAAGAATCTGTGGAGAGTCGTGGTGCATCTTACTTCTACCTAGCTGGGAGAGCTAATGCTGTAGACCTGGCCTATAACAAACAGAAAGAAAAAAGCCTTAGAGTATGATCCAGGGATCATTTCTTCACCTAATCAAACATACATTCCCCACCTTTCTGTCCTTCATGCTTCTTCCTCTGTGTTGAAGATGATCCTATGCAGTGCCCCAGAAGAACTATTTTCCCCTTAATCAAGTGCCACACTTTCTTCTGCCAGACAGTGCAGGAGCATTAAGTTTGGAGCTTTGGTGGACTGCCAGCTCCATTTGCTGTGTGGAGGGGGAGGAAATTCACCGAAGTGCCACCCTTTTCAAATCTTTCATCCCCTACAGAATGTATTAACAAGTCTGAAAGCAGCTGTGCTTTCTCCTGCTGTAATAATGGGAGATCCAAAGCAATGTTACTGTCCCTTCCCATGCCATGAGTTTCAGTTGAACTACATAATTACAGTTCCTTTAGTCTCCATCAAGAAGGAAAGTTCAAGAGCAAATCAGAAAATTTTAGAAAATTATGAAATTAGAGAAAACCAAGTGACTGTCAGCTGGACTTTCATTACTCCTCATTTTTAACAACAATGAATTAGGTATACTTGAACTCTTATGGAAGATATTATGCACTGCATATATTGTTGAGTTAATGTAAAGTACCTGTTTAAATCAGCTTTTTCTGCAGTTTCCTTGTCATAAGTATTAATGTCAGCAACATCTGCAATGGAATTGCAATGCAAATCAGTGCAGATTATCACCAGTTAATAAAGAGCCAAAAGCATATTTTGGGTAGCACAATTTCTTCAGTTTACTTCTATGGTTAATCTGCTCATATGTTTTCAATAAAACCTTACATTAAACACAAAAGGTATGTACAGCATGATATGTGTATGATTTTGGTTTTGGCATAGCATTTGGTTTTCCAAGACCAAATCCTACAGTTTGGTCTCCTCTTCTGATCTGAATTCCAAATATCCTTTGTTTATTTAGCAGTGCTCTAGAGAAGGATTTGAGCTCTCATTTTGACACAGATCTTGCTGATGTACTCTTAACTTTATGTGCATCCCTATAATCAACAAGGAAAATGGGAAATGATTCACTTCAGAGGATCATTCCTTAAGCATTATTCTCAGACTGAGTAGATATAATGGGGAAATCTTTCCTCTTAACAGTGTCATTTTATGCCATGAAAAAATTAAAATTTCAATCATTTCAACTGGAAGTATTTGGATGTACTACTGCCTCACTAAGCATGAACTGTAGTTTTCAGAACAGTCTCAGAGATGTCCAGAAATCAAAACAGAAGAAAAGGAAACCATATTCCCCAGCCCCAGAGGCAATTTTGAAAATACAATTCTAGTTATTATTGGATCTTATTATCTATACAAGGCTTCTGCCTTACCTTTGTTACCACAAGAAATACTTTTTATGAGAGTACTGTTTCTGAAGATATTTGTCCCTGATTGATTGCCTTTGAGATGGTGACACTTCTCATTTTATGGAAATATTACAGCGCTTTGAACACTGAGCTTCAGAAAAGCCCCAGGGGTGAACAAAGAGCTGTCTAGGACCCCAAGAGCAGTGCTACAAGTTAAGTAGTGTTTAAATGGGGGAAGGATGGACTGCCCCAGTCTCTCCAAGAGTTCCCCACAAGGCTATTAGCTTTGTTTAGTTCTCAGTTACAGATCAGCATTTGCTGTCACTCCTGCAGCCATGGTAGAAACAGGCCTAGCAGTTTAACATTTAGTTAGCACCAACTTTTTTTTCTCTGTGAGCCCTTGGAGCAGTCTCACAGTAAGTGCAAACACTTTGGGTGAAAACTGTAGAGATAAACAACTGGCTAATTTCAGGGAAGTGCTTTTAGGATCAGAATTCTTTGTAATAATTTGTTGGCCCAAACTAGCTGGTAGTCAAGCTTTTAAATCAGTGTAACTTTCCCCTGGTACCCAATTAGAAGTAGTTTTTAGTAATATAAGAATTACTAGTAAAATCAGTATTCATTGCAGTATACACTTGTAGTTTCTGGTATCTTCTGGTTTTTGTGTGTGAACAAATGGTGTATTTGGCTTTAGAGTAGCACAATGGCCCTGTGGGTGCAGCTGGCCTAAGTACACACTAGGAGCACATGTATGTGGGGCATCCAGCTCTCCCAGGAGTCGTAGGTGACACAAACATATTCCTCAGGCATATGTCAAGGCATCATAATTCAACACCCTCCTGATTGAATGGGCATTTTGTTACATTCCACATGCCCAAAATAGGAAGGAAAAGAACGACCAGACCCTGTGTTATTTTGTTTGAAAGTCTTTATTTCTGCCAGGACATAGAAGCAGTCAGAGCTCAGTGGACTATTTGTGAGCACTGAGCAGTCTGAATGTTTTGTAACTCAGTGTGAAATCAGAAGCTGCATTGCATAAGCATTGACAATACAGAGCAAAATGCACTTAAATTAAAAAATAAAGAAGAGTATGTTTCTTGCATACAGTAGGCCTAACCATTTCAGAGATGAATGTAGGCAGATTTCTGAGGTTCGGAATGCAAATTTAGGTGGAACCATTTGAATTTACAAAATAAATAAATAAAATATCCCCAAATGAAGCCCTGCTTGAAGGACTGAACATGCCAGTAGCAAGTTCTGCTTCAGACTTCAAGAGATAAAGTACGTTAGTGTGTATCTGTTAGTCTAATTTATTCAGTGTCATTGCTGTATCACAACCTTCTGTTTGATTTTCTTATAAACTAATAATTTCCTGAATGAACTAATACTGCCATAGCCACTAGTACCTCTGCCTTGTAGAAGTTTTTTATTGTTGTGTATGCAACTAAATTGAAATATCTTTCACTTGAAATATTGACTTTAATATCTCATTTGAAAAATTCATGAAGCCTTTGATGTTAAATCCATACTCAATTTAGCCAAATGCCATTAGAATATGCAATATGCCTGAATACAGAGAGCATTATTGTCTGTGTTTCTGCAGAAGAATTACATTTTATGACTGTAACGTCAGGATCTTTTTTGGATTTGTTCATGAAGAAAAGAAAGAGAAAGGCAGCACATTAGAAGCAAAATGAAAAGTGGTATTGATTAGGCTCTCATTTACCCTCTCTTTGCTTGAATCTCTAAATGCAGGGAAATAAGGGTTGTGCCACAGCAAGTAACAATGCTCTGTAATGAATGGAAGAATCTTTAGAAAATTAGTGTAAACACGTATGATAGTGCACAGATGTTGCTCCTAGTAACTGTCATACATTTATTTTACATCTCCATTTACATACATCTCTTTATTTCCTAATAGTATCATAATAGAAACATGACAATAGTTAATGATTTCATAAAACATGGAATGTAAAGCTGACAGAGAGGTAGAACATTAATTGAAACCTATAGCTATAGTACATTAGAATTACATCTCCTAAATGACTCCTGATAAAAATATCCCTCTTCTACAGAGAAAGACAAAGACAGGTAAAAAACTAGGCTTTCAACAAATTAATTTTTTTTTTTCCAGTAAAACAGACTGGCAAATGTTGCAAAATCTCCTGAGTGCTAATAGAATCGTATTTGCCTTTAGTAATTTATGGGCACTTTTCCTCCAGCTATCGATCACAGTTGAAAAAAGTAAACTGCATTAACATTTTAGGCAATAATGGCTCCAGAAAATGTTTGATTTTTATCACTACCAAAACTGATGTCAGGAAACTTGGTTCTTCAGCAGAAGAGGGAGAGCTGAGCGCATCCAGCTTGTAGTGTGTTCATGCAAGTGCCCAGATCTGACTGAACAAACTGGATGTTAACCAGTGTTTGGAGCTTGTTGCATTATCCTAAAACATAAAAAGTAAGTTGATGGCACAGGTCAGGAGATTGGACACCTCATAACTGCCGCACAGCAAAGTGCCTTGGGGTCTCTGAGGATTCCAGTGAGCGCAGAAGGGGCTGAGGGAGAGCTGCTCTCTGCCACCATCTCCTGGCCAGTGCCTGGGACACAAACTGCCTCTACTTCCTCCGCTACTGGCTGTGGCAAGCCTATTACCTCAACCAAGGGGACAGTCACAGCCATTTGAAGCAAGCTCATACTGGGAAAAAAACACATTTTAAAATTTCCAAAGGGAAACTGGACCCTAACAAGCTTATTTAGACGTATATTAAAGTGGATGGTGCAAAATGCCAGACTAAGGGAGCCGATAGCTCCCTTTGTGAATAAATCTCCTCCTGTGAATAAATCCAGAGCATTAGTGCCTGGGATTTTATGCTTGGAATTAGGGGAAAGTGTTTTGGTCAGTGATGATGGCTCATGTTGTCAGATAGTCCTGAATGCTCTTGATATGTGTGTTATACAGGTTGGTGACTGGACTTGAATTTCTGCAGAATTTTTATATATTATGAGAGGAAAAAGCTTCATTTCGATAGTTAATACTTTCAAGATGCCACTTTTTAGGGTTAACAGTGGAACTTGCCTCTTTATTATTAGGAAGCAATGCTGTAAGATAGATTGACTTAGAAAGTGAAATTATATTTGAAGTTTCAGATTTTAGGTTACACTTCTGGTTTTACCATAGGCCTTCTCCGTTTTCAGAAATCTGTGATCTACAAAAGTGAGTTTAATGAAACTTCTTCTTACATTAGTGTTATTGTACATGACAACATAACACAATAGTTTGATACTTGGTTTCTGTATAATTAGTCTTGACAACAAAGAACACACAGAATTAGAGTACAAACTGAAACGGCAATCTTTCCAAATCCTTTCATTGCTCAGGCTATTCCATACTTTTATACCTTTTTGGAGCAATGAAATTATATTGCTGTTTGGTCATATGTTAAATTAATTGCGACAAGTTAAAATAGATGTTAAAGCAAGCATCCTACAAATTAATTAACAACTGATTAGTACAGTTTACAATTTTTCATAGGAAGAATCATATATATTCTGAGTACAAACGAAAGTTAAATATTTCCACATCCTGGAAGAAATTTTTTGAGTTGAAGATCATGTAAATGATATGATCTTTTTTATGTAGAACCAAATTAATATCCTTTCTTGTGTTTTAAACAGATGTGCAAACATTTCTTGGAGATCTCATACCCTAGTGCTTTTTCTTCAACTGAAAAAAGGAACATCAGAATCTCTGTGCCTCAAAAGATTATTTTTTACATTATGCCAAAAAAAAAAAGAAAATAGTCTGAAGTATATATTAGGATGTAGCGTATAGTTTATATGTGTACCACTGAATCTGATACAAGTGAATAAAAACTTATTAGAGAAATTCATTTGCCATGCCTGAAGCCTTTACAGTGAACAGTTTTACAGATCTCATTTTTCAGATCTGAATTTTATTTCAGAGGCTTTGAAGTCTGCTGACTAATGAAGAATTGTGAGAAAGAACACTAAAGTTGTATCAAAAAGAAAGTAACTTTCAACTGCAATTTAGAAATACCACACAAATCAGCATGTGGCTATACACCTGTATGTGTCAAACATGAAACCAAATTGCATCCTTTTTTTGGATCACCTAGTCAATGGTGTTGAATTTCTGGCTTTTACATTCAACCAGGTAAGATAAGGTGGCCTGTTCAGCCCATGTTATTAAAGAAATTGGTTCACCTATTTGATTTCATGTCATTGTAGTTCCAACCATTCATTTATTCAATAAACAGTTTGGTATGTTCTGAGAAATAATGAATATTGATTAAAAAATCAATCACTTATTAAGAAACAGGGAAATTGTTTATCCAATAAATTTTAATTTTTGATTTGTTATTTATATTTTCCAATTTAATCCACCCCTCCCTTAGGCTCCCAAACTGCCACGGAAATCAGGAGGAAGGGCAGAGTGATGCTGGCAGCAACTGTGCAAAGAACACAAAACTGAATGCATTCATTTCAGATTAGACTGATGGAAATAGACCACAATAAAGGAGACTGTGATTGAGAACTGTGGATACATTACCTCATGCACCTTTGGCCATTGCACCGAAACTTTAACTTTTAATACAATTTATGAGGCTCTCTGCTTCCTACCTATTACATCACTTTGACACTGTCAAAACACAATAGTTAGAAAAATATTGCAGGTTTCATCTAAGCTGGAAGAGATTCTGAGCATGGAGGCTGAATGCACAAGGCAGTGAGAGAGACCTGTACAAGTGCTCTCGAGCATTTATCTGTTCTCTTGATGAGACCCAAGCCCTGAACAGAGGTGCTGAATATCCCTTTTTGCAAGGGAACAGAGAAACCAACTGAACCATTTCATCTGAATGTGTGCACTGATTCTAGTTTCATTGTTCATTACACTAATGAAGAAAACTGCCTTGATACATACAAGCAATAGACAAATATTCCTTCATCCCTATGAACAGTTTAGTCTCTCTGGGATTTTCGTGTAGAAGTTGGGAAAAAATTTGTCTTTGAATTTGCCTGAGTGAGGCATCTTCCCTCCCCGCCATCATGTGTGACCAAATGTAGTTCTCATTTTTAACAATGCAGAGGTGTGCTAGTCTCTTCATAGTTAAAGTTGGTATTAACTATGCTTTGCTTGCCTGATGTTCTCTCATACCTAACTTCATGTCAGAATACTATTTTTTAAAGAAATATGGAAAGTCACTTGTAAAGAATGGGGTAAATATTTTATGAATTGAAAGTTTTTTTAAAGGACTTTCTTTCATGGGGAAGGATGTGGAAACACTACTTGCAATCTGTCACACTGCTTTTGTGGGCCTTGAGCTGGTACATAGAAACTCATCTTCTTGTGAATAGATGAAAAGTGAGAATGCATGAGAAAAAAAACCAAATAGGCAGATGTAGCAGGCGCAGGCCCTGCAAACCTGCCTTGGCGTTCAGAGGCAGAATGCTGAGTCAGGATGACTGGACAATAGGAGCCCCTCTCTCCCGCTTTCAGACCATTGCTTATCTCTCTGTAAGGCTATAGGTCACTTTCCTTTAACCCTTACCATTGGACAATTCTCAATCCTCCCTTGCCCTATATAAACCCCTGTTTCTTCTGGCAGAGCCAAAGGCCAGGGTTATGTGGTCTGAGATCTACCAGGGAAGGAGAGTGTCTTCTGTGGAGAGTATCCTACAAAGGAAGGAGATTCAGTCCTTGTGTGTATTTCAGCCTCGGCGGAAACCCAAGGCTCTGAGGTATGATTAGCAGTGTTAACTAATCAAGCCTTGTTCATACTAATTGTGTTGTTAGTCTTTCAAGTATGGAAGAGTAAGGGAAGAACTAATTTTTTTTTTTCTCCAGGAAACAAACATATTATACAGGAGTTGAGAGTTCAGATTGTACATAAAAGCAAAACTACTACTGTTACCTGGCTTGTGCAGTCCTCCTGCCTTTGAAAATTCTGTGGGAAATTCAGCTGGCCATGTTTCTGATCAGTCTTATGGACAGTTTTTAAAGATGGCTTTATCCATTATATTTCCTGGCATTCTGATTATTGATGACCTCACTTTCCTCTTAATTTGTATCTTCTTTCATCAGTTTCTAAGGCAGATGAGGTGTCCCCTGCCTTTCATTTCACTTATGTTCATTCACAAAAGAACTGTGATCTGCTCTGTGATGGAAATAAAACCCCCCATGTTTTAAAATGTCATTTGAATGTTTAAAACATAGAGATTGTAGTGCAAGAAACCATGATGAAGCTAAGTACATTTACATAAATGTTTAAAAATGCTCAAAGATAGCAATACTTTGTTTTGCAACTTGGGGATGTAGACAATAAACTTCCCTAAGGTGTCTTATGGATCCAGTTCTACTCTCTGTTGATATAGCAGCAGATAGCAATAAAAAATTTTTGGTTGACACCAGTTGAGAAGAGTTTGCAAGCATTCAGAAGATTAACTTAATATTCTAAAGATTTTGTTAAATGTACTGGGGGAAAAACACCCCAGGGTTTAATTACACAATGCATGATCAGAACCCTCAGATTTAAAATCTGGGAGAAAATTGCCCCTTGAAGTATTAGACCTGAGATTCAATTCTCTGCCTGAGTTTTGGTCAAGATAAAGACTTGTGAAACAGAACAAACAAGCTCCCTTGAAACTTCTGGATTTACCTACCTAAGAAAAGACTGAGGGGCAAATAATGTAAGTTCTAAATGATTGCTATGGATAGGATTGTTCCCTATGTTCACTAAGTGCAGGGACATTCTTCTTCCTGTGTGTAGGAAAAGAAACTTGCCTTGCAGAGCAGGGAAGAAGCAATCTTTCATTTTATGGTACTAATTGAGGGATGGGAACAGCTATTTTAGGAGGCTGTGTAATTGTAATAATTTTTAAGAAAAAGGTTATATAGTAATATACAGGTTATTCCTTATTTCTCTTAGACCCTTCTTGAAAGTGCAAAGCTGCCCTGGTTGGTCTACTGAACTTCTTTTCCTCCCTTCCCTCATAGCTTTCCTTGATTAATTTAACTGTTCATTGTTTCTCCCAGATTAAGTCTCTGAATAAGAAATGGTTAAATAATTTGGAGACTAGAAATTGCTACTACTATCCATCATTTTTTGTTTCATCCATTTCACTGAATTCCTATATTTGGGGACGAATGTATACATGGCATAAATGAACAGATTTGAGTGTCTGATGAGGGAAGATAAGATATAATGCCAGTTTGGTACAGAGTGAGTTAGATTTAGGTATTTCTGTGTGTGAAAAGTTGGATGCAAACACCCAGCCATTATTCCATGAAACCTTTATCTCCTGTTGATGGGCTCATAGCAAAAAAAGGTAATCGGTATTGGTTCTACCAAAAGTTTCATCTGATGTCATCTCTGAGTAATCATTAAATATTCAGGAAGAGTAGGACAGCACTGAATTGCTTCACACATCTGAAAAATGAACTGCATTTGGTACATTGAATAATACATTGAAAGAGACCACAGGAGTGTTGCACAGCACCTTGACTTTCCAAAAAATAGGTACTTCTGTAAGTAACCATGAAAATAGATATAGAAATGAAATTTCTTTAAGCTTTCTTTCAAGTTTGCAGAAGATTTTGATTAACTTGGAGCAGCAGTTAGCTTTATTTAAAGGTGAAGCCCAAACACTGTATATGTTTGCCAGTTCATGGCTAGTTAAATGTAATTGCATTACATTGCCACAAAACAAATAGAACAGCCTGGAGTACTGTGTCCACTGTGTTTATGTTAGAGGAAGCCCTGAGTTTGAACTGCAAGTCTTGTAGAAAAGGAATGATGATTCATTTTCTAGGGAAATTGTTCTTTTGAAAAATTTACATATACATTCATACCTCTCTGTCATGACTCTGCCAATAGCTCTGGAAGGGTTTTTCCTGCAAGGACTCCCATGCAGAATAATCCTGTTGCAGCCACTCCTGAGTGTAAGCAGAGGCCTGTTCTGTTTAAAATACCAGGTGAAAGTGTAGTGTAGTTAAGTGATGCTGTGATGATTTTGAGTAATTTTAAGAAGTTATTTGTATTAAATTCTTCATTAAAATGTGAAGAGCTAGTAAGAAAGTACATTTGTTATTAGTGAACAACCTTGATTCATTAGTCCCCTGTGTGTCAGTCCCTATGTACTCGAGGAGACTGGACTCCTCAATGCGTTGACTGGTTGTGAATTGTTCTGGTTGTCATATTTTCTGCATTATTCTAATCTTCTTGGTATGAATGGAAGTGCATCCCCTTCTGCTTGACAGCAAAGACAAACATCAAGCTGTCCAGAAGATAGAGTGCCATTTTATTCTTCTTTTGAAATTCTTGATGGGATGGGGACAACATCAGCAAACACTCAAGAAAAGACCTCCTGACCCTCCAATTATTCTTGCTGACATTTTTATAATAATTTCCTTCTCAAAAAATACTGAGTCCTTTGTGTCAGAATGAGAACAAAACAAAACAAAAAAAAACCACAAAAAAGCCTTAAACTTGATTGAATTATTGTTTGGTCAGAACTTGAATTCTACAGAAGTCCTAGTTTAAATTAAATTAGTGCTCAGAATGTTATCTTTGCCCCACTACAATTCTTAAAATTTAGGCAGAGCTTATTATACTAGAATCATTATGTTAAAATGGCTGTTTATGATTGTTTTAAACCAAATGGTTTGAACCAGCTTTATTCCCAGTCTAGCATTAAATATCATGCACACTGTTGCTGTGTAATTGTGGTTACACATTTTAGAATGTTCCTTATGTGTACAGAATGGAGAAAAATCATATTACCATGTTATTCAACATGAAAAACTATAAAAGCCTGCAATTCAAATATGCCTTTTTGAGACAATTGAATTAACAGAGTTAGATTAAAATATAAATGAACTTGTTAAGTAATATTTTATTTTCAAAACCCATTTCCTCTTTATATTATTTATACAGTTGGTGTGTTTGACCAAGAGAATTGATATATTGTTCTCAATAGGGTAAATATCCACTGTGATTACTCATTTAATTGCCAGAGCCATCTTTCTCCTTTCAAATAAAGCAGTATTTAAGAAGAGAAGTCCATTATTGTTTCTCCAAGTACTGTGCTGTATCCATGAGATGAGCCTGTCCTTCCTGTTTCTGTGTGAAATCATAAAGCTCATGCTCTGTGCCCACAGTAACTTTTTGCAAGTACAGTGTATGAAGCCACCCTCTCCCTCTGTGCCTGCACCCTGTTAGACAGGAGGTTGCCAGGCTTTACTGACGCCTGCTAACATCAAGCTTGGCACAATGGATTCTTTGGAGTTCATGGCTGAGTATTCTGATAACAAGATAAAAATAATGCGTGGTGTTAAAAACATCAGAGACTCAATTTAAATGGATGGAAAGGATAGTGTTTATTCACATTCCGAGGCACAAAACTGCGTATGTTCAGTACACACTTTGGGTGCTTAATAAGCTCAAGTCCCAATGAATTGGTTCTTGACAGTTATGAATGGTAGACTGGCTGCATTAAAGCAATGAGGGAGCTAACAGCAGGTTTGCAACTGGGTTTGAATAAATCATCAACCAAACATACAACAGCATTGTAACAGTAGGCCAAAACCTCTCCAGCCATGTGATCGCTAGTTGCCAGGAGACCATGAATCTTGGGTATTCTAAAAATATTGAAATAATTTTAGCTGTCTCAAATTTATAAAATCTCTGGAAAAATATAATACATTTAAATATATTAAAATATAACTACTTTGTCAGGGTACATGTAAAGCTTTTAGACAAAATATGGCTTTTTAACTAAAATGTTTTTTTTGCATATTGATTTGCTTTCTTTTGTATGATTTATAATGTATTTAGAAAGAATATTTGCAAAATGTGATGTAGTATTTAAAATCTTGACTGTAGTAACTCCATATGAGCACATGCAACATTATTGTTGACCTCTTAGTTGTCCATCCAGCTGTCCCTTTCTCTTACATGGGTAACTTTACCCTTTGAAGGGGTCCAGTGGAAGTCAAATGCACTGCTTTTGCGTTTAAATTAAATTGCATTAACACGCCTTTAAAAGCTGAGATCTTATGTTTGCAATTATGTTTCTGCAAAATATTATGTCAGCAGGAGAAGCATTGCATCAAATCCAATCTTTTTTTGTCCCCTTCATCAGAAGGAATTTTGCCAGACGTGTATTTGTGCTATCCACAGATGCAATGTATCCAGGATAGGCCTCATTTACAGTGGGATTTTTAGACTGACTTCTAGTTATGTGGATTGAATGTTGAACTTGATTGAATTGGGTTGCATAGACAGATGTTTATGATGTGGCCAAGAGGTGGGAGTCAGAATGGCTCTTCACGGGCGGCTCATGTGGCTCACGAGCCATCTCCTACAGCAGCAGCCTTTAGTGCTCACTGCCAGAACTTGCTGTGCAGCTTGGGGTAAGTGTGGGAGACCTCAGAGGCTGTTCAGAGCAGCTCAGAGACAGAGTTTCTTCTTTTCTCATTCTGCCACAAATTTTCTTTTTATGACTTTAGGCAGTTGCTTAGTTTTCCTGGTAATAGGGAAGACTTCCCTTTCTCACAAGAGTCAGGAGAAAGAGTGCTGATTGTAAGGCTGTTGTATTTTGTGATTATAAGGCCACAATTAGTTGTTAACTGACACTAAAAGAAATAACAGGAAAAAAATCTGATGATTTGTGAAGTATAAATTCATGGTGTATTTAAATTCTGCCTTAAATAGATATAATGAATATACATATGATAGTCCTTTTGTAAACTGAAATATACAGTCATAAGAATTTCTTTCAACACAATATATTTTTGCAAGAGTTCAATCAACTGAAGTTTTTTTTTTGTTTTTTATAAGAATTCCATTTCTGTAAGACAGCAACATCATGGAATAGGCACTAAGCAAAGCTTGGGAAAGAGAAATGGAGTGAGTGAAAACTAAGGGCATGTGAAGAACAGTCACTATCCAGCAACAGCAGCAAAACAGTTTCAATTTTCTGGATTATTAATTCAAATTCACACGCACATGCCAGTTAAAATTAAAGGCCTTTTTTTACGGCTCTAGTTTAAATTAAAGATTATATTCTGCTCCACAAGTCTGAATTAAATAGCTTATTTTGCACACCAAGCTCTCATTTTAAAGCTAATAAAGAAAAGACATAGCATGTACGTGCAAGCTTAAGACAGGAAGGGTCTAAATTACTACACCTGTTTCACTTGGGAGCTACTTTATTAGTGTTACAAAACTTGGCTTTCAATTTGGCAGTCAGAAGCACATTTAGAACAAGCATTTCTTTGTTTTGACAGAAAGGCTATGGTAAATGAATGACGTTTGAGCAAGGTGTGAAATGTGAAGGTACAAAATTAACTGGTAAGATAATTACTGTTCTAATTCTGCATAAACAAGCATTTTGAAAATCATTAATAGTTCAGGGAAATAATGTTAGTGATTAAATAAGGTGGTTTGCATCACTGAGCACAACTAAGCTGCTTTAATTACATTTGAAAGCGAGGGAAAGTAGCTAATTAAAATTAGCACAGGGTTCCTGAATGACCAGCATTGCATTGTTGCCCTAACCTGTTTAATTGCTTGTTTATTAATAATATGTCTTTATTTTCCCCTCTTCTGCATTTAGCAAAATTATTAAGGAAGCTAAAATGTGTAAAGAGAATCTATATATACGTATCAGAATATGCAATGTGGATCTAACCCAGGGAATTACTTCCAAGGCAAGCCAACATAATTCAAAAGTTGTAACTTTTCTTTATATTAATAATGTTTTCTTCCTGAGTCACATTCCTATGTCAATCACGTCCATGAAGAAGAAAAATGGTCTTTGGCATAATTGCTGAATTGCAGCATTTTGTAGCTTTATTTGCTTTATTTTTAAAATTGCTTGAATCACTAGCTCAAATATAGGTAATAAATCTAAGAGAAATCAATAATAAATTATGGAAAACATGAGCAAAAATGTAATCTAAATTAGAAGAAAGTTTTGTATTGTCTCAGCCTTTTTTTAACCCAACTTGTGCTACATTTGCCAGCTGCAATAGGTAGATCTGTTCTGAGAAAAGACAAAACTCAGTATCCCAAGGTTTCCAGCATATTTGTCCTTCAGTGAAGGAACATCTTTATGAGACACCTGACTTTCTCTTTCTAGTCCCTCATGTGTTAAGTTACACTTTATTAGCATAAACCTATAGGAAATAGTTGGGAGAAGTGTTAATCTACACACTTGAAGCAAATATACAGTATAATACAATGAAGACAACTAAAAATAGAGTAAAATGCTAATTTATTTTTTCATATTTAGCCATAATCAAGTCAAGTTAAAGCAGACATGATGTTTTCCACGTTGATTTAGTATTTATAGTGTACCTCTGATGTGAAAGGCTCAGATGCATAATAATTTACATACATATACATTTTAAACAGTAAAAATTCATAAAAATGTGAAGTTCTATATGGAAAGGTAGCAGATCCCCATGAAAGCAAGTTAAATCATGGGAATTATGCTTATGGAACTGATAAGCAATTAAAATAAGGAGTTAATTTTAACTTCATGAATAGTAGAGAATATTCAGCAGACAGTACATACATTATTTTATAGGTGCATATTTTTATGAACAAAGAGGAGGATTCTGCTCTGTATTATGGGATGGTAAAGAAAGATCCAAGTCACAAGTTTCAGTGAGATTTTTCTGCTTCAAGTCCACACAAATTATGTGATTAACATTTTGAGCAATAGCATATGGCACCAATAACTGAAGGTTGTAGAGGATAGTATTGGTGGATAGTGGTATAATATCACTATTCTAGTGATTTTTGTGTCAAAGGGATACATGACAACTTTTTTAGTAATCAATGTGGTGTATAATTAATGGTGGCATTTCTTTGTGTTCTGGCAATGGTGAAATAGAATTTTGGTATTCTTTTTTAATTGCAAGATTCCCTGGCTTTTGTTAGGACATGGTCATCACAATTATGATTAAAACCTTCCATTAACCTTTCCCTAACCTATTTTCTCAAATTAATAGCTATAAAATTGTAAAAGCCACAACCCTCCACTATATAAAGAAGACACTAGCAACATTTATCAGACATTATTCTCATTCTCATTATTCTCTGCTTTGGGGAGTTTGTGTCATTAAAGTATCTAAATAGGCCAAAATCCTTTAATTGTTTAACTCTGAAATATCCTGGAGTTGTAGTTGTAAGTGCTCTTAATCCTATTTATAGAAATAATTCCACTCACTTACTCAAGGCACAGAGGAAACATTGACTTGAACTAAGGTCTATTACATCCACTTCTAATGCTGTTACTGCTGGCCAAAATTGTCTTTCTTCCTCTGCGAGCCTGGGCTTCTTGATTTCCTTTTGTCCTCAGTGAGGACATGAGAGCATACTACAACAAAAAGTGAGCCCTTTGTAGAATAATTTATTCCTCTGACATGTGCTAGCACGAGAAATACATTGTGATTGAATTTTATTGATATGGAGAAAGGGCCAATCTTAAAATGTGATGGGACCTGCAGGAGGTTTCAACCAATCAGATGTTTGCTTACAGCCTAATAGAGGCAGAGAAAGAAATATGTGAAACAAGATGTTCCTGACTGATTTAGTGACAGACTTTCTTCTGGTATTCAGTGAGGTAAGCAAAATACTTCCAGCATATACTGGAAGCCTTGTATGGTGCAACATGGCTCCTAGGTGATTGTAGCCTTCTGTTTTGTGGAAACTGAGATTTACAGGGGAACAGGGATTTGACTGTACTTTATGTATTTATAATGCCAATTAAAAATTAGAATGAAAATCAACTAACTCCTATATTTATAACTATAAACAATTAAGGATTCTAATTTGTGTGGCATCTACCTTTACTTAGCATTAATGAAGAACATGATCATCTTGTAGAACATCCCAACTGGGGAGTCACAAGAACTTGGTTGAGAGCGTTGGCAGTAACTGTGATCTGATTAACTGTGGCATTTCACTGTGTTATGGCAATAATGTTAAAGCAATGTGTTGAGAGGGTTTAATTGTTAAAACTGCCATTTTTGTGCCCCTTTCCTTTATCATGGTCACTGCAATCATGACTGAAACTTGTCATTAACCTTCCTCAGTTTAATTCAATGCTTTGAGCTAATAGCGTTAAAACATGAGATGTACAAAATGTTTGTGCTGTTTTACACAGTGAAGTGCCCCACCTCCCTGCTCTCTGTAACTGGGGAAACAGGTACAACACTTACTGGCTTGTTGAAAGAATGTTTTAAAGGCATGATTTTGAGCACTATGAAGAGGCAAGCTTGCTGTCTAAGTCATGGCGGTTTGCCCCTTTTACAACACAGATAAGCACTGACAAACTGAGTTTTGTGCTGATGAAGAGTGTAAATCTGGCAAAACAATGTGCCACATATACTAAAGCTAGGTGAGAGAGGAACTCAAAATTAATTGGAAAACACAATATCATAAAGAGGTGAAAAACCCAATTCTGATGGGATAAACAAGTAACTGTATCATCCTAACACCAACAAATGACACAAAACACCTTAAAAAGGCAGGCTCTCTGCAGCCAGCAACCTGCAGAGAAGCACAAATTTGGAGAGAGATGAGCAAAATCTTGCAGTTTTTCTAGGAAATAGAGGTCAAATAAACAAACATGCTTCTTGTATCAACCAGTTTAGACTGGTCAAATGTCAGTAGAGTTAGTGCTATCTCATGGTCTTCATTGCTCCTTGTGGTAAAATCCTTTCTAGGTCATGTAGCTGATAATCTGAGTGCACCTTTCAGCAAAGTGTAGGCATAAATAATCTACCACTGGCCAACTTTTGCCAGTATTCTTAACAGCTTTAATCCAGACTTCAGGTCTTGCAAAGAAGCAGTGATGATGATGCAGCAGATGATTCACCACCAGCTGGGCAAGGGAGGTGATTGTACTTCTCTGTTCTGTGCTGCAACATCCTCACCTCAAGTTCTGGGGGCAATTTTGAGCATCATGATACAGGAAGATAATAAAGCTATTAGAGAGGGTCTGGAGGCCAACAAAGGTGGTAAAGGGCATTGAGGGGAAGCTGTGTGAGGAGCAGCTGAGGGCATGGGCTCTGTTCAGCCTGGAGGAGACTGAGGGCAGACCTCACTGCAGTCACAACTTCCTCGTGAGGGGAGGAGGAGCAGCAGGCACTGACCAGTGACAGGACTCAAGGAAGCAGCATGAAGATGTATTAGGGAGGTTTAGGTTGGATATCGGGAAAAGGTTCTTCACCCAGAGCACGGTTGGACCCTGGAACAGGGTCCTCAGGGAAGTGGTCACAGCACCAGCCTGGCAGAGTTCAAGAAGCCTTTGGACAAAACTCTCAGGTGCGTGGTGGGATTCTTGGGGCTGCCCTGTGCAAAACCAGTTGGACTTCGCTGATCACTGTGGATTCCTTCCAGCTCAGAATAATCTATGATTCTGTGCTTCTATTTGTTTACAGAAAATGGGAAGCAAAAATCCAGAGTTTTATTTTTTTTTTAGTATTTAGGAGTTTTGCAATGTATTGCAGGCCCAAAGTGCAGTAATATGTGATATATTCTGAAACAATGCTGCAACTGTATTTCAAATAAATATCATCTACTTCTGATCTTACTGTATTTCAAATAAATACAATCAACTTCTGATCTAGAGGAAAAAAAAGCACATAAATAAAATAACTCAGTACAATTCTGTTTAAATATGGTGAAGGTGACAGTGAAAGACAAGAATCTGTAAAGTCTTTTGGACATGGCGGCTAATTAATATACAGCGTGTGGTTATATGCAATGTCAGGAGTAGATTGTACAAATGCCTATGTCAAATCAACATTTTTTAACAGCCAGCTGTTAAACAGCCAGCAGCCTATAGCGGCCTCTCCTTCTTACAGATGCAGACGGGGCTGTATCAACCTGTGATTTCAGAACTGCAGAAATAAGAGGCAATATTGGCTATCCAGTACTAGAAAGAACAGCATGTATTCTAGGTAAGGTAATTGAGTATGAATCACTTGTGGAATTCTGTTCCTTAATTTGGCAACCAAGTCAGTACTCAGGTCTTCCCAAGCTGAGACCTAATGACATAATAAAAAATCTCATCCTCAGAGTCATGATCCTAATTCGTTCCATTTGTAACCTGAGGATGAAAAATGTGATCTCTTCATTTCAAGGAGGACCTGTTAAACTGTTTGCAATATGTGGGCATAACAAGTTCATGCATTGCTGTTTTCACAACATAAGGTTGTGAGATTCAAATCAGACTGCATCAAACATGTTTCCTTTCAGTGATGTGGAGAGACTCTAACAAAACATGGATGGATTTTGAGCCTTTGATACTCATAACTTCCTCTCATATGAATGTGATGGGGCAAATGGAAAAACTATGACTTTACTGGGTCTGGATTTTATTCATAGAGAAAAGAATTAAAACCCCCAACCATTATGGAAACTGACACACTCATAACAACTGTGCCCTGTTTCTACCAAAACTGTATTTTACAGGAATTGTCTGTGTAAGGTAAGAAAGCTGTGCATACATGTGATAGTGTCACTTAACTCTCACTGGATTTGGAAAGCCGAATCAAAAAATGTCCGATCTAAACAAATTAAAGACAATTTGAGGAAGGTGCTTATAATGCCAGTCAGAAGAAAAGAACAAGTCATCATGAGTTATAAATCAATCAAAATTAAAAAGTTCATCACCCAGAAGGCACAACAATTGCCAGTGCAATCTGCATAAATGACCAGAGAAAAGTTAGCTCTCTAATAAGTAACATTGGTAGAACTGCTTTGATAGGGAATCAAAGAATGAGAGAAGTATCATCTGAGCAGAGTAACTAGTAGGCTCAAATGAGAAAAAACACATTTTTGGTGACTTCTCACTTAATGGATTGAATACACAGTAAGCACAGAAACAACAAGCACATATTGACTGATTTGCATACTAGAGCCTAGGAGACAATTTCTATATTAAAATTTGAGTTACCTTTTTTTGTGTTCTAGATGTTTACAGTTTGTGTCTGAGAGGTGCTTTTAGTCACTGTTTTTTCTCTAGTCTGTTGCCTAACACTTATCCCTAATTTTATACTTTTGGAGATTGTTGGTCGAGCTGCTATAGTATTAAGCCATTACTAGCAATTTCTCAGAGTACTAAGTTGTACTAAGTTGTTTTGATTAACATCATATATGTCAAATCCATTTGTGACATTCAATTTTTGTTGCCATCTGCCTACCAGTAAATGTTTTTGTATACAGCCTACCAGCCCATCTTAAAGCCCAATGAAAAAAATTATTATTTAGCATTCAAGCCTATAAGCCCTTTTAGATTTTCTACTTGTTTCTGTAACAGTAGCAGGAACAGAAAACTTGTGCTTTTTTTCCATAGAACTATAGTGGCAAGAATTGGACATGTGTGTTCTGAAATCACCTGGCTTTGGGGCATTAAGTAGGACCTTTAACATTGTTATTTGTGTTTAATTTTACATAGCATTGAAATGTTACCTTGCCTTAAGCTGTGGAAGTCACTGCTATCCTTTCCAGTAGCACTTTTTAGCACCCTGTCCTTGACTTCATAATCCTCAAATGCCAAGCTTGGAAATCTGCTTCTGGCACAAGATCTCTTCATCTTTGTGGTCACGTTCCAGGCTTTTGTTCAGTCACAAGTTTGGTTTGGATTTATCTTCAGTATGTCTACTTGAATATTCAAAAAATCATCAGCTAGTCTAATTTGTTTTTTTAAAGTCATGTAAAAGACTGATTTGCTTTGACAGGTGGATCAGAAACAGAATTGTAGCTATTTTATCTGGACCTAATTAAACAACCTTCATTACTGGCAGGTATGTGTTCATGATGACTAGAAATTAGCTTGATTGGAATTAAAACTCAAAATATAAGGCATTGAATTGACTTGTTTTTGAAAAATACATGGTTTAAAAATATATCTGTGAAGTACATTTTTAAATGTGGCAAGTGCGTGTCTAAATTTTAAATCATGCCCAATTCCACTTCTTATTTTATGTTAATGACACTTGTCACAGGTATTCATGAGGGTATTGCCAACACATATAAAATGGCACCACACTAGTTCAGAATTACGAGACTTTAATAAAACATTAGGAACAGTTCTTTTTTCTTCTTGCAGGCACAGAAATTCTGCAGTATTTTGTGTGGTGTATTGGGGATGAATTTCAGTCATGCAAATGAGGCCAGCTTGAGACAGGTGCTTATGCCCTCAGAAAGGGGTTCAGCAGATCTTAAAGTAGTTTATCAACATGTATGTTGATCCTGTTTGCCTTCAAAGAGCCCAGTTACTTCCAATTGGTAAAACTCTGTGTCTGTTGAATTAAGGGGACATTTCTCTCACTCCCCATTGCATGTCCAGCCTGTGGAATAGATGTCACACCTCCTCAGTGTCAGTGGAATGGCATGCTAATGCCATTAAGTCCCATGATAAGTTCTCTTTGTCCAATTTGCCTTCTCCTGTGGTGAATCCAAGCATAACATCTTAGTAAAATCTCCCAGTAGCCCTGACTGTTCACCCAGTCCAATATGCTGCCTGAGGGTTTCAACACCTACCTTGAAATAACCTAAGTGTACACATGCAGATGAAATATTGGATTGCATATTGCACTGTTAAGGATTTCCATATCACAATTTTCTATGGCTGCTCTGATTATGGAGAGTTTAGGGCAAGGCATCTTGGAAGAGATTTTTCAGAGTAATTGAAGGAAGTACTCTGAGGAACTACTAAACAGCTGGTTCAACAGCCTTTGGTGTGGATATTACAAAGCTGTAAAGAAGAAAGTATCACAGAGAAAAAGCCAACTATGTAAATGCAGTTTTCTTTCAAATAAAAATGATAGAGGAATAATATTATGTATTTTGAATGGAAAAATATATGTTTATCTCAGTTTCTGAACCTAAAATGCTGCAAGGTATTTTAAAAAGTCCAAATGATATTTCTGTGAGTAATTTTCTGTTCTTCCTATAGATAACAGGTGTAAAAAACCTGTATTAGAAGGGCAGCTTCTTGGGACAGGATATCTGGTAAAGTTCAAGCTATTCTGGTTATTGTCAACACTGATACAAGAATAGAATATTCTGCCTTTCAGCGTCAGATGGTGGCATCTGTAAGACAAGTAAGGACTGCATTTTGCTAATTATACCCTTTAAACTGTTTCATGTAGGGGATGCAGAATTCATGATAGTTACATGAACAGGAAGTATAATTTGTCCTTCTGAAGGACAAAAATATATAGATGCAAATCCTTAGGTTCTCTTTAGTTAAGGATAGCCGTAAAACATGACCATAGAATCAAACACTAGCTCTTTGAATCCATAGTGCAGTCCTGCTGGATAAAATCAGGTCTATTTTGCCAGTTTAGGATGTAACTGTTAACAGTTTAACAATTGGTGGTGTGTTTGGACTTTCAAATTTCCACAATATGTCTAATTTAATGTCCCAGGATGAGAGTACTTAATAATGGAACAAATTACATTTTAAATCAAAGACAAAAACAACTAAAACTTTCTCAGTCAATGGCTTTCTCAGTCAATGGCTACACTGTCAGAATAGCCCTCAATGAGCTGAAATTTCTGCTGTCTTTTCTGCCTCTTTTACAAGTAGAGCTTTTTACTTGTGTGAGTGCACATATTTGTCAGTCCAGAACTGTTGAGTAGGTCCCATTAACACATCAGTTTTTCTGTGTAGCTTCTTATGCTTGAAACTAGGACAAAAGATCTTTATAGGGCTATCTGTAGAGCAGTGTATAAACTGCAAACTATTTCTCCTCAGAGGACTTTTGGACTGGGAAAGTCCATCAATTGCCGTTGGTAAAAATTATCTGTGGATAAAATATCACTTTGGAACATGGTTCTGTAAGGCACTATCAACAAATGCAAAATGAGACTCGGCAATAATGTGCTGATCTAGGCAAGAGCCTTGGGTTTTGTTTTTGTCTCTGCTGCTGGATGAGTCAGGAAGTTTGTGCCATCTGTGTGGTTCTGTCTGCTGTTGATACAAATGGGAGTGCTACCTGCTTGCTTTTGTAGTGTGCTTTGAGATCTGTGTGTGTGCTCTAAGGATCATTTTCACACAGTGACAGTAAGCACCAACACATACTCTGGAATGCACATTTTTCCCATAGTTTATTAGAAACTTAATGTGCATGTCCTTGCTGGGCTGTGAAGAAATGTATTTCACATAACATTTTACTAGGCTAACTTACAAGCCTGGTTTTTGTGCAGTCACAGATACCTATTTGCAAAACTCCTGTGTGTTAATTGTATTCTCTATCACACTGGTCTGTGAACCTTATTCAGCCATGGCTTGTGCACTAGTTAATGGGGAATTCATTTAGGAAGGGAAGTGAAACCAACAAAGAGAGTACATATCGTTTGCTTCATCTCTCAGATGTTTCTTTCCCCATATGCATTTGGCTAACTGTACCAGGCTATGATCAATGTGCAGACCATGAAAACAGAGAAAACCAGCTGAAAAAGCAGGTTTCCTCTTTAAGAAAAAGGAAAAACTTTCCAATTGATTTAGTGCTTCATAAATTAGCCTAGGGACACCTTTAAATTGTGCTCTTATTATGCATACAGGATTCTACTCACCTAACAATTTTGCTATTCAATTAAAAAAAATGTTTTGAATAGCAACCAAACATGCCATAAAAATATACTATCCACATTCTGCAAAGAGTGAAAATGTAAATGAATGGAAAGAAAATGTACCCAGTATGATTTCTTTCTTGTTGACTTTCCAATTTAATTTTTCATTGGAAAAAAAAAGATGTACTGGGAAATAGAATGCATGATCTACAAGTAGGAGTTTAGGAAGTCATTATATACCCATTAGTTATGTGCATTTATTAAATCTGTCTGGTAAAATTAAGGGAGCTAAAATTTCATGTATTTATTTCTATCTGGTGTACCTTGTATATCTTGTATGCCAGTCAGCATTTAAGATACGCAAATTAACTGATCGTATCAAAGAGCAGAATCCTGGAATGGGGAAGGATATACCCACTGGAGAAACTCTCCTGAGATTCTATAGCTGTGCTCCCTGGGTGAATTTGGGATATTATCCATTTTCATTTAATGATCAAAGTCTTTTATGACTATCTTTGAAAAACTATAGGAAGTCTAAGCAACTACTTCCTCAGTATTTTTGTTGAAGCTCTAGGAAATCCTTCAGACTGTCCTGGCAAGGAGCACTGAATTTATCAGTAGTTTCAGTGTTGGGCCAATGCACAGTCCTAAGGGCCTTTACTCAGGCTATAAGGCCAGATATTCATCCCCAAGGCACATGGTGAGAATATTTATTTACTTAGATACTATCTTAATCAAAGCAAAGCCACAAGAGCTCCTTAGACTGTGTATCTTGGCCTGAGTGTATCCAGTAAGAGCCCTAGGGTTTTTAGCAAGTATCTAAAACCATCACACATTAACCAGTTCTCCCAGTTTAGACTTACAAATATTCATGGCAGATGTCAGGATTTGCATCTTAAATTTTTACCGGTCAAAAAAGTAATACAAATATATGAAAGAAATAATATATTTTTATTTTATTCCTTTCCCATAGGAAAGGGAATTGGAGACTTCTGCCAGTAATACCTTCTGCTTTCAGTGTGTCTGCTTTTTAATATTGTATCATCCAAATGAGAACAAGGAAATGGAAAGCAATGAATGAGTAAGCATTTGCTTGTCACACCCCACGTTGTTCACTCTGACACGGTGAAATATACATTCATGAAAGCTAGAACTAAATTTCTTTTAAAAGAATTCTCCAAAGATCCTATGTATAGATGCTTAAGTCTTGCCTTGGTCATCTGTCTAAAGATTTGGTATTCTGAGCATAGATGTGAAAGTCTCAGTTTGTAAAGAAAGAGTCCAGAGAATGCAGTACAGGTTCTGTCACACACTGCCACTTCCAGGCCCCTGTCCCTGTGGGCTGGAAAGAATCAAATGAAAGTGGCCATGATAATGAGGCTGATGTCATAACAGCATAGAGCTATTGCCAAAGCTGGAAATAGTCTCCAAATGTCTCACATATTCCAGTGGGAATAAAATGATTGTATGCTTTCTGGTGTGTGTTATCAGCAGCAATAAGGACCCGGTTCAAAACCTAAAAGATTCCTCTGGAAATCAGCAAATCCATCAATCTGAGCCTCATCTAAGTAAAGAGGGGAAAGAACACAGCATTATTTAAAAGAACCTTTGAAAGAAAGTTTTACTTCTGGCAGATACTGCCTTAGTTTATGTGACTAGTAGGTTGAAAAACTAGCCTTTACTCCTAGAATTGCATTCTTTGGACTTTTGCACATTTTTTTAAGCTGCCTCTGTTGAAGGAGAAGATGGCAAATGATCAACAAATTATTGTAGATACCCTATTTCCTGTATACACTTCCCTTCCTTTTATGTATTTTTTTTGCAGTTCATCTATGATTGATTAAGGCAGGAAGTTTATAAGTGAAGCTTCAACCCTGGTTTGTAGGTTTTATGGCATCTAAAGGAAAGTGCTCCCTATCTTCATTCCTTAAGTTTCCATGCATCTCTGGGGTGCCACTGCCTTTGGTTGGGACGGCCAGTGTAGGTATGCAGCTGATAGCCTTGCTCTTGTTATGCAGAGTGTGTCTTGCTTTTGTTGCTGCTCCTTCTGTGCCTCCCTCCTGATGCTTCCTCTGCTTTGCTCTTATGCCTTGTGGCCCCAGTAAATGGCTGCTGTGTGGGGGAAACGTGGTGTGCAATAATGAATAATTGGGTCTTAGGGGTTGTTCTGTCTGCCAGCCTGAACACATCCCTCCTCCTTCTTTGTCCCAAAAAATGTATAAGCAATTTCAAGAAAATAGAACAGCCTCAATGAGCACTGCTGAGAAAGACTTGCTGCTGAGGATCTGATCTTATGAGGGTCCTGGGAGGAAGGAGACCAGAGTTCAGTCATTGCTGCAAATCACACAGGGGAATCGACAGTGTGTCCTAAGTATTACAGCAACATCTAGATTTACTAGGCTGAGTGGCAGCAACACAGAGCCTCCAGCTTGCTGTGTGGGCTGGGCAGTGCTGTACAGACTGCTATCTGATGAACTCTTTGGAGGTGATGGACAGGTGTCTAATTTTTGAAGGCTGTGGGGTCCAGGTGTGGATCCATCACCAAACTGCTTCACATGTTTAAGCAGTTTCCAGCCTTGCTACCAGTAGAAATTTGGGGCCTTTTGTGAAGGTATTGCAATAGAACAGTGATTTTCAAGAATCCCAATGGTGCTTAGAGAATGTATTTAAGCATCTGAATTATTTTTATGCTCAGACTGTGATTCCAATAAGGAAGTAAGAGCTTCCTGGTTTTACCTGATGTCTACCTGGCAGCCTAAAAACACTGCAATGCTCCTCAAGATGCCTCATCACTAAGAGATACATGATTGAAAGGAATACAATTTTCCTGCTTCTACCTCTTTTTGTAAGGTCTAAGCTGGCCGTGAGGCACAGACCAAAGGATTTCTCTGAATTAATTCCTCCTTCAAGTCCTATAGCTGTGACAAAGCTAGAGGGATTTTAGGGTGGCATGCAAACAATTCTCCTTTGCTCTGAATGATCAGCACTGTGATGCTCAGTTACCAGAGGGACGGAAAACAATATTCCAATAATGTAAATTCTCTCTGAAAATGAAGGACTGTGATGAAGGTACATCAGCTGTATGCACTAGGTTTGCGGTGATATTTTTAGGATGTGGAATAAAATTTTTGAAACCATTTGGGAGCATTTTCCAAAGATAATTGGCTATTTAGCAAACAAGGAATAAGAAAATCATCTGTCATCGTACAGACACGTGACTTATTGCTGGCACCCATTTTCCCTGGGGTAAAAGGAATAGGAATCGGGGAATTTAGAGTGCTAGTTGGGTCCTACATAAAATACTTCATATCTAGTGACATGACCTCCTGAAGCAGCAGTCTGAACTGCAAAATGCCTTGTAGATCTTATTTTTTTTCTGCCAGGGTATCAGAATTAACTTTTCTAAAATTCAGTAGAAGGTAGGTAATGAAAAAAAAAAAAAAAGAAAGAAAAGAAGGGGAAAGGAATGAATTTCTGCAGTTGTAAGAATCAACTCCAGCACACAGCAGTGAATTTTACCTTTTTTGCATGTGTAGAAAGCAATTTGATCTTTTGATTGTAGGAAAGCAGGGGAGATTCTCTAGACAGGGATCATATGAGGTAAGTACATATGGTATGAACCCTGTGGTTGGAGCCTCGGGGGTGCCAGAGTAGCATTCAGACATTTGGAAGAGGCCACACTTTTCCAGTAGAGAATTTGATGTTATTCAGTCACTGACTAACACATAATGACTCCCAAGGCACAATGAGTATTAGCTCTGTTTGCTGCAGTTCATTGGATGAGTTCTGAGAGAACTTTTCATGTGATGGTTTGAAAGTAGGCATGACTAAACTAAAAAATAACCTCTTTCTTTCCATTTGGTGCAACAATAGCCCTAAATTCCTTCTCCTGTAATACAACCAATCAAAATAATGGACCTGAATATTGAACAAGTCTACCTCCAGAACCACATGTAACTAATTTGCATCCCAAATACCTGACTAAGTCTTTGAAGGTAATTGGTAGTTGGGTAATCTGCTTATTCATTTTTTCATTTCATTTCTTGCTATCTCTAGTTAATAATCAATAGTATTTTTTTCTAATGAAGAAATGGAATTGACACTGTGGCCTTTGTGCAGTGTTAAAATACCATTGATCGTTATCATTATCATATGTCCTTGATACACTGTGTAAGGGCAAGAATATCAGCCTTGCGGTACAGGGACACTTAATAAACTGGGATAAATAATTGTGATTGGTCAAAGAGGTAGTCACGGTTTTCTGGGCAAAGATATGTGGGAGAGAATTAATAAAATGTTGTATATTAGTTCTATCTCCAAATCTAAATGGAAGACAGTCTCTCCAAAGATATATGAAAGATGCATGAAGACACGTGAAAGCTCTCTATATCATAGAGTCAAGCTGCGGACGGGGTTATGTTTCTCCTCGTTGTATTGAACACCTCCAAAGTAAAGATCCTTCTTACTCTGTAGTTGGATACTCCCACTGGTCATTTCTCCTCTCTATGAGGAAGGTGAACCCTAACCAGTTTTAGTGAGGGAGGAAGTCTGTGGCTAGCGCAACAAATATAGTAACTCAGGTTTTTTGTTTTTTTTTATTTTACTCTGTTTTGTTACTTTCCTCCCACTATCAGAAGAGCTTCAAAACTTTAATGTATTGCAGGAGCCCTCCTTTTCCTGAGAAAATAAAAATATTAATTGTGTCCTCTTAGACTCTTTAAGTAGAATTTGAGAACCATTTTTCATCAATGGCGTACTACAGGCCAGAGCATGGTCTATATTTGGATCTCTTGACTAAGGTACAATGTCTAATTTAAAAAAATAATGGAACTGTAGATCTTATTTTACTATTCTTCCATAATAATAAGATTTTTTTTTTTTGCTTCCAGAATTTATATTCTGCTATTAAATAAGGAAAATCTTTTGTACAGTAGGTGTAAAATTATATCCCTGTCAAACCATTATTTAAAAAGAAAAAAATCAAGGGTCCCATGCTAAGATTAAAAATCGGAAATGAATTACATTTAAAATGTCTACTGCAAGATGGTGGTACCTGCTGGCAAGTCTTCCGTACCAACCTACAGAAACCCTGAGTTTGTTTGATGTCGCAGTTTTGGTTATGGCTGACATTTCTGTGTTTAGACTGTCAGTTTCAAAAGCAAGGTTTGTGGAAGTGGCATTATAATGAGGGCTTCTGAATTTTGTTGGAAGAGGTTATGGGAAATCATGCCTTTGCTCTGGAAAAAAAACCAGTCTCCACATACCATTTGTCTGTATCTATAAATACACTCATGTTCACGGAGGGATTTATTTGTTTTTTGATGTGAATATAGAGACATGTTTATAATGATATCCAGCTGCGTTATAGCAGCACAGGTTGTGTCCCCAAGGGAAAGCAGAGTGTGGGTCCAGCATTGCCTGTGGACTGCACGGCGCACTGTCGGCGAGGGGCAGAGCGTGGCAGCCTGGCCCAGGAGATGCTGCTTTTTGACATCCCTAAACCACAGTATAACATTTTAAATTTATGTCCAGTCATTTCTATGTGTACAAAAAATATGGCTTGCTCTTTAAAAATATTGAAGTGTTTTTCATTAAGCATGCACCAGAGCATTTTGTGTGTGACCTGAGTTCGCCTTATGATAGCCTGCATACGTGCCTGTGTATATATATGTGTCTCCACATGCATGTGGTGCTCCCCGCAGGAAAGAGCTACAGTAGCTGTCTGGTGTGGTCCTTTGTCATAAGAGGGACAGATTCCTAAATAATTGTCACCGGATTATTTTAAGACTCTCAAATATTGCATTTGTAGCTTAAATATTTTATAAAAGTTTGAACACGTGGAAAGTAAAGTGTAAGACACTGGACCCTTTCCTTTAGAAAACGTTTTGGTTTTCAGAAGTAAATAAATAACAAAACTCTTAGCACTTTGTTCTGAGTCCTCTCAGTGCTATTTGTAAGTGGAGTGAGAGCAGCTATTATTATGCTTATAAATATTTGGCACTGCATGGCCTTGATACGCAATCGTGTCTGTTCAAAGAATGTCTAGCGAACAAAGGAACTGGTCTCAGGGCATGAATGTTATCCTGAAGCAACTAAAGGATACAAGCCTTGTCACTTCTTGTCTCATTTTCATTAAGAAAATCATGTGGTTTAGCTTTAGGGGGGTGGTGATGAATCAACCATGTGACTAAAGGCAGGTGGCCATCTTAGGGCTCTTACCCTTAGTAAAAATGAGAATTAAAAGAAGGGGGTGGCAGTGTGAGGGAGTGGGGGAGGAGTTC
This sequence comes from Motacilla alba alba, assembly GCF_015832195.1. Classification (NCBI taxonomy): domain Eukaryota; kingdom Metazoa; phylum Chordata; class Aves; order Passeriformes; family Motacillidae; genus Motacilla; species Motacilla alba. The sequence goes on along the minus strand of NC_052023.1, from coordinate 15,225,945 downwards.
AGCTCCATAAAATGTTCAGTCACTGGGCTGCCACGAAGTAAATATTTTTACAAATATATTATTTACTACAAGGGAAGGTTTTCCCAGAGAGGCAGATAAATGTGCTTGCTATGGGAGCTTTATGGCCACTACAGGCCCAACTGTCATTCCTTCGGTACTTCCTGTCAGTCCGACTAAACTCTGTCATCCTTCAACCCAGTTTAAATTAACAGGTAATTTGTAAATGTCACTTCAGGTTAGGCCGCTCATTTTGTTTCTACTCTACCAATGCAAAGTCTAGGACTAATTTTTCTTGTCTTCTTTTAATAGGATTTTCATTTATAAATAGAATTATGTTCTGAAAATAAATTACAGTAAGTGATGCACAGAACTGGTAGCAGCAGCACTTTCATAGAATTTCAAGCACCTACATCAGAAGAGATTAATAAAAACACTTCAAAGGCTAAATTCTATTTAAGCAGAAGACAGCTTTTGGTTAATATTTAATCTGAGTAACTGAGATCTTGGTTGAAAATATGATTTTTTAATATCTAAATTAATTTGCAAAACAAAACCATTAATTTTGCCTGAGAGCTTTCATAATGCAAAAGTTTCAGTAATTTGTTTGAAAAAAAAGGTAATTCTTTAGTAAAAGTCCCTATTTTAATAAGGAATTTATTTCTAATGCAATATATTATATTTGATCAGCAATACTGCTTTAAGTCTCTACTTTTTTAGTGATTGCTAATGTGCTGTATTGAATTAGAAAAAGTATCAGACTTTTCATGAGAGTTTTTAGTTTGTAAAGGAGATTGCTTTTAGGTTCAGTTTAAACAAATAGACATCACCTATTTTTTAAAGGTAGTATACAACTGAAAGAAGTACAATTTCACTATAATATAGGCATACATGATAGGAGCCAGTGTAATATTTTTCATTGAGTGGCTTTTGAAGTGTTGTAGTTACAGCACATGCTTTTCTTGTTCACCTCCTGGCAATGTCATACCCAAGTGAGCCAGGGGAGCTTTTTGCAGGGTGAGAATCCTGTGCTGTCCTGCTTTCTGGTTATAGAAGGCATTTCCTTTTCCTCCCATTCCTTCAGGAAACCTTGCATCTTTCCAGCACAAAGAGAGACTCTAAGGGAATCTCAACACCTTCTGTTCCTTGTAAAATTTGTCTAGGCTTGGCAGAGGCTTGACTGCCCCTCATAGCAAAAGGCATTTTCTAATCCCCTCTCTTGGCTTCAATAGTAGCCAAACTCAGCTGTGGAGAGTGAAGTTCAAATCCAGTTCCTTTCTTTCTCTAACCTCTCCTGTGTTCATTTTATGCTCTTCTGTTGTGATCCCAGTAATGTCTATTCTGCACTCTCAGCCCTGTTATTGTATTTTTCCTCTCACTGTTTACATCAAAACATTTATCTGGATTTTTTTTTGGGACTCTTTTCTTTCTTGTTGATGGTGTTTCTGATCTCTTCTAGCAAATCCCTTTTGATAGTCTGTCAGCACCTGAAGTGTTCTGCAGAAGTTGCACAGATGTTTTGTAAGAGTTACAAAATAGCTGAGGTATCTGGAAGACAAAGGTATTTGCGATGCACAGTGAAGGAGTAGCATGGATTCTCTTCAGTAATGTGGTGCACAGATATTCAAGAACCATAGGAAAATCTTTTGGCACTGAGCCACCACTGATGAGTGATTACATTGGCTGCTGCTCTGGTAATTAACATATAAGGGATATCAACATTGGAGATTGCAATATAATATGACACAAGTAAACTAACACTTCCTAAAGTGTTGGATTCTTTAAGTTGGCTGCAGTGCAACTGTGCTTTAAGCCTCCATGCAGACAACATCTGCATTATTTAAAATCTCATGTCTGGATCCTAGGTAAGGATCCAGGAAGGATTTCATCCTGTATCCTGGAAGTCTATCATAAATCTATTTAGACTTTATTCTAAAGGTTGCTTCAAGTATTTTTAAAATTTCATTTTTAGTGACATTAGCAGTATTACAGACCAGTATCAAATACTGAAAAAGCAATTTTTATTGTGTATTACTACTGACCTATTATATGAAACATAACTTTTCTATGTAAATATTAATTGTTTAAACATTAAAGGTCTTAATTTATTCTGAATGTTAAATTAGCATCCATGCAAGAAGATCTAGGACTTGAAAAGAGAGCCATGATGTATTAAATACTAACTGAAGTTCCTCTACCCTGATTCCTGATAATTAGTAGGAATGCATGTCTCGTTGGAATGTCACTCTTTTTTCTTGTGCTTTAGTGGATTTTAGCAGTAAAAGCAGCTTCAGTCCAATTTTCCACATAAGTTACCTTAACATGTTTTCACATACTGATCAGTTCAGACTTGTTACATTTCCCCACTGTGTAGCATCCAAAACATTTTGTGGTGAAGCAGAAGTAAGCTTGGATCTTCTCTGTGTGGCTAAAGTGAATCAATACAAAGGAGAATGATGAAACTTAGGAAACTGACCTTTATGTGAACCAACTGCTGGTGTCCATGAAATTTGAACTAAGGCTCAGTTTTAGGAAGACTGTGAAAGAGCTAATATTCTGAAATGCTGACAAAAAGGAATCCACTGTGAAATGAATGCCTGTCTCCTGTCTGACTATCAAAATTAAAGCAGAGAAGTAGAAATTTATTGCCACCTGTCCCAGAGACAAATATGCGAGATAGATGTGCACTGCTTTCTTCAGGATGACATCTGGAGGAGTGGGGTGGGTTGACCTTGGCTAGAAGCCAGGTGCCCTCCAAGCCACTCTATCACTCCCCTCAGTAGGACAGGGTGGAGGAAAATAAGAAAGGAGAAAATAAGACGGAAAAAAACCTTCCATTTCAAGATAAAGGCAGTTTAATAAAGCAAAAGTAAGGCCATGTGCAGAAGCAGAGGAAGACAAAAGATTGATTCTCTACTTTCTATCAGCAGGTGATGTCCAGACACTTCCCAGAAAGCAGGGCTTCAGTACACATAGTGTTTGCTCCGGAAGAGAAATATCATCATAACGAGTGCCCCCCTGACTTTTTCTCTCTTAGCTCTCATTGCTCTTATTGCTGAGCAGACTTCATATGGCGTGGAATATCCCTTTGGTCAGTCTGGGTCAGCTGTCCTGCCTGTGTCTGCTCCCAAGATCTTGCCCACCTCCTGCCTGCTGGTGAGGTGGGAATGTTGGAGAGACAGCTGTGGTACTGTGCCAGCACAGCTCAGCAGAAGGCAAAATACTGCTGTGTTACCTTTCTAGCTGCCTGTGCAAAGCTCAGCACTGGGAGGGCTGCTGTGGGGAAAATTCTCTCTTTCTCAGCCAGGCCCAATGCAAGGAGCACTTACTGGCTATCAATGTTATTGCAAAAAGAATTGCTCTGTCAGTTGCCCTAATCCCACTTAAATCCATGGAGATTCTTTCAGTAATTAACTGAGCAGAACTTTGGGTGATTCTTTGAGGTATTTGTGCACAGTGTACATCAAAAATTCACAGAAGTAAACCAAGATGAGCATTTCTCTTTCAATCGGAATATTTTTTCCCATTTTTGTCTCACTTTTACTTAACTTGAGAAGGTCAAATATATATATGTACTTAGCATTCATTGTAGGGAGATACCTTTATGGAGGTCTGTCTGTGAGGGCGTTGCAACAGTCCTTGGATGTAGTTGGCAGTATTTCTAATTGTACACAAATATTGAATCTTTGCTAGCTGCAATCCAATTTTAAAGAGAGGAGATTAAGCAAAAATGTAAACAATTATCCTTGTAATTTAAGTAATTTAATGTATTACATTTTTTGTCTGAATTTTTCTTTCTGTGATGAATTTTCTAGATTGATATGTCTCTTAATGCAGATTTGACTGTTCCCAACAATCACATATGCAACCTTAGCAGTTGTTTTTCACATGTAGTTCCCTTTTGCAAAACCAGATTTCAGTTTATGTGTTGCGATTTGTTGGCCCCTAAGAGCTAGAGTTGAAGGTGGTGTTTTTACCTAGAAAGTAATAAGACATCCACTATTGCAGCATCAATCTAGCAGTATCTTGGGGTATACAGAGGGGCACATCACATACTAGTGTCTATGCAAATCAAAGGTTGTGATATCTGAATTTGGGATTTTTTAAGCACAGCATAGGACAATGTGTTATAGTGACTATTTTCTATATAAATAAACCTTCTATATGATACATCAGTCTTTTAAATATAAATTACTTTAAGTTTAATCTCATGCTTCAGAGTATGTACCCGGTTTTCCAACACTGATTTCTGGCACCTTAGTTTCTGGGATCCAAAGAGAATCCTTCTGGGCTGTTTTAAATCATGCTTGAAGGAAGCAGTTATTCCACGCTAAGTAAAGCATAGGCTGAGATTCTCTCAAGTTTGCTCTCTAGTCTCAGGGAGATTTGAGGCGTTATGTTTAGCAAATAGCAAACAGTTGAGACAGATGAGGGCAATCTTCCTCAAAGCTGCTGCGTTAGACTGAGACAAGACTGCATCCATGTACAAATGAAAAGTTTATCTTTGCAAGCAGCAACGCTATAGTTTGACTATTTTTCAATTAAAAGTTGGATTCCATAGTGCACTGAATCTGTCACAGTGAAAAATGCAGGCTGATTGTTAATAATACTGCTCTATAATTATTGCTATTATACAGTCCAGATACTTCATGAGGGCATGATCCCCTGATTCTATTTGGTTTTGTACAGACCGCAGAAGAAGCAATTCCTGAGCTGTAAGGTTGGTAAGCTAAGACTCATGCAAGTAGATGCAAGAAGCTTTTCTGTTGTGACTCTTGATGTTGCTGAAACTAATCTGTCACAGTGAGAGCTGTCCCCTTTTAGCCTTAACATTGCATGCTCATTCTCGTGTTTTGACATGTCAGGTGTGGAATGACTAAGAGTGAGCTTTTTTTGTTAAAGAGGGTGGTTTTCAATATTAAAAAAACCCTTTAAAATATTTTCTTAAATTTATAGAGGGTTTAATAAAAAATTTCAACACATGATTATTAAAATATATTGCCTTTTTAAAAAAAGAAAAAATTTAAAAACCTCACCAAAATACTTTTAATGTATTAGAGTGAAGTAATTACTTGGAGGTGCCTGTGGTATGAAATTCAGAACCTTTTTCCCAGGGATATATAATTATGGATTGAAGAGAACAAGAAATTGATGTAGACAGGTGTTCTCCCACAGCATCATCCCCTTTAGTGGACTGATGACAAGTGAATACTTGTTGTGGGAGACAAAATTCAAGTTTCAGTGTTTCTTTTCTGGCCAGATGGCTCATAAGGGTGTAAAACATATATCTTTGTCTGGCCATCCATCTATTTGCCAGAAACACACATTTGGCACTCTTACTGTCTTAGCCACAACCTAGACAGCAAGGACTCATTAGAAGCCCCCTTTTAGATGCTAGTTGAAATATTTAGATTGAAAAATTCCATTTCGTTTTAGAATTCTGCTGAAATTTTTCTGCTGTTCAAGAGAATAAAATGAGGCAAAGACACTGCTTTGTCTGTATTCACTACTTTTAAGTTATTGTGTTACTGAGAATCACTGGAGCTCCCATGCAAGAGCAAGGACTTGCCATTTGGCAGCAGCGATAAGCACGTCAGGGCACAGCTTTCACTATTGTCAGGAAGGAAGTGTGAAAGTTTGGCTAACTAATCAGCTGCTATTAAAAATTCAGTTAGTTTTTGCTTGTTTGCTCCAGGGAGAGTTGTTAGAGTTCAGCCGCTAAATTTGTCAATTTTGCAGATTTTTGAATTTCTTTTTTCTCTGGCAAGATTTAATCTCTTGCTTCTGGATTGCATCACTGAGTGTGGGGGTTGCACCCCTGGAGTGCACAAATATTCCTTTATTCCTTCCTTCCCCAGACCTGCTGAAGCAAACCAGACTTTTCCTCTAGTGATGCTGCCAGCACCATAATGTGCTGGCACACTTAGGCACTTAAACACCACAACTTAGAGCAATAATTAACCTTCCAGTTATCTCAGTGACCTTTTTCTGGATCCTGAGACCTCACTTGATTTCAACATGAAGAGGGTAGGAAATGTAATTTGGTAAATTGTATATGGGAACTGGGAGAAAATAGTAGGAAAAGGCTGGAATGATGAGGCTGGGGTGAAGAACAGTAAATACAAGGAAGATTCCCCTGAGACAAGGACAGAAAATGCAAATCAGTATAGAAGGCTGGCGACTGATAGTTGTCCTGGAGATCTGGATCCTAATGTTATGTCTGTTCAGATGGAGAAATCTTTTATAAAAAAATCAGGTTAACTGAGGTCTGTAGTAAAAGTGAAACCCCCATATTTCTCTTTGGCTGGAGAAGCCCAGAGGCAGGGAAGCACAGGAGGAAGAGCAAAGGGGAGACAGCTCTGCTGTGGGCTATGTCCAGCTGGGTTTTGTACGTGGTAGTTTCTTTGTGTTTGAATGTCAGTTCTGCTAACAGGGTCCTGTGTCCTCAAAGGACAACAGATCCTAGAAGGTGGAAGACCATTCATGAGCCTCTGTAGAGAAGCCTAGGCCTGCTCCTTGTCTGTGTGGGCAGGGAGGTAAGGGGAGAGAATGGTGGCTGTCTTCTACAGCAATAGCTCCTAGCCCTGGAGTGCTGATATGAAGGAGAGGATCTCCAGGAAGATGTGTTAGTTGAACACCCTGTGCAGTGTTCCCAGAGATGGAATGCTGGAGCAAGATGAGCTGTCAGCGAGGTGGGGCTCAGCACGGGCCATGGCTGGGGCGCGGTGCCGTGGGCTGGCTGCTCCTGGCCTGCCCAGCCTGAGCCAGCGGGAACAGCTCATTTCAAAGCAGGGCTGGAGGGACAGCCCCTGCCGGCCCCGCCACTGCTCCTGGAGGAGAAGAGTCTAAAGCTATGGTTTTGTAAAGTAGTCATTCCCTGTTTGTATACATGGGCTGTTCTATCTTTAATGAAAATATGGGTTGTTAAACTGCTCTTTTGCAAGTTGGAGAATTAGGTTTCCTGTTTTAGCCCCAGAAAACTTCGTGTAATTACCTCTCAGCTCATTTTGATGGCTTGAGTTTTTGTTGTAATTCCCATGAATTTAAACCCAACCCTTGCTGCTGCCAATGGCAACAGGATTACACTTGTGTCAGCTGACCCAGAAGAAGTGTGTTTTCATTACCCCACAGAGGTATGCTCTGATTTAGTGAAGCACTTCATAACCACAATAGGTCAATAGGAAGTACACTTGAACAAACACAGTGTTGCATGATGCTGAATAGTAAGGAGAAACAGTGTTAGGCATCTCAGAAGAACCCAGGATGAACAGATATTTTTAACCTTATTAGCTCTGTGCCTCAGCTTCCCACTTGTAAAATAGTTTACAATTAAATGAACCAAAGAGTTGTTCTGAAAATAAATTCATTAATGTTTGAGAATTATTCAGATACTATGCCATGGAGTGCAATAGACTATCCCACAAGTAAATGAAAAATCTGTGTTCTGTAAAATACATTTTGAAGTGAGTACGAACTGAGGAAGATGGAGGACCACCCTCTGAACAGTGAGAATAACAAAAATACTGAATAACTGCCCTGTTCCTTTGTTGAGCACCATCTACCTTGGTTGTGGACTGAAGTGATTATTTCCTGGGGAAAAAATTAGTAATGTAATCACATAATTTGAATCCATATTGCAAATCCTGAATTTAAGGGAATGAATTAAGGTTATATGAGTGTTAACTCCTGCCTCAGTTGCTGCCACGAGCCACATTTTTTCCCACATTCTTTAACTTTGCTTGTGTTTGCAACAGTATTGCTCCTTTAAGCGCGTAGTTTTTTATAAAATAAGTTAATCTATCTATCTATCTATCTATCTATCTATCTATCTTTCTATCTATTTGTATATTCTTCAAAGTCAAGTTACCAATTGAATTAATTCCATAAGGAGTCCTTACAGCATGTAAGGACTATATTGAAATAGCTTAAAAAAATCTGAAGCAGCCTATGAAAAAATCAAGATAAAAATTAAAAGTAAAATCAGTTAAATTTGATAGTTGGAGGTAATTTTCTCTATCACACCTGGGAATTCAGAGGTGGAACAGCCATTACTGCTAGTGGAAGCTGTCTGGCCTAAACCTCTAAATTGCACTGTCTATCTTTACAAATCTAAATATATAAAGTACACTAAAAGACGTCTCAAAATCTTCTGGTACAAAAATTACTTTTTGCACTATGTTGGGGAAAGCTTGGGCTCTATTAGCTGTGCATCCCTCAGGAAGAAATAAACAAGATAAAATGGTTGTCATTTTTTTCCTAACTGCTCTTAGTTTACCTATTCTCTTTGCACCAATAAACGCTTCTACAGACACAAGCTTTGAGGCCACACAGTTGAATCCAAGAGCCATCCTCCATCCCTGGACCAGAGACATCCCCATGAACCTTCATCCTTTGCCTGGTAGCAACTGTGGGGTGGAATGGGTAAGAGCACTTTTTAGGTAGCTGCACAGATGGTGTTTCCTAACCAAACCTTGCATTGTCTCCAGGATAAATGGGGGGGGAAGGTGACTGCCTCATCATGGCCACTTTTATGCCAACAAGGAGTGTTTTGTTTAAGTGGCTCCCTTGGGGTCTCGACCTGAAAAACTTAAAGACAAACAGATTAATAAAGCAAGGACCTGAGCTGTTAGTAGGCAGATTATCTATCCATCTGACCTAGGTAGTTTCACATAAAGAGAGATGAGAGGCACCATCAGAAAAAACAAGCCAATATTTAATTTCTATCCTGGTATTTCTGAGTGGGTTTTAAAGGGAATTAGAGACAAAAGTATTAGACTATATTTCTCTGGTTTAGTTATGTTAAGGCACTGCAATGCAGTTATATTTTGGAATTTTTTATGTGACCTTACTGATTTGTGCTGTTTTATTGTTATTAAAAGTATTTTAGTTATATTGATAATTAAATCAGATTAGGCTGTGAAGACTTCCTGACACATAATAAACCCTTCTACTATTTTTGATACTAGAACAGAAAATTAAAGATTCTATTTCTGAAATAGTAAAAGAGATTCTTATCTTTCCAAAATCTATGTTGATTCAAAACAGCTCATGGAAATAATGCAAGTAGAGAACAGTACAACTGAGGAAATGCTGGAAATGGAACATGATATTCATTGGCTTATGTTTCTCAGCAGTGCCTGTGGAGTGGCCATAAGTATGCTCTGGAGGAAGGCAAAGCTTGAACTCACTCAACTGCCCCTGTGTCTTTCTCAGGAGGATTTAGCTAATCAATAGATATGTAGATGTAAGAATTTTGGCAACTTCACCAAAACCATGATCTGCTTGATTTAACTGATCATTTGAAGTAAGCAGACTTCAACATAATTTATGTTGAGAGCTGTTTGTGCAGCAGCTACTTGTGAAAAATGTGCCATTTGCTTAGAAAACCACCACAGTTCAAGACTAAAAATACCATACACTATTAGTTGATTTGTTCAGGGAACTTTTCTTTCAAATTTGTTGCTAGTTCATGCTCAGAAGATATATGCTAACTGGTCTGGTCTCCTGAAACACAATTGTCTAGCTCGGAAGAAAAAACTTGTATCAGCTGGGCAGATATAATTAAAGTTTCAGGCTTACTTCATACCCAGGTGGAGACTTTGAGAGACTTAAGGGAATTTAGTGCTAATCCAAACCTAGTATCTCCCAACTGACGACATGATGGGCAGCATGGAACTGTAATTGGAAGGGCATTGGAGGGGGACCTGGAGAGATTATAGAGGAGCAAGAAGAGAGGATTAGACAAGCACAGGAATAAGTACAGCAACTTCAGAAAATTACCTAATGCAATGCAGTCCTTGTGTCTTTGTGATGTTCAGAATCCTAGGCTTGTCAGAGAATACAATACCACACACCTTGCAGTTCTGTTCTAGAAATCTGCATCTGAGAATGCCGACTGTCAAAGCCTTACAAGCTAAAGGAAGCCGCTTAAGGAGATGTAGGCAGTTCAGCTGACAATGCCTCCTGTTAATCCTGCCATGTATTAGAATCATCTATCCTTATCTCCAGATCTGTCAAAACAGGCCAAGTGAACAAACTTCAGGATGCTCATCCGTGCATCATGTGGCACATGGCTTCAAAGACATGGGGCTCTGTGATCTACCAGTACCCACAGATCTTGCTTATTGTTCACACAGACTCTAAAAGGATTCTCTGGGAAGGTTCCCTTTAATTGAAATGGCATCTTCCCCATCTTAGAATTCTTCTCTACCATGTCATATATATTCCAACAAGTGCTCAATAGCTACTGCTAGGGATTAAGTCAAAGCTTGCAAGTATGTGAATCCTCCTTTTATGACTTTGACTCCATCTCATTTTCCTTATGTTGCTTTCACATTATCTTCATCTCTTCCAATACTGCTTTACTTTACTTTTATTGGTGCTTTTTTCCTTGATCCTGTCCCCTCAAATCATTTATTTCCTGGCTTTGGTTTGGAATGGATCTGTATGCTCTTCTCTTACTGCCAGTCTTCTTGCCCCTACCTGATGATTAGCAGCCTTTTGTAGGCACACGGTGAGTACAGTTTGGCATGCAGCAGAGCACCAGTCTCAAGGAGCAGACACAGCCCAGAGGAGCTGCCTTGGACATGCAGTGAAACCAGATGAAATCTGATATGACCTCCTGAGATCCAAGTCAGAAAAGGTAGTTTTAAAAATTAAATATTGCATTGCAAGATGAGGGAAGGAAGCTAATGAAGTCTGTTTCCTTAGAATAAGGGGACATATTTTTTCTTATTTTACTACTACAATAATTTTTTTAAGAAGTTGCAGATGAAAAATTGTGTCACTCTAGTTGATCCAAGAAGACAGATAGAAACTTAGAATCATCTGATAGCTCCAATTAGGGAAGAAATTGAGATGGGTTATTCTGTGAAGTAATCTTTCTCGTTGATAAAATCCTGTTGTGCTTGCACATAGGAAACATCAGCCATCCAGAAGCAGTTCCTCTGTTCTTATCACCAAACTCCATGTAGCAGCATGGCCAGGACATTCTCTGGACTTCTCTGACCTTACACAAACTGAGGCTTGCTTGCTGCTCATTGCTTACATGCCCCCATCATGCTTTCAAGCAAGATTCAGCAAAAGCATTCTTTTAGATCAATTTATTTTCTGAAGTCTTGTATTTTTTTTCTCTGTTTGGTTTGGCTTGGATTTTTTTGTTTGCATTTTTTCTTCCTTTCTTCTTTTACAGCTATGCTGTGAATCTTTCAGATGACTTCAAGAAGCATAAACAGCTAACAATGTCCTACATTTTTTGCCTTAAAGTGCTGCCTACATTTCATGGATGTCTCTCTGTCTCAGCTACACCTTCAAAACACTGATTTTTAAAAATATTTTGCAGTGATAGAGCCCAAAATTTATCAGGAAAGGTGCAGTTTCCACCCCAATCCTGTCAAGTAGTCCTATGTTTAGGAAAGATTCCTAGGCCTGGACTGATGGGGTTTTTTCATCAATGTTGTCACATTGTACTATTGGGAATGACGTAATAGCTTGGCTAATTAAATTCTAGTAATATGCACTTACGTGGCTGATCAGTACTAAAGCTATTTGTTTTATAACATTTTAATCTTTAAAATGTTAGAAAAGCTATTTGAAATGAGTGGCTTACTGTAAATGAATGGACAGAGACCACAGTCAATAAGTAAAGTGCTCATTCACGAAAGTGCTTTAGCAAGGTTATATTTTGTTAAGGATTTTAAAGCTGGACATCGTGTTGAATAGAAGCCCATCAGCCATTTCTGTCATTTATTTAGATTTATTAAATGATCTGAAAAGAGATTCAAATGCCAGAAAAAGGGGCTGGGCAGGGGTACTACCAGGCTAGTCCTCAGCTCTCCTACTGATGTGTTTTGGATGTCACTGAAGGCAAAATGCATCACATTATCTGACCCACACCTTAGAGCAAAGCCTTGCCTTTGTTTTCTGTTGCCTTGAATGTGAATTGATACAGTATATGGCGTGGGACTGGTGTTGCCCTATAAGAAGATGGAATGTAACCCAAGTACACACTTAGATGATGCTGGTACTGCTTGGAAAAGCAACTGTTTGGCTTGAAATGTTTGTCAGCAAGTTTCCTGCAAATGTAACAACCTCTTGTTAGTGACACTTGGGAGAGGAATACACAAGATAAAACATGAGTCAGCCCCCAGCATGTAACTTTTCAGGTGATGTTTATTAAATATTGTCTTTGTTTCAAAGCAGTGCACTGGAAGAACATTGAAATGACTTCAAAGCTTCAGTGATAATTTTTGTGTTGTATTTTAACAATGTGGTTTATCACTATAGCTCGCTATAGATTTGCTTCAAATATTAAATAGACTCTGGATATAGTAGTTAGCTGAATTGTTTATGGGATCAAAATCAAACTAAACGTTCAGAAAATTTTCAGCAAGAGATTCCAGTTAATGAAAGCACCATTTGTGATGTGCTAAAACATGTATACACATAGGTATTGCCCCATTTATCAGACATGAGAGCTAATTACCTCATCCACTGCTATATTTCTTCCATCCTCTGCATTTCAATTCCCAATATTAACACATAGGTGGTCAAGCTGACCATTGAATAGCCTACATGAGCATGAATGCATTAAATAATTTAATGTTAGAAGAGTTTATTAAACTGCCACATTCTAATCAGCATGCGTACCTGCCTTCATTAATCTTGCACTGGTCCATGGTGTGTCTCCACAGCCGACATAGAGTGTGCTAATGTTAATAGGAGCTCTTAACAAACAGGATCAGTTAATCAAGGAAAATTTACTATTAGCCACATGACCATGCATACCGAAATCTAATTACAATCAGATTTAACCTCTTCATTACTGTATTCATCCAAATATTTTTTGTTATCACTTGTGATACTAAAGTATTCCAAACTGAGACATGATTATACTCATTTGAACGGGAAATACTTACTTCAGCTCACATTTATTAGGAAGGGAGATTTTCTTTTTGCTATGTTTTCAGTGCAGAATATTATATGGGTTATATTTATTGCCAAAAGTAAGAAAACTAGTACCACATTTTATCACCCAAACCCTGGCTACAGAAATAACTGCTAGAACAGAATGTTGAAAAATAATCTTTACTATTCTGGATTAATTCAAATAGAATTTACCACTTGGTAAATTGTCAGTTAGCTCTGGATTTGGTGGATATAATTGAGAATATACAGGTGATTTAGTAGCCAAAGTGTTTTAAGTTCTTAAGCAATGCTCTTCTTTCAGATATCAAATGAATCACATTATTTTATACTTTGCTATTTCCATTAGATCTTAGCCTGTGATAAGCAATTAAGCTCCATCAGAAGCCATGATTCTTTGAGCTGGTTCACAGAGTGAGAAAAGTTAGACGGGACCTCTAGAAACTTAGTTCTATATAAAGAAAGGGTAAATGGAAATAATTCTGTTTTAGAGCTATTGATTTATATTTATTTTAATTTGTTTTAATTTTTAATTTTATTCTTTTTAAATGTTCTTTTTCTGTATGCAGAGTAGACAGTATTAGTTCAGGGCAGAGAAGGTGAAGTGTGTTTTCTTTAATTAGGAATGTACACAACATTTTGGGTGGAAAAGTAACATATTTTAAACCACAGTAGAGGTTAGAATTCTGAACTATATTAAACTGATTAGTGTTGTTTGCATGGGGAGTACATTGGCTGAGAAACACCCTATCACTGCACCTCTGGTGCGTGGTGGGAAGTAGGAATTGGATCTTAGCCTTTCTGACTTTTGGCTACGGATGACCACCAGCCTTGGGGACACTACTGAGCCCTCATTATTCTCTATATGGTCTTTGCCATCACACCTCTCTCTTCTGTTCTTCCTCACCCCTTCTCCATTCTTCCTCCTTCTCCTCCACTCTGTTTTTTAACTGAGTAATTTCTTCAAAGGAGATAAAGTCCTGGAATGGTTTCGTCTGTGAAAAATCGGTTTGTTAAAAATCAGCTTTTTTGGGTACGCTGCTCCATACCAGGGGTAAATATAGGGGTTTTTGTGAGTTAGGGTAAGCCAGCCCAAGACAGGATGGTAGAGCTGAGTCTAGGAAGGAAGAAGAACATGCTAAGGCAGATTTTTTTTCTTTTTTCTCTCCCTTCTACTGTTCTAACACTCTCTCTTTTCTCCACTTAATTGTCTTGGTTACATATGCATTTTCTTCCTTTCAGTCCTATTGTTTCATCTTTCATCCTTTTGCTTTCAGTTTCTTTTTGTATTTCTGTTTCTCCTGTGTTACCTTACTCTTGAACTACTCTTCTTACCTTACTAGCACCCTTAATCCAAGTTATGCTAAAGCACTCCTTTGAGGGTGCATGAGTGTTTGGGTTGTTTTGCACCCGTTCTCTGAAAGATTTCTCTATTGCAAATAGGCTTTTTATTTTTGCAACTGTAAGCTAATATTGCTTAATGTTCTTGATAGATGGCCATCTGCACTGCTTTCCTTTTGTACTTCTTCTGCTTTCGATTGCAATTGCTGTAAAAATCTGTCCACAAAGGAGAACACTGATAACTTGCTAAATGTACAAATCCAGCATGATAGAAGAATTCAATGCAATAGTATATGACTCAAATATAATGTAGTTTGGAAATGTCATATGATAATCCTACATAAAACCCTATTCATCAAAAGGCTTCTGCTGTCAGGTCATGATGATGCTTTGATTATTTTACACATTATTTACACTAGATAAAGTTAGAAGGCATATTCTATGCATGATTCAAGATGAAAGGCAATCCTCTAAAAGAGGGTGTATTCTTTGTACAGATGTTAATTTTGATCATAGGAAAGGGGGGAGAAGTACTAATAAAATTGGTCGGACATAACAGTATTTTGAAATTACTCTTAAAAAGCGAATGGATATATAATGTGAAAGTATTTTTAAAAATTTAACATTACATTAAAGTAGCTGCCTGAGTTCTGTGACTGGGAAATTGTAAGCCAAAGGAGATATGACATTTGCTGTAATGAAATCAGGATAGCTAGAAAAAATGTCTGAAATGGTCCTAGACTGAAGAAAAGAAGGACAATTCAGCAAGATTTGTGGCATCATATATCATGCGATGGTACTGAGCTTATAGCAGCTGTCTAACGTTGGAAATGTGAGTTTATCAGTACAACTGAATAAACAAAACCAAAAGAGGTAGAAATTATCCTGAGTCCTGGTACTGTGTGTGCTGACCACTACTGGAAGGGACAGGTTTTCTGTAGCAAGCAGTGTAGGGAGAGATGTCAGGTATTCATTAAGTGAATGGACCTGGAGGTCTGAGAATTACAGGCAAAATATAAGAATATGATAGAGATGACACAAATTTCCCTTCCCTTCCCTTCCCTTCCCTTCCCTTCCCTTCCCTTCCCTTCCCTTCCCTTCCCTTCCCTTCCCTTCCCTTCCCTTCCCTTCCCTTCCCTTCCCTTCCCTCAGTGCTTTGCTGGGCTGTGCATTGCATTTTGAATAACAAGTTTTTCTTCTTTTTTCTTCTAACAGCTCCCTATAAGGAACAGGTGATAGGTGTTGTCCTGTAGATTCACTATTCATTTGTTTGGATTCACCCAGGCTCTGTGGATTGTTGGTTTCCACAGGAAACCTAAAATAGCTGATGCAATTTCCCCTTTTAAAGCATCTCCTGAGATTTAGTGTTTCCCTCTATTCCTGACTTAACAAGCAGAATTCTACCTACCTAGGCTGATAAATATTGATATTGTAATGAGGATGATGAAATTGTATTTTGCCATAAGGATTTTAAGTAAATGTTCTTTATGTAAAGCTTCAATTTATAATCTATATATCAGGAGAAAGTGATTAATTAAAATCATAAGCTTTTTCTTAATTATGTTTAGGAGTTCCAAGAGTCTGCTGCCATATTTTACTGAAGTAAAACACTAAAAAGGGTTTTCCACTTAATATTGATGTGGTTTTATTATCATGTTTGCTGAATTCCCTCCCCACATTAAATAGCAGAGAAAATAAAATGGGGCATAAACAGTTTTAGAAAATTAATGCTATAGGGAATTTGCTGAAGGAGCTGGAAGGCCAGATTAAAACATTTTCCAGACCTGCTGAGAGCTTATCTTAAAACATGACCAAGATAATTGTTTTATTTTCCTCTCCTGAAACATCTGGAATAAGTTCCTAAAGAGATAAGAAGTGTATGCACAAAGTGCAACTGTAGCATAGTGTTACACTCCCACGTAGCTTTTCATTTAATGTGTTTCAACTACCACCTGGCCAAACAGAGATGAAAATATAGTGAAACATGTTCAAGCTCGAAGAATTGTTCAATCTTTTGTTATTCCCTACCACTCCTCACATGATTTGTCTCCTGCTTCTTTTTCTCAAGGGCTAAATGTTGCAGGGAATCACAGTTCCTACTCAGCAGAGTAACCACAACAAAGCTCTTCTGGAAATGAAAGCTACATCCAGCCTCCTCTGCTTTTATCTGTAAATGAAACACACTCTAAGCCTGTATCTGCTGTTGGAGGCTGTAATATCTGGGCACCCTTTTATAAATCTCATCTTGGAAATCCCATCTGAGGAGAATTATTTCCTTATTCTTTATGATTATAAGGCATTAACAGATAAAAGTGTTTTCACTGGGATAACTTATTTGTAGCTGCGCCTTCCCTTAATGAGAATATGCTGTTTTCTTCACTGCCTGTGATTTACACACTGAAGATATAAGAGCATACAGCTTCAATATACAGAAATACTTGTATTCAAAATAAATTATAATAAATTTTAGATTAGACAATGGTAAACTGTGACATGCTAAGGAAGTGCTTTTCAAACAGAAAGCTGTACTGTGCCTTTTTGCCACTGCACAAAGAAACAGTGCTGTCCATACTAGATACATCTGGAAGCAGCAGTGGGATACTGTGCTGGGTAGCTCATGAACAGCTCCAGGCATTCCTTCCAAGAACAGTGTATGAGAATGATGCAAGACTTGCATAACCACACTTGTTAATTCTCAAAAAAGGAAAAAGGGAGTAATTATCCAATTGTAGTGAGTATGTGTGTGACAGAGAGATAACTCACGGCTTCTTGATGCTGCAAACCTACCTGCATAAATTCTGGTAGCAATGAATGTAAAAGGGTTGTGGAACCAATGCCACTTTCTGAGCAATTCTGTTATAATTGCCCTTAGTCTGCTAAAATTTAAAATTAAAGCTGAACTATTCCTTGGGTGATCTAATTGCTTTGTATATCAGAAGTCTGACTTCTGCTCCTTCAAAGAGAAGGACATGCCAGGAGCAGTAAAATGTCTTGTGTCTAGTTGGAAATTACCACCAGAATTGTTGTTCCAAAGATTTTTCTTGGAATAAATGCAGTTTCTGTGACTGCCTCCTCATCTTCTAAAACACTATGAAGAATTGAGTGAAATGAGCTCAGAAGGTATACTTCAGCATCTTCTCCTTTAAACTTTTTATTCACAATTAAATAGTTTCACAATTGAAAATACCATGATAACAACCAATTCTACAGGCTTACTTTTTCTTTTTTAAGATAATTTGTCAAGAACAGCACAAGTTTTTAAGTCAGATCTCGCTGCTATTTGAAATAAGGTTGTGTTTTAGGAAAATCAGTTGCCTGAGACAAGACAAAGTATGCCTTTAGTGCTGAAATGCTATCTAAAATTTGCATGTGGTCTAAACCAGACATTTGACTTTTTGCTTTGCTGGGCTTTTTGCTTTTTACTTGTTTTCAAGTAATTCCAAAATTAATCTTCTCTCATCTCTCCCAAGAATTGCCAGTGAGTAAAAACCTATCATATTGTAAACTATTAGTTAAATAGTTGCATTTAATTTAACAGTTAAACTATTAAAACCTATTTCTTTGAGGTGACCAACTTGTCTATTAGAAAGAAAGAAAGAGAAGGAAAATATGGAGATAATCCACAGAAGATACCAAGAGTAACAAATGTTCATACCAATATGCTTCAGAGAGCCAAAGACAGATACTTAAATCCCATTTCAGATCATGTGTTCTACAGATCATAAAGGCAGGAAAGCTCTACCTTGACTCAGGGTTTTCCTGAAAGCTAATTCCTGGATCCAAGTAGAGTTTTGACATGATTATAATTCAATCAAATGATAATGGTCCCATCTGGCAATAGAATAGCAAGTCAGCTGAGACTGATGATGACATTTTACCTTCTCCAAATTCACCACTCAAGAGCTCAAAGGACCTATAAATTTGATATCCAGCTCTTCCTCCTCTCTTTCTCGCAGCACAGCAAATTTTCAGTCCTTTTCTCTATTTTTGCTGAGACTATTCCTACATTTCATCTCCTGATGTATGTTGTAAAATCTTACTAATTTCCTCACTCTTCCTAATCCAGTAACTTTTCCCACCTTAATTTGGCAACATGGTGGCTTCTTTTAAGTGTTTTGACTTTTAAAGTGCTGTCTTTACTTAATTCTTAGTGGCCTTAAGTAGAGGAGTTAAGTATGAGCTTGCCTGTGTCTACCCCATTTCTGCAGCCCCTTCCACAGGAATGAGGAAAGCAAGACAGAGGTAGCTATGCTTTTTAGCTACTGATGCAGACTTTCCCAGAGGTAGCCTGAATGCCATTACTTGTGTTGTTCAGACTGGCATTTACTATCTGAATATATTAGTACCCTGCGCTTAATTAAAGTAAACAGTGATTAAAAGGCTGATGATGCTTCCTAATTCAATACCAAGGTCTGTACTCACAAGATGAGACTGAGACTGCAGTTTTCTGAGGAGCGAGGTTTGGATGTGAAGTTCCTTGTCTGTGCCATTTGCTTCTTTCTGCCCATTTAGTTATTCCCATACCTTTGCTGTAGGGAGCTGTAAGCCTTGGGAGGAGAAGACACTGTGGGAGAGAGGGGTTTAATCCAAACCACTTTGCTGTCTCCTTTCCCTCTCAACAACTACCAGTTTAAACATGAGGGTGTGTGCCTATAGAAATGGGGGAAGGCAGAAAGAGCATGTTAGGGCAGGGCCAGGAACCTCCTAAACTGACTTCATCCCTGACAAAACTGATACCAGGAAAAGACAGCATGTGGTAGAGAAGAATGCAGCATTTGTGATCTTGCATTGCTGGAGATACAAGCAGCTTATCTCACTATAGGAATGTTCAGTGTAGGATTCCTGTGTTGTTGCTTGTTGTCCACCCAAATGATACACTTCTGAAGATAAAAACTTTATCTGTAGTGCTCTGCAAATTTCCCTAACAATTTTTCAACAAGCTCTCCTAGGCTTTATTTTTGGTGTGCTGGCAGCAACAAACATTGCAGCAGGTTTTTCTGTCTGACACCTCTCTCTCATCCTGATCACTATATTTATCGACACACAGATTTGTTTTTTCAAATCTCAACTTCAATCATACTCATTCTCTCCTCCCTGAAGATTGCTTGGCACTAATCTGGGTTTGGTTTGGTTGGGTTTTTGATTTAATGACGCTTCAACAGAGATTGTTGAGTTTTGAAAACATAAACATCAATTCCAGCCCGTCCAGAAAAGCTCACTGGAACCTAACAGAATAATCCTCCGTCTTGTAGGGTCATTTTATGGATAAACAAAACATGTACTCAGTTGATACTTTGCTGGAACTTATCTTTACTTCTAACATCCGTCCTTTGACAGATTTTGTCATCCTCACTTTACTGAATAATATTTTATTCCTCCAGTCATTCGGTACCTCATAACAGAACTGCGAGAGCAGTGTGTGCATATGTACAAAAGAATTTGATCCTCAGTGTGTTGGTTTGTTGCTGCCAATATTGTTGGGGTCGTTTTCCTCTGATTATTGACAATTTAGTCAATATAATCTCATAGACTTTTAAATTTTTTAAGATATTATATACTTCTAATCTAATACTTAGTTTATATGAACATTGTATTATGAAACTTGATTTTTTTCTAAGGAAAATATAAAGACATTTTTCATGTTGAGGCAGCAGCTCTGAATTACTGGAAAATAAAATTTCTTCATTCAGTCTGTAGTCCTGTATCACTGTCTATGAGAGTTTAGACAGAGGAGGGAGAGACATTTGAAATTGATTGGGAGATTCTTTTTCTTCTGTCCTTTCTGAAGAGTTTTTGGGAAGGGGGAGGAGAAGTGTTTAGGCTGTGGGGTTGCAAGTTCCATATTCTTACTCCTTCAGCATTAGGAGATTGCTATAAAGATTGCTGTCCCTGTGCTTGGTCTTGTTCCCACACTCCTGCTGTTGACACCATCACCTCCCTACTCCCAGACTCCCCCTTATCTGCGGCAAAATGCAAATCTTGTTCAAATTATGATAGTGATCTCACACCAAGTAATAGCTATTTTGTTGCAAACCATCAGTCATGTATCCCTTGGTGCCCAGTGTTGTCACCAGATACGAAGAATAGGCAGGTCAAATCAGCTCTCTTAAAACTAAACCATTGGGTCAAGCCTGACACTGAAAGCCTGGGTTCAGTAAACGTTGAAGCTAAGTTGAAGTTTTCCCACTTGGAAACCCACATTCTGTATGTGCAACAGAGAGGATTTGAGGGAAAATAGAGAATTGTAGAAATCCCTCAACATATGCTAGATCCATCCATAGAATCTTCTCAATAGTATAAAGAGACTCACTGTAGAGAACAGGTTCTAGGTTCATGTTACTTGTAGTTGCCAAAGCCTATTTTCAGCATTTTGTTTTTTTCTTCCTCTTCTCACTGTTTGTTTCCCTGTGCAGCCAATTTTGAGTCTGTGCAATTTTATGTCTGTTCTCAGCATTGCTGAGAGGGAGCTGGAAACAAAGGGTGTGCGAAGAAAGCACCCTCCTAAAGAGAACTTCTGCCATTCTGGGAAAAAACTTTGTGCAAACAAGGAATATCTGTGTTTGCTTGACTCTGTTCAATGTGGAGTAAAGTGGAGGGCTTTAAAGCTTGAAGCCACAGGGCCTGTACTTTCCATCTACCAATGGTATTATCCTGCTTCTTTTTGTTGAGTATAGCCAATGTGGCTTCATTTCAGTACTCATAATATTGAAAGCACCATCTAAATTATTATTTTTAAATAATCAGATATAAATTTATACTCATAAACGTAAGGGAAAAAACACTGCTTCCTGCAGATCGGAATCTATTTCTCATTTGTTAATGGCTCAATGTCAGTTGATCCATTTAGCTGCAATGAGTTGTTTAGTTCATAAGGTTTTTGGAAGAATGCTGTTATCATGCAGTCTTTTAAAATGATGCCAATAATAATATGTCATTAGCTAAAGAAGAATGCCATGATTAGATCTATTCCTACCCAAAGGCAACCAGCCATGTTGATAAATTGGTGTGATCTCCTTGCTAAGCAGTTGTTCAGATTTGCCTTGACTCAGTAGTCTCAGTAGTAAGTGGACTGGTCATTCAGCTTCTCTCCATTTTCTGACTATCTTGAACTCTACACCTTTTTTTCACGTTATCGAGTGAGCATGGTATTTTCCACACACTAAGTAATACAGACAATAACTGTATGTGTCTGTCTAAAATTGGGAGATGTGAAGGATTTTTAATATATATAATTTTATTACTTTTTTCCACTGTGCGTCAAAGTTCCATGCAGAGTGCCTGTTTTTACTTAGCTTTTTTTCTTTTTATTACCCAGAACTTTTCAACCTTGTGTGATCTCTTTAAAATTCCCTTTAGAATACATAATTGTACTCGATCAATTTGTTAAAGGCTTTTGAAGTGTTAAAAAAGCTACATTAAAATTATTTTCTTTCAGGTTTTATGTTAATGAACATAGGTGCTATTCAAAGCAAAGTCAGTGTGTCAAGGGAACTTTAACTAAAGTTATTCATACATAAACTAAAAAAGGAAACATCTTTAGTGGAGGAAAATACATTTAATGAGTAAGTGCAGCACACAATTCCTCCTTTCAAAACTGTCAGTTCATATTGAACCTCCATTCTAGATATCTTACAATTACTTTGTCAACAGAAGGTAGAGTAGTGATGGATGATACATTGGTTCTTGAAACCAAACTTTCTGTGAGTTACTTAGGCTGAAACTAAGTGCTTTTACATTCCAGTCTTATTGATGATAGTGGTTTTATATTTATCACCCTGTCATTTCAGTTGACTGTATCAGCCTCTTCAGTGCAGGAATATGGACACTAATGGAGGTGTGTCCTTAGTGCTCTAAAGGGTCACAGACTCATTCCACTAACACGTTCACAGCCCTGTTATAAGCTCAGAAATCATTTTGCCATTTTAAACAGTAATCTGCAGCTGTAGGTGTATGAGGCCTGGGAAAAACATTTTCCTACTGGTCTTTTTAGACCATGCTACCTGTTTGACACTGAATAGGCTTCTTTCAACTTTCGCTAATAATAATGTTACTGTTTTGCAACCTGCCCTATAATAATCAGAATTCTACCAAGGCCTTGGGAGTCCAGGATCAGATTGCAGCATTTATTTATAAGAAATTCTGTCAAGAATCAATAATAGTCTTGGGTCTCAAGTTCCTTCTTTAATAATACTTTGATATGATTTGTCACAAGCTAGCCCACAGTATCCACCAGATTTTATTACTTAGCTTGCAGCACAGTCTCTCATCTTTGAGTCATGAGATCAGCCATGGGGAGACCTTTAAAAAGCTATATTCTTTACTGTTTGGTTATTACAGAAAGTCTATATTACTCAATAATATCTTTTATAAGGTGTGCTGTCACATCTTCACATAGATGTTTAACCTCGATGTAGATATACTGAATGCCTGGAGGCCATTTTACTGACATGGACATTGTTTTTCATGATTGGATGCCAAATGTATCAACAAAAACAACAGAAGTTGGGCCTTATTTTCACAGCTTGGTAGTTCTGACTGAATCTCATACAAACTGTCGATAGCAACTAAGATTTTATTTAGAGTGTAGAGTGTAACATTTTTATTACTTGAAAGTAGCAGGAATTCTGTGAAAGCAATTTAGATTACTTTCCACTGTAATATCAGTTCCTAAGGTTCTACTGTGTATCTCAATAAACAAGATCCTACTGTGTCACTCGCATATTGTGGTTCTAAATATATAAGATTTAACTCAGACCAGGAATTCAGATAGTTTCAGTTGGCATTTATTTATATAGATGGTCTACAAAATGAATTACATGTATTCTTGACTTAAGGCACAATAAGCTTGATTCAATGAAATTTTCAGTAAAGTTTGTTAAAAAATGCTTTGCGTCAATACTGTCTAACCAACTTGTAAAATTCAGATGCTCATCTTCCATTTTTTTGTGACATTAGGAACTGAGAAATCCAGGGGAAGATGGAGGTTTGCTCCATGTACCTTGGCATCAGAGTTATGCACAAGTAGTACCAGTGAAACAAATTACAGATAAACATGTTTTCATAAATCATGGGATTTTTTCCAAAAAAGGAATTAAGGAAAAAAAAATCCCTTTAATTTTAAATGCTTTTATTATTAAAGTTTTCTGTTAATAATAGGAATGAGCTATAGTGTATGTCTCTGAATTTGAAGGTTCTTTCCATTTTCTATATAGCCAAGTTGTTTAGAAGACAGGGAAGCCTTTAAATTAGGGCATGGGTGAAAATTAAGTTATGTTTTTTTGGACCAGAAGGTCAGACCAGGAATAGAAGGATGCACATTTTTCAATGCTGCTCATAGTGAGGATCTTAGAAATAAGTAGGTGTGATCATTTAATTTTAAAATATCATATCTCCCTGGTTTATAATTTTTTAAGTCTGTCCCAGTAAAACTTGAAAAGCAGGTAGGTCTTTGGAAAAGTCAGTCCTCATGCATAATAAAGCTACATGGCCTGTTTTAGCTCAGAGCTAATACAAAACTATTAATACATCCATAGAGGGTTGTAACACAGATATTAAAAACAAAAATAATTCTAAATTATTTATTAAGAGTGCATAGTAAGTGTTGAATTACAGAAAGGAAAGCTTGAACTGATTCTAGACATTTCCAATTCTTTGTTTTGGAAGTATAACATTTTGATGGACTGAAGTAACTTCAAGACTGAAAACACATAGTTAAAGACTTGGTTAAAGACTTTTACCCATGAAAAGCTACTAAGATTCTTCCCTTAATAAGACTTACATTGATAAGTGGAGATCCTTCCTTTGCAAGTTAGCCTAAAACAAAGAGGTTAGTTGTAGGTGGAATCTAAAATGTAGTAGTCCCATATTAGCTGAAATACAGTATTAAATTTGCAAATCTTTCAAATTTTTGTCAGGATTCTTGAAAAGCAACTCCTCAGAAAATATAGCAATGTGTAATATTAATTTTTAATGTTATTTTTTCAGCACTCTAGTCAATTAGTTTTGAAGCATTTAAAATATTGTTGTCTAATTATGTCTGTGATGTTTGATTTATATTGAATCGGTGAACTAGAAATATGAAAAGATGTTTTCCTATAGATAGTTTGGAAAAGTTAATCTATCTAGTACCATCAGGAAGTTCATATATTTGTATGCACACGTGTGTGCACATGTACACACACATATATGCACATGAGTACACCTAAATAATAAAGAGATAGTGAAGCAATTGTATTTACCTTTTATAGTTTTAGAGCCATATGTTCCATAGTTGAACTTTCAAATATCTGAATAATCTACCTGCAGGTAGTGTTGAGTTAGAAAAGGTGTATAAAAAAAGACATCAAAAAAGAAGCCTGGAGCAGCCTATGGGAAAAAACAAAATTATATAAATTAGATCTGGACTTGAACACTTCCTATGTAAAATAAAGGAGAAAAAAGAATTGGGAAAGCTGTGAAGCTTATAAAAGAAAAAAAAAAACACCTTGAAATGGGCATTTAAACATTAAAATTAGAAATAGAGAGGTAGTGGAAATGTGGCTTCCTTGCCTGTATTTTATAAGCTAACCTGTAGTCTAAATTTATGAGGAAAAGAGACCATGTTAGCCCTGGACCGGCCTTTTCTAGCTTGACCTTAAGCCCACAAGTTGAATCTGTTTCAACAAAAAAATTCATTCATTCTGTACACTGCTCGTTTTCTTAGAGCTCTTATCACTCTCCCTGAGGAACCTAAGGAGATATGTCCATCTCATGACCAAAATGCAGATGTGGACTTAGACCTGCCACATCCCTGCCTAGCAGGTATTTGTTTTTATCAGTAGCCTCCTCTGTTCATGTGCTGAGAGAAAGGCCATTTAGCTGGCCCTTGGTGCTTGCAGAAAAGGCTGTGGCATTGGAGGCATGCACAAAGCCTCCCCTTCCCAACAGGAAAAGACTGTTCTTCTCTAACATGCTCTGCCAAACTCGTGGTTTTCATTTGCTCAGGTTTTCAGCAGCATACTGACTATCCCTCAAACAAGAGCGTAACGTGTTTACTTTTTGCATCATTAGTAAGCAGGAAGAAAAAAAATAAAGAATGTACCAGTTATAGCTTTTTACTTTTATTCATGCATAGTGGACACCTGCATACTTTTTACAACTAGTAGCAGAGGCAGTCTCTTCAAGATCCTTCATTGTTACTCATTCTGGAGACCCTTACCAAGACACAAAACTAATCAGACTACCTCAGATCCTGCCTTTTTCCTTGACTTTCTTGCTATTTTTCTTTTTTCCTTGTGATTTAGCAGTCAATCCTGAGAAGCCATTGGCTATTTTCATAGTCAGTTAGCTGTAACAACATAACAGGTTCTGTAAAATCCTTCAAAATTCAAAGCAAAACAACATGCATGGATACTAATTGTATGAGCTTGATGATTCTGTGAAATGTATTGTTTACAGGCATCATTAGTTTTATTGGTAGCAGGCCAACTGTGGCAGAGATCTATTTAGCGTGTGATAGCAAAGCAAAGGAAAGTGTTAACTTGGGTTTTGATCTTATCAGCTTCAATCACTTCCATAAATCTGTGTTCTAGAAATGCATCTAAGTTTGTCCTAACTTTCCTGGGAAGCCCATATTTCCCTCTAGTCCCATCAAAGTTCACTTTATTAACCCAGGAGTTATAGGTTTCAGCAGAAATAAATTCTTTTAGCAGCAACAAAATGTACTTGTCAGGCTTTCCACCAGATTCTCTGAAAATCTCATTCTTTTGTGTAGGAGCCACATTTTGTATGCTTACCTCTGGCAGCTGCTCTTCTGCAGTACTTTTGCCATCTCCTGCATCCACATCCACGCCAGTAATACTCAACGTATTCATCAGCCTGTGTTTGTATTCCCATCACCTCACTTAAGCATAGAATTCACAGGGGCCAAAAGAAATTATTGCCATTTTTTAGAACAGAATTAGGACAAAATAAAAACCAGCAAAGAAAAAGACAGGTTTTATACTCCTGAACATTTGCAAGAGCATTTAATGTTGAGGGAGAAAACAAAATTGGATTTACTATAGAGGAAAAAGTACTAAATCCTGCATACTCATCCTTGGCTTACAGTTGAGCAGAATAAATAGTCTTTGTTTAGGTAATGGTTTGTTTGCAGTTCTGTTCTGGTCACGCCTTGTGGAAGTATTCAAATTCTCTTGCTTAGAAGTATAGAAATGCCTTTGAAAGGGAGATCTTCCTGAGCAATCTTCTGATTTGCTTCTTAAGCAAATTTACCTGATTTTGCCAGATCTGTTAACCGATCTTTTTGATGTTTTCTTAGGAGGTTGTCTATGTTATGTTTATAAATGTTGCTTGTATATCTCTGTATAGCTTCTAAAAGGCTATTTCAGAGTTAAATCAGCTGTTCTGGCCTTAGATCTGAGGAACAGCATCAGTTCACAAGTTTTGAAAACCTTGATAACAGACAATGGCTCATAGCTTTTGAATATTTACTTTGTCTAACCTGAACCAGGAGCTTCTTGATGAGAAGATGAGACTTTGGCCAGGATTGCAAGGAGACACTTTGAAATGAAGAAGGTGAAAGGAATTAGAAGATGATCTGCTGAGCATCTGATTCCCAACAGAACAAAGTGAGGGAGCGAAAAAACACCAAAACAAGGAAACCCAGTTTGAGCTGCTCAGTCTCCTGAAACTAAGTGTAGCTGTGTCTTGAGTATTCTTGTATTTCTAGAACCTCTTTTTTTCCCTTCTATTTATTCTTGTAGCTAATTCCATTTCTTCCACTGAACATCATGACATCATCATGGTCACAGAGGGAATGGATGGGCACACCTACACTGCTCTGTGCTGTAGAAAGCAATATAGCTACAGCAGCATGGGCCTGTATACTTCCAGGGCTGAATTCCCTCCAGAATATAACTCATTTAAATTTAGCTCCAGGATCTATATCTTGCACTGTTCTATGACAGAAGATAAACCTGGTACACCCTGCTGGGATTAACATGGTTCATAATCAGGCATTTCAGTAACATTACCAGCTCAATCACCAAGTTTCATTGCAGGAGCTAGAAGATTTGTGAGTCTAAGTAGGAAAGAAATGAGACTGGAAAGAAGTGAAAAGAAGAGCTTCATCTCTGAGTTACAATTGTGAGTTTTTGGGAAGTAAATTCAATACACCGACTTGGACCTGAAATGAAGATTATTCTTGTGCTTACTGTGACTCTGCTGCATGATGATCTTGCATTTGTTGACCATACAGAGAACCATGGCAATTCCTAATTCCTCCTGAAGGGAAATCACTGTATTAGAATGCTAGAAGTGCAGCACTGGAATGTGCATTTCCAGTAACTCATTCATTAGCACTGAATATCCAAAGAAGGTACATGCTCACTGAGTGCTGACAAACTCAGACCATTTGGCAGGTTCTGAGGTTTTTCAGAGGTTGGCATTGTGACATGGGCTGAGCTTTTAACCTTGCCCACAACATTAATAAACTTTAAACTGAAAGAATACATACTCCAAGCAGGGCATGTTCCCAAGTTTGTGCCAAGGTCTGAGCTGTGCTGTACCTCAGGACTCTGAGCTCTGAAGTGCTTATTAATTTTTCCCTGTAATTCCTAATAAAATTGTATTGCCGCATGAAAGCAACAAGGGCCTCTCTGATAATTTACCCTCTGCAAGTTCAAATCCATGTTAGTGAAACAAACTGTCTGCTTTATATTTCAAAAGTAATGAATTCAAATTCTGTTGGGATTGAAACTTTATTAGAAATTCTACATATCTTCTCTTCTTATTATTTTTGGGTCAAATGGATCATTATATTGATTGATCAACACTTAATTTGTTATTATCCATAAGTACACAGCAAATAATGAAAATACCCTGTCACTTTGTTAAAGAATCATCAAAAGTGATGGTAATAAGATACTTTTCTAATTTATTTTTTGCATACATGTGGATGAACCTTATGGATATCTGGAGCTTTGACTGACCACTCAAATATCTGGTAGGAAAAGCTGAGTAGTAAAATAAGTTATATATATACACATACATACACTAAAGCCTGCATTTTTAGCTGTGCTCACTATAAAAATAAACAACACACAGGACAGTGGGGTTTATGGTAATGTTCTAAGTTAATGATGTTCTGCACAGCAACAAACTTTTGATGTTGTCATGCACCTCTGTTCTAGGAGCTAGGTCTGTATTTTCTAGCTGGGAAGAGGTGTTGTATTTATTTATTTAGTTGTATTTATTTATATTTATTGATTTTTTAAAATAATAACTGATTCTCCTGGATTTGTTAGGCTCATTTGCTCTGAATTTCCACTGACTGACAACCCATAAAATGTAGGGGTGAAACACAGCATTCAGTCCAAGTAATAGATGTATACATATGTATTATACCATTAGCTACGAGTCCTGATGGAGACACACTAGGCCTTATTTTCAAACATTCTTAGAGCATAGAAATCCAACTGAAGCTTAAAAAATTGGTAAAAAATCATGTTCTTGAAAATCGGGAGCATTTTTCCTAGTGAGAGTAACCAGTATCTACCACTAAGGAAACCTATATATTAATTGTTCTGTGTCTCCACTGGCCTAAATATTGCTTAAAGTAAGAATAATCTTGTCATGATGCAAAGCAAAACTGAAAAGAAAAATATTTTTTTTACTGTCACAGTCATCTTATATGGATCAGAGTTAAATGCATTGTAGATTAAAATTATTGGTGTATATATTTTGTTGATGTTGCAGAAAATCAGGCATCTCAATATATATAATGTATTTTTTTTTTCTACTGAGCTGGTCTACAGGTGTGCTCAAATTGTACCACAATGGGTTGTTCACGAACAGCAGCACCAATGCATGTGATGATTTTTGCATGTTGTATCCCAATTACCTTTACCTCTGCACAAAACCAGCTCACTGTTCTCTGAGTGTTTTCCATGATGTGCTTTCACGTGAGACTTGGAATTACTTCATGTGTCTCATAAATCCCTCCACAGTAACCTTGACTAATTACAAGTGGGCAAGGTAATGTATTGTGGTTGGCACTGAGCTCCTCACAGACTGGCCACCTGAGATAGTCCACAGAATTTTTAAATTCTCAGTTGAAACCTTTCTTCCGTGGAAGCACCAATTTGTCTCTTTACTACCCAGCTGCCAGTTTTCATGAAACTTATGGCAGACTTTAAGTCCTTCCAGTTTCTACAGTTTTGCCCCTTCCTTAAAGAAGGGGAACTTACAGATGGGTGAAAGAGCAAACAGTTACATGTTGTGTATGTTATCCTTTGAAAACCAGGCTCTAATGATATAGAAAACTTAATTCACAAAGCTATGAAATATCAAACAACACTCACAAAGTTATGTGACAAACACCACTCATGAAGTTATGAAATACCTTATAAATATGAAATATCTTATAAATATAAAAGGTGAAACTCTGATTTATGCCAATAATCTCTTCAAGCACTAATGTTTGTCTAATGCATTCAGCTAACAAAAATTATTGCATATGCTACAGAAGGCATTATAATTTGAGATCCGCCTGTGCCATTATATCAAAGCTAAAATTATTCCATGAGACTTTGGAACATTCCATGTTGGTTGATACTACGTACTTTTAACTAAAAGCTTCTCCTTTCACTTTACATCAACAGAAGTGGAACAATTAATGCTTCAAAATACAAGAGAAGCTTTTGTTCTTGTTTAAATTTTTGTACCTTAGCTTGAAAGGTATCTTGAGCTCCTTTGAAGTTTCCCTTTAATATACTGCACCCAAACCACTTCTTTGTAAGAGGCTCATTTAACTTTCACATTCTAAAGATCTTTCAGTGCAAGCCCAAATGTAACAAAAGAAAGTGATAATTGTTGAAGCAGAGTTGTTGAATAGTGTAGACATTGAATCTTATGGAAGTCACATCCTGGAAGTATCTTGTGCAACTCTGGTGTATATATCTGGCAGGTAGGTCACATCACATAGGATTTGCTTCATGCTCTAGACTAATGTTTTCTTGAATCATTAATCAAGTTTAATAATTCACAGAGACCCCAATTCCACAGAGCTTGTGTGGCCCCATGCAGAGAGCCCCACTTGCTGCAGTGGCATTCCCTCAGCGGTCTGCTTGTGCAATTCTCAGGTGCGTGCTTAAATGCCATTTCTCTAAGTCAGGATTAGACTTCTGTAGCTTTCCCTGGGCATTGGATCAGACTGTACATCCTTTGGTAGAGGATTGGGTTTTCTCCTGCCTATATGTGAAAGCAGCTACCACCCAGCTGATAGTAACAGGAACAACTGAAATGCTGATTTGAGATTTCACTGAAGCCCCTTAGGACTGCAGGCAGAAGGTCGCGACAATCAACGCTGAAGAGTGCAGGATTGTTTGCAATTGATCCCGATTAACTGCCCTGGCACTCCCAGTGGCTATATAGCAGTGATATTCCTGCCCAGCAGCAGGGTATGTAACAGAGCCTGCAGAAGTTGTGATTGTTTTTGTAACCCTGCTCAATTCCCTGAATTCCTTGAGAGTAATTCATTATAGTGTACAGTTTATTTAATTTACCCTATCAGAAATGGGTCATTTCAGATTTCTGATGTCTGCCTGTCTTTGAGGCTCTGATGCTGTCTGTCATCAGACTCCATTGTGAGTGAGCAAATGTTGATGTCATACTCTGGTTTCTGAGTCATATATCATGTCTATATTTTATCTTGGTTTTGTGCTGCTACACAAACCTAGTGTTGTGGGAACTCACACCATTTCAGACCTCAGAAAGTTTAATTCTCATGCACTATACTTATTTTTTTTCTTTCTGAACTGGGTCAGATGTCCCTTTCTGTAATAATTTAATTAACAGTTTGGAATAATGATGCATTAATTAATGCCAGATTACAATGAAAATGCTACAGAATTACACTTTATATCAACACTAATGCAAAATGAGTTCCTCCTGGATAATATTTCTTACAGAGAATACAAAAAGAGATAATACTAATTAGGCCATCAATTTAAATTTACCATAATTTCAATCCATGTCACTTATCTGTTCTCTAGCACAAAACCTTCTGTTCTACCATACACTTTTTGCTGCATTGATATCAGTATGGCAGCCAGATTGGGAGTAATTTCCTAATGTACATTCTTATACAAATAATACACTTCTGCAGTGTAGTCCTGGGTCTGGTGTCTGCATTGTGGAGGATTGAGCTTTAAAAATCACTTATAGGTTTAAGAATGTTCTGACACAGGTCTTCTTTGGGTAGAGAAACTTCACTGGCAAAATAACACCCTCATGAGAGGCGTAGCATTTTGTGTCACGCGTGGCACATTATTAGTCTGAAGCACACAGTCCAGGTTACTCTAGCTCTTCCTGGCATGGCTCAGGTTTGCTGCTGCAAATGCAACATCTGCAAAGTCATTCTTTTGTGCATTATTATTTTAACTGCTTCATACCAGAATGATAGGCAAATAAGAAGTCAAGCTTTCTGTTCCCCAGAAGTTTCAGTCCAGCTATGTATTTCCACATCCAAGAAAAAAAAATCTTTTTTAAAAGCAAATCTGATCTCACTGCACTTTGGTGCTTCTTTCTTTATGTGACCATCACCTAGATGCTGCCTTTTGTGCAGGTAAGAAAAGAGGATTAAAAAGAGAACTCTGAAATGAAAAGCATGGGAAAAAAAAATAGCAAAGATGATTCAATTTCAATGACCAACCAAAGCAGCTTGCTTTCCTCTCCACTCCTGAGTCTCTGGCAGTCTGGTGGAACCTGCTGGGTCACCAGAATTTCTGGGTCCTTGCTCTTCCATGACTAACAGAGAGTCAAGTATAGAGACCACTCAGGCTGGCTTGGAAGCAGTGATGTTCGTTTGGAATTGCCAAGGTGTGCAGGAGCTTAGCCACATTCTGTCCAGACTATGTAATGAAAAGTAGTTAGGGCTTTCAAGTCATGTCAGTACCAGCACATGAGGAGTTTGAGTGTTCTTCACACACTGTGTAAAGACATTTGGAAATTATAAAAGGAAACTTCTTTTTGGTCTTGCAGACTGGAAATTCGTTCAGAATTTGCTGCATGATAGATTTTAATATATTTGGGGATTTTTATTCCAAAGACAAATAACACCAAATTCTGAAATTCTCTGTGAAATCAACTCATTGCACAGCTCTAGTTGCTTTCTTCAAAAACTCAAATCTCCTACTTTATAGAAGTATTTTGCTCAGTAGATTTTAATGGGATGTTTTCATATTGGACATTTTTACTAATTTTATTGTATAAAGTTGAGTGATTTACTTCAAAACAGAAAATGGTGGTGTCTTGTTAGAATGTGTTAACCAACAAGAGGATTTAAAGAAGCATTTGCCACTCAGCAGATCTGATCAGGAGAGTAGCTGTGGGGAACTACAAAGTAGTGGCAGAGTTCAAAGAAAAGAAAACCCAACATAAATGGTTCTGCTTTATGGAAAAGTGTTCCAGCCTGCATAAAAGCCCAGGAAATGATTTTGTTGGCATATTGTGTATCTTCAGAGGGGGCCATTCTTTTTTTATAGACATTCTGAGTGAAATGTACATCATGTAAAGAACAAGCCAGTATCCAGTGAGATGACATAGCCCTAAACCAGGAGCCATGTGGGATTTGACCACGACAAAAACTACACGTCATTCTCCACCAGCATGAATTTCACATTTTGTACTTTGGCTTTAGCGTACTGCTTTCTCTGGAGAGCTCCATTCTGGTCTCTCTATCACATGAGCAAATTGAGTTAGTGCACTATCTCTTCTCCTTTGCAGAATTTATTTGGAATTTAGAAAAGGTCAGATATGTAAATCTGTGTAATTTGTTTTATGAAACTACCTCTTTGTTTCGGGCAGTTCACTATAACTGTCTATCAGTGTGAGGGGCTGTTAAAAGAATATGTATTTAGGAGCAATGATGTGAACAGATTTCTGAAAATATGAAGAAAATTAATTTTTCTAGGAGCAATCTATTTAGGTAGAGGAATGGATATTTAAGAACTACAGTAAGCTCTCATCATTAGATGGGCTTATAGCTCAGTGCAGAGTAGACAGTGTACTGGAAAAACTATAACTACTACATGGGCTGAACTGATGTTGATCCCAGTGTTCTGGAATTAAGAAATCTTACAAATCTTTTCTATCTGTGACTTCTGAGAACTGGCAAAGAATGGTTTTTGGAGCTCGGGACTCAAGCCAGTATAATAAAACAGCCCTGTATAGTAAACCAGCTTTGTGCTGAGGGAAGATTTACTCTGTGCCAATCTACATGGCTTTCCCATCCCAAATGTTATTAATCCCTTACTTTCAAAAGCAATGAAGTGTATTTAGAAAAACAAAAAGAAAAGTGAAGATTTTTTTAGATTTTATATGTAACATCAACTAGAAACTAATTGTAGTAAAAAAATACCACACTGTTCCAGACTTTTTGCTTAGATTGCCCATTTTCAATATTTTTTTTTTCCTATTTAAGTATTCACATTGTATTTTTCTTTCATTAACTTCTATGGTCCCAAAATGAAGATCTTTCCTTCTTAGTCTGTTAGATGATCTTAAATCTTCATTGCTAAGAACTGTATCATGGAGATTCAAATAAAGTAGTTTAGCTGGACAGTTATCTGATGGTGCTGTGTTTAGTTGAAACTCCAAATCAGTGTCTGCAAGTGAGTATCTGCAAGGAACAGAAATAGGGCTTGATGCCTCCCCTGAAGATGACATCTTTATGGAACATAAAAACCTAAATGTGCAGATGTCAGAGTTAAGTTCAAGTGTTTTAGTACCCACATATTTAAGTACTAGGCTTTTTTTCTGGCACAATTCCAGCCTTATTTCACATGTGGAATACTTGTAAGGTGGTAGCTGATAGAGGATTTCAACAGCTTGTCAATTTTAAGTTTATATTTAAGGCTTCTGCAGAACATCCTTCTTCTATGACAGCACCAATACATTGGTAACACCTGCCTCTTTCCAGTTGATCACACCTGTTGACGCTCAAGTGCATTAACAATCAACTAACAACCCTCTTCTGGTTCTTTTTCATCTCTGTTAGTACTGGTAGCTATGTGCATAATAAATTATGATATACAATGAATTTAATTGAGTACTAAGCCTACTTCTGGTCATATTACTTAATGATCCCTCTAACACAGGAAGGATAGTTCTAAGAAAACTGTTTCACAGATATAGGTAACTTTTGAATAATACCATCCCCAATCTTGTGAGTGATGTGTATTTAAATTTTGTCCCAGAAGAGTAAGAAAGTTCATATTCATATTGACTTTCTTTCTTTAAGTCTGTGAAGGAGAAAAGCTCTAAAAGAGCTGACTTGGAAGGTTACACTGGCAGGCAGAAAACATGGGGCCCTTACCACAGTGCTGGTAAGTACTGGGAACAGCAGTACAACACAAATAATATCAAGCTTATTCCAGAAGGGATAATACATCTGCAGGAAGTGGGGCTGATCACAGCAGGTTTCAAGCATGGATTCTGAAAGCAAGAGAGCCACCCTGATGCTACACCTGAGTTTATACATCTTCCATCTTGATGGTGGTAATTCATCAGGGACAGCACTGCGCTGATGATGCCATGCTGCATTGGTACATGCAAGTGTGGTTGTAACTATGTCAGAAGTCAGATGTTTGTCAAAGCCAAGACAAATATTAATATCACCAGAGTCATATACTCAAATTTTGCTAGTGAAAACTTTAAAAGTCACCACTCACATACATTTATCAGAGCTAAACTACATAGATTGGCTAATGACTATTGAACATTTGAAATATTGAAGTTGAAAAGCAGTGAATAAAAACTGTAAGAATTGGAGAATGTTGAATAAATTCAAAGAAATCATCAAATCATTATGAGAGATCCGCTTATGGATATTTAGTCAACAATAGTTTTCTAAGTTATTTTTATGCATTGTTTATTCATCTCTAATAAGTATCATACAGTATAAATGATATTTTTATTTCAGCTCCTAGAACATTAAAAATCTATAGATGCTAGCTGAGAATTTTGCAAGCATGTCTGAATGCCAAATCAACTGAGGTAAGTTGGAATTTATGTCCCTGAACATATTGTATGATCAGTGGATAAGGCAGGGTTTAAATATAGATTGAAAACCACAGGCTATTAAGTATCTAGGAATATTTTACCTTATGGAGTTGAAGTCTACAACTAAACTTAACAAAGAGGTAATGTGAAATACAGTGAAAAAAAAAATTGCTGGGTGGTCTCTGCCACAGAGTGTATTGTGTGATGGAAAAGGCTGATAGTTACAAGAGAGATATTGGGACCAAACCTGACATACTGCATACATGAAACATCTTGCTTTGTACTGTCTGAGAAATGTTCTTTAAGAACTTGTGGGCTGGTTAACAAAAACTTTATGGCATTATAGGAAGCCCAAAATCTGGGATGAAAATGCTAGTGTTAGCCAAAACTTTTAGGTGGAGCAAATTTTCCAGAGTTACAAAAATATTGGGGTTTTTTTGTAGCCAAGGAAAGGATGCCATGTAAGTGGATCTCAGCCCATTTGGATAGCCTCTGAAAATGCACAAATGTGCTTTTTCATTTGTTCTCATTAACAAGGGTGAACTGCAAAGAGCTGCATGCAGTGGTGAAAGCTATGGGTAAGTAGATTTTAAATCATAAAGAAAATGCAGGGGAAAATACACAGTGGAAAAACAGGAAGCCCTATGAAACAAAACTAATGTAAGATTTGTTTGAGGTACTTTTATTTTAACATTCTTTTTATAAGTCGAGGCCCTGATGGCACCAACAGGCCTCGGCGGCCTCAGGGCTCCCTGGCTCTGCCCAGCCCCAGCCCGGCCTGCCCATCCCCACCTCTGGGCCCAGCCCAGCCCCAGCCCGGCCTGCCCAGCCCCAGCCCAGCCCGGCCTGCCCATCTCCACCTCTGGGCCCAGCCCCAGCCCAGCCCCAGCCTGGCCTGCCCATCCCCACCTCTGGGCCCAGCCCAGCCCCAGCCCGGCCTGCCCTGGCCCAGCCCTGTGCCTCGGCAGGTGCCCGCAGCCCCCTGGTAGCCAGGCCAGGCCAGGCCCTGCCGCACGCTGCCGAACCACGGAGCCTCGGCAGGAGTGCTGGGAGTTGTAGCGTTGGTGGACGTCAGGCCCATGGAATGGCGTCTGTTTCTTCCTCATCTCCTCGTGTAACCATGCTGGCTCAGACCAGAGCTCCAAGCGCTTGCAGTCTCAGCCTCTCTGCAGACAAGGAAAGACATACTGTGAAAACAGCTCTGCTTCTCCACTAGGACTGACACAGAGGCCTTAGAAGAAAGAAACAGACTTCCGCTAATTTCTAAGGCCTTTGAATCAAGCCCCTCAACTATATATGTTATGTTTTTCTATTCTCTCTGCTCACTTCAGTCTTCTCAGAATTGCCACTCATAAGCACCATAATTACCGCAGCCTTAAATGCTGTAGGGAGGCGATGGAGAAGGGTTACACAGTGAATGCAAGAAGGAGTTGTATTGCACTGCCTCATTCCTGCTCCTTTGTCTTTGATTAATGGGACAATAAACACTCATGAGCACTGCTAGGGAGACCTCAAAAGATGTGGACAGGTGCTTGTCTTATGGCTCTTCAAAGGGCATTTACTACCTTAAGTATTCTATGATTGTAATTTTCATTGAGGTTTGGTGGCTCTATTCCATTTGTATGGGTATCCAATTACAACTCAAATATTTGCACTTGACAGCAGTTTTAGACTACATAGTTAAATGAAAAATGAACCAAATGCAGTACATACTTTAATAACAATCAGTCTTAAGAGATTTTTTTGAGGAACAGCTTCTGACCCACCAGGATTATTAAACATCCTGTAGCATTTTTTGTAAGATTAGTCACAGTGTCTTTCTGAAACTCAATTTATATTATTACATTCTGCCTCCATAAATCACACTGTGGTATCAACTGAATATAGTATTCTTCTGTCTCATATTGTTGTAGAAAGTTAAAAAGCTGTCATGTTCCACCTCAGAAACGGATCCACATTGCTAGAATGTAATGCAGTTCTATTACAAGATTTGGAACTTTTTGTTATTTTACAATCCAGTACATTTGCAAGAGAATCCATTATTTTTCTCAGTGCTTCTTGGTGTCCTCACCTATATCAATGAATGTAGAAATAATAGGTATCAGTATTTTGCAAAGACACTAATTTCCAAAGATTTTTCTCTAGACTGAGCACAAAAGAAAGAAAACCATACATTTCAATTTGCACCAGCAGAGAACAAAATTTCTAGTTTTTCAAATGTGATTATTTACCTAATGCATTTTGTTTCTTGGCAAGTCTTGCAGATGATGCAATAATCCAAAATGTCACTCCTTCCTTTTACTCAGCATCAAGTGAACAGATCATTCTCCTCCTTTATTCTTTTCTTTTGACTGAGAGGGAAGCCAGCAGCTCTGTTCCTCTTGATTATTATATATCTCATACATTTGCCAGAATGGGGATATAAACCTAGCGCTCTATCCAGATTCAAATGTGAATAATTACATTCTGCCTACCTAAATTCCCACAATGATTTCATTTGGGTACAGTATATTTCTTCATTTCCTGCTCTTGGGCCTGTTTTGGCATCTATTGAAGTAAATGGAAAGTTCTCAAAGATTCTGGTGAAAGAAAATGTCCATAAACTATGGAGTAATTCTGTTGTGGTATTAAACAGCTGGAGTAGACATTAGTAGAGTTGTATCTTGCTGTAGACTGCCTGTCTTTACCAGTTTGGAAAACTCTTCTCATTTTATCAATGTTATGTGCATATTCAAGCTATAACAAGCAGCAATTAACATATTTTTAGGTATTCTGCTGTAGACAACTTATATATGTTTAATTTACAGATATATACAGTGGATCCTGGTACCACTGACTTTGATGAAGATCTTTCTTTGGACTTTAGTGACGATAGCTAGGTAATATCTTAAGAGTAGTAGAGGATAGTAGCATTCTTATGCATAGAAATTCTGTTTTTTCAGACATCTGTGAATGTCGGGGAAAAAACAGAAATAGAAAAGCTGTTCAAAAATTGAATTAAAGTCTTTTGAACCCCAGATTAAACTACAATACTCTACAATACTCTATGGTACATCACCAAGACCTGCATGCAGTTGCAAGTAATTGCTGCTTTCTTAACAAAACTTGGAATTTTTCCAAAATATATTTTTGCTTTCTCTACAGATAAAAAATACAGGTATTGAACCCTCCTCGATTGTCTCTAGGAAGTTCTTCAGAGGATAAAAAGAGAGCAACTCAAAATAGAGGCAGACCAAGTTGTAAAATTAATTCAGACCTGAGCTTTCCTAATTTTTTACCAGGCTCATCTTTGACCAGAATTTATTTTATTTAGAATTCTAATAACAGTGAAGGTCACATCTGTTGAAACTAGATGACTCCAGGCTGGAGTATATTTGATATGGCTGTTCCCACCTTCTTTTCTCTCAGTGTTTTATAAGTTATTCCATTGACTCTCATATTCTCATGAGCCAGACCCAGGCTGGGGCAGGACACAGGCCATCTCTTTATTCCTCCAAAGTCTGTGTCATGTACTTTTAGCCTTGGCCTGAGCTATTGGCATGAAAATTGCCTGTATTCTAAATATGCAACATTCCTTTCCTTTGGCCTTAGACAAAACTGGGAGGAGGGCTGATGTAAGTGGTGACAGCATCACACCATTTCTAAGAAACCCGCAGAGGAATTTTGCGATGAAGAGCATTGAAGATAATCTCAACAATTTAATATTGTGATTCTTATTGTGGAGTGGGAGGTCATCTTAATTCAAGAGCAAAACCAACAGTCTTGCAGTGTCACATTGTCACATACAGCATTTCTAATAATTCAAAAATCCTCTTAAGTCAGAAATGTGGTACAGCTAAGCAAAACCCCTTCAGACAAGAAAGATGCTTTTATTTTATTTAATTTTCAAATGTTTTTGCAGCTTGCTAGCTTCATAACCCAGGGCAAGTTTAATTAAAGTCAATGAAGCAGTGTAAAGTGAAGAAGAAATCAGCATTAGAAAAAGTGTTGATTGTTTTCTAATTATGCCATGGACTTTCTCTGTAATAGATTCTTGCCTCTTTAACTCTAGATAAAGCCTGATGTCCAGTGTAGACAGGCGACTTGGGAAACTCCTTACTAAAATTTCCTTACTAGTTGCTTATCTAGTTATCTTAGCATCTTTGTGACATGATCGATTTCATTGCTTTTTGTCAGCTGTTGGACTAGGTGGATATTATCTTCTGAAGATTGTAACAACAGAATAGTGTACCATGCAGGAAAGTTTTGCATGTAGAGTTTGAAAATCTCTTAGTTTGTTAATCCTGTATTCAGAAAGTGTACCTGTATGATGCAGATTAAGTGGCCAGATTCACCTGAATTGAGTAATTCCAGTGAATACGGAGAATAATAGTAATTTTGAATGCTGAGAACACACACACACACACACACACACACACACACACACTCCACACAGTCTCACACAATGTCAGTTGGATTTGGTCAGTAGGACATGGCTGGACAATTTGCCTACAATGCAAGTGGCACCCCTCTTACCCTCAGTGGGTAAGGATCTGCCAGTTGCATATTCCCTCCAGTTGCCCAGAGGAGCTGTGGATGCCCTATCCCTGGAAGGATTCAAGGCGAGGTCGGATGGGTCTCTGAGCAACCTGGTCTAGTGAAAGGTGTCCCTGCCCATGGCAGAAGGTTGGAACTACATGATCTTTAAGATCTCTTCCAACCCAAACCATTTGATGATTCTGTGATTCCTTCCCAATATTTGCTGACTTGATCCAGTCAGTGGACAGTCTGCATTCCCCATAGCTGATCATCAGCAAGAGTGACTTGCTCTAGTAGACACATATGTCTCTCTAGAACGGTGGATTTAAGTACTTTCTAGTTCATCCTGAGGTATGGATGAAGCTTACAAGGGATGATTAAAGGGCTGCCTGACTGTCCAAAGGTAACAGTCCAACATCCCAGGACAACATAAAATCATAGAATCATTTGGGTTGGAAAATACCCTTAAGGTTTTAAGTCCAACCGTAAAGCTCACCCTGCCGAGTCCCCACTGAACCACACCCCTCAGCACCATGTCTGCACATCTGATGCTGAGCAAATGCCCCAGCTGGATTCTTTGAGCAGTCCTCCTGTTTCTGTAAGGTTGTGTCTGCTGGCATTTGCAAGGTGACTGCCAAGACAATGCTACATGTAAAACACTCAGCCTCCAGCTGGTGCATCTTTGACCTGGATGTGGCAGAGTCAACACATTGTGCAAGTCATCAATCCACATAAAGTTAAGGTCATCAGTATTTGCATTATCCACCCCCTTTAGTTTTTGTTCATGCAAAATGTTTAAAAGAATTCTTACACAGAAGAATTTAAACACAGGCTGGTATTTATCCTACAGATTTGCAAAACACCCATGGACTAGAGAGAAACTTATTCTGTGGCATGCCATTTTTCTTTTTGGTAAGTCTGTAACACAATGTATAGAATCACAGAATAATTTGGCTCAGAAAAGACCTTTAAAGATCATTGAATCCAACAGTAAACCCAACATTGCCAAGTCCCCCACTAAGGCATGTCCCTAAGTATCATATTTACATGTCTTTTAAATACCTCCAGGGTTGGTGACCCAGCACTTCCCTGGACAGACTGATGGTTGACAATGGCTGGAGTAAAGAAATTTTTCCTGATTCCTTATCTTCCCTTCTGTTTGATGCAGCATCTCATGCTTTGGTGTTTCTGACGCACCTGAGTTCATCTCGTCCAACCTACCAGAGGAACTTGTAGCCATGTCATCCAAAATTTTACCATGATTTTTTGTATTTTCAAATCCGTCTACATATCCAGAAATATTCCCACTGTGCTGTTACAAAAAAGCATCTAGTGTGTTATACCAGCTGTGCTCTTAAAGAAAAATTAGATTTAATAGCCTGCTGTAAGTCCCCTTTGTTCAGGACTATACATTAAATAAAGTATGTATTATAACTTTTGATATGTTTACTCCTTTATTTTACTTTGAGACAGTTTATTCAGTGTGCAAAATACTTCCATCAACATTTTGTCTTGACGGTCCAGAGGCCTCCTAAATGGAACAGATACATTAGGTACTGTACTTAGGAAATTCTGAATTGTCCAGCTGTTCTTCATCGCCATTTTGGTGGGCATATTTCTGGTCTTGATGAAGAAAGAGTGTGCTTGCAAAAGTCTAAGCATGAGCTTTGAGCAGGTTTCTTGCTAAAGTTCAGTAGAAGAGTGTTACATTTACAGAGGAATCGAAATGCTCCTT
Organism: Motacilla alba alba; assembly: GCF_015832195.1. Classification (NCBI taxonomy): domain Eukaryota; kingdom Metazoa; phylum Chordata; class Aves; order Passeriformes; family Motacillidae; genus Motacilla; species Motacilla alba. The sequence continues at coordinate 15,184,388 of NC_052023.1, read as the reverse complement.
AGCAATGCAGTATTCCTATGAGAAACTCACTAAATGCTCACAGAATCAAAGACTACAAATGAAATCTTTTGCATCTCTCTAGAGAAGCAATTCAGACATTCCGTACTTATTTTGCAAACAATCAACTTAATAATCTGGTTATTTTTTGTAGAAATGATAACTTGTTTGTAACTTCGTATTAAAAAACACAAGTCAATTAGATTGCAAGATCAAGCATTGGAATTTCAAGGATGGTCCTAGAATCCTAAGTCAGCTTCTCTCAGCTATGTGTTAGGGTAGCATACTTATTTACAAATCTCTAATTAGTTTTGCCTCATTTTGCGCAAGAGGGTGATGATTTGCAGGGAACGAGGAAGGTGTTGAGTATTTCTTTTTAACTTGATTGTTTAGTCTATAGTCTTAGGCCTTATTTATTGTCCATTGTGCCAGCTAATGCAATCCAAACCTGCACTGCACTTGAAATAACTAATTTCTTTTTACTATTTTCAATGGCATTCTTCATTATAGAATTATATTAATATTTCCCCTGCAAGCTTTTCTGCATTTGGGAAGAAAGAGTACTATCCCCATTTTATAGTGGGGAAAGTGTAAATTTGCTGAGCAGTGATAGGAAGTCACCATGACTAAAATTCTTTTTTTAAATTTATGTTCTCTCAGTGACGTTGAGAGACATCTCCTTATGTCCCTGTATTATGTGTAAGGGTAAATAGGAATTTTAACTTCTTGTTTTTCTATCATTCATTATGTGGCTTCTGTATATTAGACCATTCTTTATTTGGGCAGTCTCCATCTCTTTCATCTCTGCACATTGGGATTTTCCTTTAGGCTCCCATAATTTTCACTGTTCATATCTAGACATTTCTACTCTAGGTAGAATAAGATCAAAATTCTGTTTGATTGTCAGCTCTCTGTCTCTCTTTCTCTCAGTGTTTTAATCTTGAAGATGTCTGTTTAAAGCAGAATAGATTCCACAAAATTACTACAATGGGGACAGTATCACTGCTGACTTGGTGCTAGGGCTGAATAATCCCTCTCAGAGACAATGAGTGTGTGTGCCATCAGCCAACTCTGACAGAGGATGCTGGTTAGCATTAATTTTGTTGCTGATGGTTTTATGAAGGAAAATTCCGACTGCCAAGAATTAGACTAAAGTAAATGAGCTTAGTTTGAACAGACCACTGCAGGGGCTGGAATGGTCCTTTGCAATGATTGGAGCTTGACTTAAAAAGCAGCATACAGAATGCATATTCCATATCTAAACCTCTCAGTGACTTGTATTTATTATTCAGACTGATATTCACTTATGTGAAAACTGTCTTTGAATTGGAAAAAAATATTAAGTAATTAACATAAATATATCCACTCCAGCAACAAGCTGTTATAAAAGTAACACAAGATGTAAATTGGGGAGACCTACTAATGAGGTGGATCAGTGTGCTCTTGAAGCCTGGGCCAAGGAAGCTGTTGATAGCAGTTAGAAAATCATGTTCACAGCTGTAAGACTTAAAGGCAGGGCCTTACCATTCCAGGTTCTTCAAAGGAAGCCAAGTCCTTGAGGAACTGTAGAATTTCAATTATGTTCCTTTCTACAATTTTTCTTTGGTTGCAGTGACTATTCTTCTTCTCCAAACCAGTACAAATGTGGGCACTGAATCATGTTTTGGTGTCCTGTCGCCATGGATCACTGTGATCACACAGCAGCTAATGGTGCATGGGCTGAGCGCTGCATCACTGTTCCAAACCAGCCTGACTACTAAACAAGAGAGGCAGGAAAAGGAGAAAGTCCTGCTGATAGCAGGAACTTCTGTTTGATCTGAGAATAATTTACTGAGAAGGTAATTGGTGAATTCCCAATGGGAAAAAACTTGATTCTGTCTGAGCATAGGTTACCAAATGTACCATCATAAAGTAATTGATTTTGTGATATGTCAGGTAGGGAAACAGTTGAAGCTATTGAACTTTTCACTTAGGGCCTTAGGGTGAGCTTGAACCAAGCTTCCAAAGGTGAAGAACCAGTGCTTGACGTGTGCAGGGTTTTGCACTCTTAACAGCCTCTTTAACTTTCATTTTTCCCTTTTACCAAGATCTAGATTTGCACAGAGTCTCATTAAGATGGTTGAGTTGTCATTGGAGATAATCACCAAAGGAATGTGTTATAAAAGGAGAAAAAAGTATGTCTAGAAAGTCTGAATAATTTTTTTATGCTGTTGTTTTAGTGAAGAGGCTTTGGATGCTGATAGAAAAGTTACTATAGCTATAGGGCACATTTAATTGCATTTTAGAAACTTCTTTTAATCCGGTAATAACAAAAAATTAAATCAGTGCTGACATTTTTTTGTTGCCAGAAGAAGGTAGTAAAAGGGTAAAGAAATAATTGTTAGTTCTGAGAATATAATTAGCAACTTTAATGCTTTAATCTAAAAAATGCATATTTTGAGCCTGGGTGAATGATTAAAGAAAAGATATTGAAAGCCTTTGAAATTTCTAACTGTTTGTTTTTAATTGTAAATTATGATCACTATAATTAGCTCATTTAGTACATTTATAATGTAAACAAATATGAATATACAGAACTTCAGTGATATATTTCAGGGCAAATAAGAGCAACATTGTGACCCTGGGCTCTATTTATTAAGTCTTTCTTGTAGTGTTTGGCACTGCTTCATTCTTTCATACTGTTTCCCCCCCTTTTTTCCAGAAGATAAAAGAAAGCCGTACATAATATTTGCAGGTCTCTGCTGAGGTCTTAATGCATCTGGAACTACACTGAAGAAAACACAGATAGAAATCTAGTCCTTTTTGGGCTCCATTTAACTCTAACTCTGAAGTTTTCTTAAAGCTAGAGTTTTTATCATGGTAGAAAATAAATACAGCATGTTTTCTTAAACACTAGGTTGTTAATACAGAGCAATTAGATGAACTGAAAGTAATGTTATTTGTCAGGTATACTTACTATTTCCATATCTATCTGTCTGCAGAAATGCAGTGTGTCTGATACTGCCTGTCCTGTTTCCTGGTGATGCACTTTGTGTAGCATCCTGGGACCAGGTTTCAGAAATCTGTTCCTTTCCTCATGCACGTGCTGCCCTCCACATCAGAGTAACACAAACAGGAGCTGCCTGCCTACGACTCCCTGCATGCTAATGGAAGCACTTAATGAGTAACAGGATGTTATTCCCCCACCAAGTTCAAAGATTAACATTTGGGGTTTAGTCTCACCATTATTTTTGTAAAAAGACATCTTTTGTTACATTTCCTGAGCTCAGTTATCACGCTGTGACACACTGCATCCAGTTCTGATAAGTAATGAAAAGTTATGATTAGTTAAGCTCCTTATGAATAGAGAAGGCTTCCCTGAAGGTTGAAACTGGCCTCTAACTTGAGATTTTAAATCATTGTTGAAGTGTTTTGACTAGGCTGCCTTTGTGTATACTAAACAGTTTAAGGTTACTTTTTAATCCAGTTGTGCCTGTTTTAGGATGTTCACTTGCTGCAATTGAATGCTGGTCTGTTCATCACTGCCAGCTGTCTCCTTGGGATCCTCTAGCAAGTAAGTTCTTCTATCTCAGAGGAATGAATTGTCAATAACGAGCCAATAATAACTTTTCCGCTGAATTTTCAAGATTAAAAAAACCCCTCTTCTTCTGTCATATCTCCTTTATAATGTCTTGTGAGGGTTAGTTGCTCTGTTCCTCCCTGTGAGCCTTCAGGAGTTAAATGTTTATAGCATGACACAAAGGTAGAAGAGGTACATATTGCAGCCGTGTATCACCATATTCTGTGGATATTTTTTAGCTGAGGGAAGTAAGCCCTGGTTATTACAGCTGTCATGGTGACATCTTATCCTTCAGTATCAGTGACTTCCTCACCCACCACATTACCCTGATCACTGCCATGATTCTCTGTCTACTATTAAAGTGGGAAAGGTCTTGGCCCTCCAGGTGCTGTTTCAAGTCTGAAATAGCAACCTGTCTGTCACACTCCCTCTGCCTCACTTATTGCTTAAGGACCAAGCAAAAATGTTTAATGTAGAAAGGGTCTCATGCAGCAACAAAATAAAAAATGTTTCTTATGTTTCAGGGCTGATGAAGAAGTAGGGCACTGAGCATGCATCAGTTCTTAAAAATGAGCAAATGTTAAAGCAAATTTGAGGCTTAATCTCAACAATTATATTTTTGCACTTCCTTTCTTCTTTTTGGGGAACACATTGTTTGAAAGTCATGAGAGGTACCTTTAAATTTCACACAAGAACGGGGGTGTATAATAGCTTGATAAATTCCATGAGTCAAAATTGAAAACTTTAAAAATATTGTCATACAGATATTCATCTCCAAAGCAGATCTTAGCTGAATTTGGAAAAAAATGAGCTAACAAGCAAAAATTTTGCATGAAAATATATTAAGAAACCCTAAAGCTCTAAACCAAACTCCAAAATTTTGTAGGTGAAATGAATAGGGCTTCCCATAACGTGCATTTCTTCCTCCTTAGTAAGTACCTTGTTTGTGGTGTTAATTTAAAACTTGCCTAAGCTAGGCAACATGAAAGACAGGATACTTTTCTATGCAAATAGATATGGCTTATCAGGCTACCTAACTTTTAAGAATGAGGCATTGGAAAAGATTCTGCACTCAAGATAAAAGAACTGGCCTAACTGGCTATTGCTCTGTACATTGTGCAAGCTTTGACACAGCAGTTGTCACATGTTTCCAGCCCTGAATGCTTATCTTTTTAAACCCTGTAGTGTTGTTAAATTTGTGTAAACTGGTATGTGGGGCTTGACAACCAAGAACCAGTGTTTGTGTGTTGAAATTCAGCTGCATCTGGACTGAACCAGAAATTAAGTAGATATAATGCCAGAGTAATAAAGAGGTTGGACAACCAGCTTATATAAGTTTTGGAGTGATTTTAGGTTCTTAAATATAGTATTACAAAACTTTTTTTTTTTTTTTTTTTTGCTTGGATGGATGTGCCTGTGAGCATCTGACCTACAATTCCTCCTCTAATGCAGGGGGAGGGGCACTTCTGGGCAGAGTGCTTCTGGTCACCTTTGTCAAGGTAGTGCTGTGTTTCTTACAGTGACCCCCATGATCAGGAAATCTTAACAAACGCAGCTGCAGCGTGTTACATTGAAAAATGTTTTTCTTTGAAATAGAACTACACACATTTTAATACCCTTTGCAATATATTCTGGATTGCAGTTGCAAATACCATTTTTTATAGCATGAAAAGTCCTCTCTTCATGTTTTGTCAGAAGCATATGTCCGTGTGTAATGATACGCATATTTAATATGTATATATGCTCACATGTGTGAGTGTATGTGTGTGTGTGTATATATATATATATATATATATCAAGTGACTTCATAGCTTATGTTAAGATAACACCATCCTTTAAAAATAAAACCTTACAAAATTTTATATAGTTGTAAACTAAAGTTATGAAGTTATATGTGACATTAAAAGGTTATAAATGCAGTTCTGCTTATCTTAGTGGAAAACCAGATCAGAAATTGTCAGCAGAGTACTTTTGGAAGAGTTCTGTCCTGACTCTGAAGATGGAAAGCAAGATAGACAAGGATTTAGAACTGATGCAAAAGGAGAAGGGAGGGCATGTGCTCCTGAGAAAAAAACATAAAAAGAAATCTAAAAAGTGGGAAAATTAGGATGTGTGCATGCTGAGCATATGTTAGACATTAACTCATAGCAGGCAGGGCTTTGCTCTCTGTTAAAGAAAAAACTAGAATTCTGTCGAATAAGGGACACAGAACAATCAAACCGGATTGGACAAAAACTTGTTGCCCTTCTATGGAATATCCATAATGGCTGGATGTTTTCTATGTGTCCTTGAACCACTTGGTGTCTGGATCTGTGCTGCTCTTTAAAGTAGTGTTTACTCTAAACGATGTCATACAGCCAGAACATTTTGCGGCTAGAGATGGGATTATGTGGTTCTACCAATCCTTCTGTTTTCACTTTGTTTTCTTTTAAAAGTCAACAAAAGGTTGTTAAAAATTGTCAGTCATTTGTTTTTGGACAGCCTCTGGGTTTGATGCTGCCATTGGCCATTTAGGGGTGAAAGGCTTTGAGTGTTGTGCTCTCTGGAGTGTAACTCTGTGTTTGTTCATTTTCAGGCATGTGCAAAGCCTTGGCCTTCACTGTGCTCATAAGTCTTCCACAGTGATTATGACTAGGGTCCTTAAATTATATTTTAATTACTATTATTCATAGTAATGGCTTACAAGTAATAATTACTAATAATCTTGATAATCCCCTAAGGAAAAATACTATAGGTGGAAAGCCAGAGATGGAGTCATTATAACAGAGACACTTGTTTCTTGTGTCTCTCTTGTAATAAAGTAATTAATTCCCAGCTTTTTTTTGAGGGTGATGAAGAGATTTCTGAAGAGGCTTCTCTCATAACAACCCTCTCTGCCCACCTTCCCCAAAATATAAGAGTGGAAGAATGAACAGGCCTTTGTCCTGACTCCTATGAAAAATTCAAGCAGCAAATATGGCTTATTTCCATCCAACCTTCTGTCTCTCCTTCCCTATTTCTTTATCCTAATTTTCATGGTCTTCTGTGCTTCATAAGCCTGTAGTGTGTAGTAGACAAAAGGTAAAGTGTTTATTACTTGGTAGACAACATCTTCCCAGAAAATTTTCATAAAACCACCTTCTCACAGGATATGTTGCCAGATATGCATTGTTTTTATGTACTTAAATTCACTTCTAAAAAATGTGCACAAAGATATGGCTGTGTTTATCTATGGCTTTAAAAGAGCAACAATCAAAAGGAACTGTGTACCGTGATCATTTAGCCTTCAGACTCAATAAAGAAATTCTTATTCACTTCTACAAGTGCATCTCTGTCCAGTTATCTGTGCCTTATACAGAATGTACCTGCAGCTCTTGGCGTCATGGAGGGCAAAGAGGCAAATATTTATCATTGGCAGGTGAAGTAACGTAAACCTGAATGGTGTGCTCAGATTTTTTCAATAAATGTTTTTCATCACTACAGAGCTTTATACAACAGCAGTAAAGGCAAGAAAGGAAATTAGAAACACAGCTGAGACTGCATCTCATACTTAATAATGGCCTAAAAGTCTTACTGTTTATTAAAACTAACACCCCTTGTCAAGGTGTTGATCAAAAATTCTCTGCAGTCTCTTTTCTTTGATCTTTTCATTTTAGAAACCACAGATATTTGTTGCCATTTCTTTATTTAGGTTTATGTCTAAAACATTGAAACTCAAAACTGCTTTCCAATAATGTTGTATGGTAAGGAGTAATACTGAATTAATTGAACCAGTAAACACATCACTAAACAAATTTGTCCAATCACAAAGAAAGTGGATTTCTAGTGTAACACAAACATAAATGGTCAAAGATGGCACTAGAAAGGATGCTTTTAAAAAACCTGTCATCTCTGAGCCTCATGCGTCTACTGCTGTCCAGTCCGAGTATGGGCATAATCTATTCTAATATCCACATTTACCTTTTGTTTCAGCAGCTCCCTGGCTCTTGCGCATGCAAAACATTTGAATTTCCTGTTGGCTCAGAGGTGAGATTTATAACATATATTAAAGCTGCTTTTCGCTGTGAGTTTACTGGGCAGAAAGCCTAAGAGGGCCTTTTTTTTAAGGGGGTTTAATTGCTTGAATTTACCAGAGGGGTGAACATTATGCTTTCTGTGCAGCACTACTATCCACTAAGATTGCCAGGTGTTGAATTTCCCTAGAGGTTCCCTATTTATTGAAGGAATTCATGAAATATCCACCTATCCAGAGCCTGAGCTCCTACCATCCCTTTCCTATTCATCATCTTGATTTTGTTTCCTTCATGGCTGCTTTTGAATTTCTTGGTTGAGCCTGTTCATTTCTGTCTGTTCCTGGCTATAAGTGTCCTCCCTCCTCTCTACTTGTGCACCTTGGACTTTACAAATGGGCCAGACTTCCTGGGAACTGAATGTGCCTGAAAGCCCTTGCTGGGCTGTGGCTGCTGGTGCAGGGGGGCAGTTCAGTGCTGGGAGTACACCGGTGCTCTTAGCAGGCTGGGAAGGGAGATCAACACAGGACAGGAAAGACAGGACAAGTAGAGGGAAGGCTGAAGAGCAAAGAGGTATTTTTCAATGTTTAAAGTAAAAGCCTAGAAATAGCCCTTTAAATCCGTGAATGGACTTCTCAACAGATGGCAACCCTACTGTCAAGTGAGCCCAAGGAAGGCAGACCATAATTGTTAGCAAGTGTATTGTTAAGGGAATTTACTAATTTACTGATGGAGCAGCCGCTTCAGTTGAAGAATAAATTGGAATATTTTGGTGCATTTCCTTTAAAAAGTCATCCACTTTTAAGTCTATGTATTACAATTACATAGTCTTAAATGGGGGTCTCCTTTGCTAAACAAAAGATATGCAAATTACATTTCAAGATTTATATTATGATAAAAACTGAAACACAAAAGAGACATTATCTTGCAAAAATGTAAAAGTACATTGCTTCATGAGTCTATAATGATATAATGTGATGTTGATGTAGTTAAAAATGTCAGAAGGGAGACAATGACCTTAAAAGTTTAAGGCAGACACATTAATATTGATTGATTTTTAAGAGATTAAACAACAGGAATATATCTATACTGGATATTGGATTGTTTGAAAATTTGAGATGAGATACAGAACATTTCGGTCTTGTAATGCTTTAGACTTAATAGCAAGAACACACATTATATGCAGCCATTTGTACTACAGGAAACCAGATTATGATTTGCCTTGACTTAATCAGACTATTTCTTGTAAAAACCAGTGGTGTTCGACAAGGCTAGGTGATAATTTCTGGCTTAAGCACAAATGTTGGTCTGTCCTAGATGTCAAAAAAGTCTTAATGTTGGTTTGTTTGTTTTTAACCTTGTTCCGTATCTATGTAGATCTGTATGATATATTACAATTATTTTATGTACACAGACATACACAGATTCCTAAAATATATTGAGCACTGTAAAACCTCAACACCTTCTGGCGTTGAACCAAATAATGTGACTGCACATCAAATATCGTGTCTTTTTTTTTCCTATTTTTTGTCAAACTGGAAGAAGGTTGTCAGTAACACTTCATGTTTAAGTAAGTTTAGGCTCATACTTATATCCATGCTTATGTCAGCAAAGTCGTAAGGAAATGTGCTTCTCAGTGATGAGGAGGGTGCTAAATATTGTGATATTTATTATTCCCCTGGGGCAGTTTGTTTTGCCATCTCAGGCTGATGGAAGTTTCATCTCACAGTTAAGCTGTACTCTTAATGACACTTCCATTGGCAGAGAAATGAGGACGCTGGTCATGGTTGGCCCTTTAGACTTTTAGGAACCAGGCCACAGATGCCTTGGACTTGGAATTCAACCTGCAGGAGAGAACAAGTCTGACCAGTAGGAGATGGGCCATCTTTCTGAGAAGAGATCCTGAAGCATTGTACAAGCTGGAAATTTTCATTCAGAATCAGACCTCACAAAACATGAGGCAGATAAACAAGGTGTAGACCACATTTTTATAAAGATTTTTTAAAATATCACTTTTGAAAAAATCTTTAGTCTTTTACTCTTTTTCTCTGCAGATATTAAGTGACTGAAAATCAATATTTGAAGGAAAGAGAACAGCTGGGAACCTGGAGTTCAGCATAGACATTTTGCATAATAGGGAATTCTTGTTTTCCATGAAACAAAGACAAGAAACATTACCGTGTGGCCACTTTGCCTCCAGATTTAATTTTTTTTTTAATAGAAAATGGTGGATTCTTTTTGGGAGAACTATCAAACAAAAAAGTGTCTGGATGTCATAGCTGCATCCTGTGAATGTCTCTTTAGTTTCACCAATGGTAAAACCTGTTTTGACCTTCTAATAAAAGAGAACAGCCCAAATAGCCTGTTTAATATACCAGAGAAAGCACAGTGTCTCCAAAGGACCTGGCCTAAGTGAGCACCCAGAATCCCAGAAAGCCAAGAAATTTGAAGGCAGTCAGACTTGATTTAATTATTTTTTACTACAAGTCTTATTTCAGAGAATGATTAACGGGAGAAGAGACATAAATGGCAAAGTCTTGATCAAAGAAGCTGCTGTCAGGGTACCATCTAGATAAATTAGGAAAAGAATGCTCAGGTTTCTGTGAAAGAAGACTAATGACATCAAGTCAAGATGAAATAGAAAGGAGCAGCATTGCAGGCTAGAAATCATAAAACACTAGCATGCCCTGACAAGAAGCCCTGAGAAATTTCCCGAACTGGAAAGTAATTGGAATTGGAAAGGAATTACTTTCTGTAAGTGCCGGGTCTTGAAGTTATGCAGGACTGAAGATGACCCAGGCACCAAATTTGCTTTTTGGAACCTGTCAAGACAAGTGAAGAAATCTGGAAGCATCTGAAGCAGCAGCTGTTAGTATCAGCTCTACACACTGCAGGTGTTCTACATCTTATGTGCTCACTCTACTCAACTAGGATCAGTCCCTTCACTTAAAAGCTCAAACGGTCCCGCCTGGAGGCAAGCAGACAGTGGATAAAAGGAGACTGTGAAACTAACAGCCAGTAAGCATTTGTGTAATTTAGAGAAATTGTTTACACGAATGGCAGTTTCCTGGAGAGAACAGTGGCCCTAGCTGAAACCAAGAGAAAGACTTACAAGTGATCTGAATGCACTTGTGCAAAGAGAGGCATCTTAAAAGGTAAGATTTGTCTTTTGGTATACCATAAAGGATTCCAAAAAGGTAAATAAAAAAAAAAAATAATAACCCAAACCTCTTTCAGTGGTCAGAGGTGTACTCCTAGAATTCTAGTGTTTAAAAAAAAAAAATAAGATGACCCATTTCTCAGGGAACATTGAATTGTTATTCAGGTATTTACTTAGTTCTCTATAACTAGTATTCCTGTCTAGAGGAGCAGATCTTCCATTAGAAGCCTCCTTGCCTCAGATTTAGATTGCAATACAGAGTAGCATTTCTGCAGACAAGCACTTAGTGTGATCAGTACTAAAACTGTGTGAGATTAGCTAATGTACTTTTCTGTGATGTGCAAAGTGAGTGCCAGGACGCACCATTGTACCTGACTGCAGCAGCATGAAGTTACGCTTCAGCAGCGTTCCTTCGAAACGTGGGATTTTGAAGGCAGGGAAGCGGTCTCTGGGGTGTTGCCCATCAGCAAGAAACGGTTTTTAAAAGTAGGAAATAAAGGAAGGGTCTGAACTGATGTTTAGAACAAATAAATAGGAGCAGCAAAACTTTCAGTGGTAGTATTACATGCCGTCATAGAACAATAGCTAAATGAAGCATGTATTTAAAATTTGGTGAGAAGCTTTTGTACATTTTAGTTCTGTTTGGCTCAGCGGGTGTGCTGCACTTTAGACTTCAGTCTCCAGGGCTGTCAATCCAACAACTTTCACAAGCACTAAATTCACTTAAAAGCTGAAAGAGAAAAATAGAAGAGGATGATGCTAATAGCACTTAGCACTTACATAGTTTTCCTTCCTGAAAGTACAGTACAAACATGAGGTAATTAACAAGTACTTTGTCTTGGAGATGCAAATGTATCTCTAAACAACCTTTAAGCAAAGAGAATACTGACACATAAAACCAACCTGTGCCCAGCTGCATGTTTTCAAGCTTAAATATTGTGAAATGCTATTTAGGGTGTAATTTCTCCCTGTAGTTGATCAGTAAGTCCAGCTTGTGGAAACCAACACAGTGTATTTCTGCATGCAGGGCTCCTTCTTCATTGTGTGAAGAACTTAGTGTGATAGTTTCAGATTTTATTTGATGAAGTGTGTGATACGGGTAACCATCAGCAAGTTATACAAGGGGGTGTGCTATTTGAGTAGTCAAAATGTGGGATTAGGTTGCACAGATGTACCAGTTATTCAAACTGCTGGGAGCCTCTGGAGCAGTCCTGCTGTGCCTGCTCCAGTATTTACCCACCTGGTCTTAGCTACTCTGAATATGTCCCACAAAGTCTTGAACAGATATTTGCCCACCTAATCCACTTACTAAGAAACATCAAAGACTTAAAAGGAAAGAACCAGAAAAGAGAGATTCAGCTGGCACTGAGAAAAGTGAAATGCTTTTGAGGAGAAAAAGAGATAGGTAAAACTATAAATAAGTCTCAGACTTAGTTTTTCTCTAAATTAGAAAGAAAAATATCTGCAGTGTGTCTGCAGTCTGTGGTGTGTTTTCAGTGGACTTTTTTTCTGGTTAAAATCAAATTTCAGTGGTGTTTGCAAAGCTGGAAATCGACTTATAAGTCAATTTGATAATTAAAGAGTTTTCTGAGCCCTTGAGCTCCAACCAAAGGCTATCAGCACAGATCAGCCAGGATGAGGAGCAAATCTGGTCAGGGAATTATCTGTTTCACTCTCCTCTTCATTCTTAGGCCATTATGACTTTAGGATGGCAAATCTGTCACATTTGCAATTTCCTCCAGTAATAGAGTTTTGGCAGAAGTTGATGCTGGTGCTGTACTGTACTCATGCACAGTTAGGTAACCAATGCATGCTTCATTTGAGGGAGGCACAGAAAGCTTCTCAAAGTTACTGCATTATAGTTTCTCTTTCACTGCTGAGCTCAGCTGCTGAGAGCAGAGGAGGTGTGAAACGACTTGTTAATAAAAGTCTGTTTAGATTTCATTACTCTGAATAGCCAGATCAAGACAATACACCTTTCCAACCCTCTGAGAATTTCTGTCCTCTCTGGAAAAACTCTTTCCTGCACTGAATATTCTTCCCAGTGGAATGTTTATGCACTGCAAGCAGAACTCTCTTCTGCTACCTTTGATTAACAGAGAGAATGGAGATTACCTTCCACTTGTAGAAGACGGAGCAGGAAAGATGACCAAAAGAGCCAGGGAGGTCTTGTTTCTCCTACTCAGACACATCAAAGAAGCCCCCAGTACTGCCTTCCAATTTTTTAGCTTTCTGTTTCCCTCCTGTTTTAGAAAATGGAACTCCTTTGAGTTAAAGGAGGAGCAAAAGTGACTGGTGTGGAGGATAGACTAGATGTGGCAATGTGGCAGATTGGTGTGGCAAAAATGCCAGAAGTATTGGGGAAGGTATAAGTCACTGATTGGCCCATGAGATGGGCAGTTCTAGGTTGGTTGTGTTCAGCTCAGAGCTGGGGCTTGGGGAAGCCTTGTCTTAGCAAGCTCCAGCATGACTTCTACATTGTGTCACAAGCATTTTATTGGCTAGATCTGGAGAAGCGTCCTACCAAAGCTGACTGGAAGAGAGGTGCAGTGAACCACAAAGAGCTCTAGCAAAATATTAATTTCTTCCTCTTCACAATGGCTCTGGCCTCTGAGCAGTGAAATAAAAGTGGGCATTTCTGGATGAAAGCTGTAGCTGTGGAAGTATCTTTGTCTACATGACAAGCCCTAGTCTTTAACCAGTCTGAGGACTTCAGAGATGTTTTTCAGTTTACTGTAGAAGAAAAATACCAACCTGTGGTAGACTTGGCATGTGGGATGGGCAGGCTTTTTCTCCCCCAGAAAATTAAACCTCCATTTTAATCACTGTGATTTTCTTTTGTTGTGGTCCTTTTAAAGTTCTGCAAGTTTTGCTTAGATATTTCTGAAAGTTTTTTAAAGACTTCACTCTTGATGAAAGCAGATACAGCCTTGTAAGCATAAGTGCTGCTGTTCCTTTCTCTATCAGCATATATGCTCCCCTGACTATATATATATATATAGATTTCAAAACCCAACTAGTAATAAATGACAAGAAATGGGTGCTGGAAAGCTGAGTCAGTCTAGTTTAAAATATATTTCACTGTGTTAGTTTTGCTATAAATTCAAAATAAATTACAAAGGTTAGTAAAATCTTATTTCACTTTTTTTAACCTGTCCACTTGTATTTTCTAAATAAGTCTCAAAAATAAATGATTAATGACCTAGCTTAATTGAAAGGAAAATTATTCAGAGAAGAACACATTTTAAATAGCACATTTCCATATGCGTACTTTACATTGTTACTGAGTGATAACCTAATACAGTTAATTAGTACCTTTCTCCCTAGTATAACTTATTTGTCATCAGGAGTAGGATTTAGCCCTTTTCATCTTGTCATGGCTTTTGGTGTTAAGTGCTTGCAGTACCTTGCCCCATCAGGAGATCCAGAAGGGTGATGTTTCATTTTTCCCAGCATTGCAATTTTTTTTGTAGAGTTACTTAACAAAAACATTTTATTATATGGAGTGGTTAGTGATGTAGTCACTGAAGTCAATATGACTTCCACAATTGATGTCAATGAGAAGAGGACTGTGTTGACTGTGACTGTGTCACCCCAGTAAAAGATGAACACTCTGCCCTTTTAAATGATATATCACACCCATATTTTAAGGACATCACTTGTAAAAAATGCTCTGGAAAAGAAGGGAAGAATGATGTGCCTGTTATTGCCAAACTTACCTTCTGAATTCTGTTTCTAGTTGCAAGAAAAAATATAAAATGTCAAGCATGTGCTTTGTGCTTTATTAATATTTATTTAAACTGTCTTCTGATACATTGCCTTTCTGATGCTACGTGGTGTTCTCCTGCACTATTTCCCAGCATGATAGCTAATGTCCTGCTCTGAAAATTATCCATTAAAATTTTATCAATTTTGCGTTTTGGTGAGACAGTATGAGGAAATGCCATTGGAAAATTAGATTCCTCTTTGACATCGGGCGCCCAGTCAGCAATCCAATCCCATGTGTTTCTACCGAGACATTAGGATTTGATATAATTTTGGTCAGAAAACATTTTAAAATGAAACAATTGAATTTTCTGGATGGTCTTGGGGACCACTTAGCTTAAGAGAATACACTTCCAAATCAAAAGCCTTTCAATCATTCTAAATATTATTTGGATGATATTTGCTTTATGTGTAGTAGCAGTTTGAATTTGTATTGAATGTTTGACTGGCTTGTGCTCACATAGATGATGTATGAAATTATTATTTCATATTTTTCTGGTGTTTGCATTGTAAGTGACATCTGGCTGACAGGAACTTGGAGAAATGGGATACAAAGTGAATGCTGCAGTTACCACGGTATCAGGTTTATCAAAAGGCTTAAGGTTGGTCTGTCTTTGTTTCACATGTGGAACTAACAGCAATGAAAAAAGAAACAGCTCCTCTTTTATTTTAACTGAACTGCTTAATAAATAAAGATAGATGAAGAAAAATGTTAATTTTATTCTGTATTCATTTATGTAGACAATCATATGTATGGCTGAAAGACAATTCTCAACTTGTAGGGAGGGTTTGGTTTTGTTGCTATTATACCTTTAAATTTTGTTTAATATTATATATAATTCATACACTCTATATTACAGAGATAGGGAAGTCTGGAACAAACTGCTATAGCAGACTGGCACAGTTCTTTTTAAAATTTGTGTTCAGCTGCACAAATCTAAAGGTAGATTAGTTATAATTGTATTATGTCTTTGAAATGTACCTATTGAAATCCTGTCTTTAACCAAACTCTTACCCTAACACTTTTTCATTAAGCTCTTGACATGTCACTTGTCTAATGGTAAATTTGAATTAGTAAATTCTTGACTAGAATACAGGTTTTAAAAATTATTTTACAGTTTAAAATGTGGTATGAAAATTTACAATGCTTCAGAAATACGACTCCAGCCTTAAAAAAAAGGCTTTTTTCCTAAGGTGTGCAGTTTGTGAGGAAGCTCTGCTGATGTGTTACAGGACAAAACCAAAAGTGATACAATGAAGTCCAGTTTCTGGCCACGTCCTGGCTTCTACACTGGCTAGAAGTGTTTCTTGGGCAATCTTAGTCACTACCTTTATGCTTGTTGGTTATCAAGACTGTGGAATCTGTGTGAAGAAAATGGGGGAATTTGTAACAGTTGGGTTGTTTCCCAACCTTCCTGGGGGCTGTTCCGTATATGCATGTGTAGTTCAGAAGAGAAAAGCAAGAAGAGGTTGTACAGAGATAGTGAGGTGGGTAGAACAGTCTAGGAGGGGAAAAGTCTGCCTGAGAGAGACAGAGAGACGGCAGACCAAGTAATCAAAAAATAATTGCATCTGTACTTCTGTCAAGTGATTTTCTGGTCTATGAAGTTAACAAGCTGAGACCACTCAGCATCTTCCAGAACTTAGACCTTTGCTTTTAAACAAATAGAAGATCCAGCTGTGTGGTCCAATTCACAGGAAGCAAGATCTAAGAGTTGTTTTTCTTTAGGTCTGCAATTGCAAGGTCAAGTTGGGAAACTTAAAAAAAAAACCAACAAAAACAAGTGAAACAAGATATGAAAAACTGAGGGCAAGGAATACCAAGCAAAACATTTCCAAATTGTTCATAGAGGAAAATTTTATTCCTGTAAGTGAACCTTAAATAGACAGGCTTTTCTTTCTGATGGCATAGGGCGTTTGCCTGTCCTCCTTTGTTAGACATTGGCAGTGTGAGTACCTTCACTCTGGTGTTTTGCAAACATCTCTAGTCAATAAAGACTGGACTTATTCATTGCCATACTTGCCTTTCCTCTTTTCTTTTTTGTCAGACAACTGAGCAAAGATCACCGAGATGTTGATCACTTCAACAGACCAGCAGAGTATCTATCAGAGCATTCAGAGCAGTAAGTGTTCTGAGCTTAGCACCGACACAGAACTGAGCAGAAAACCAAAGAGCTGATACTGCAGCGCAGTCTAAGCCTGATTTCCTAAGCATTGCATAGTAGTTCTTTTCAGCAATTTGTGAACCATGCAAATGTTATGTATGATTCACTGGAATACGCTTTGCAATTTTAGATGAAGCTCACGAATAATTTACCTTGTACTAGTTTAGGATATCATGACAAAGAACTTGTCATGAGGAAACACTAGGTATCTTGCCACTTAAAAAAACTATAACAATGAGCGGGTACTCTTGGAGCCTTTCTGAATGGGTACTATTCACTGTGGTGATTTGTATGTGCTTGGATGGTTTGTTGTAGGTGGATTATTATAAAACACAGTCTGCTTACCTGTTCTCCATATTGTCATTTATTCTTTTTGAATATGACATCTTTTCTTGTGTTCCTTTAGAGCTCAAAAGACCTGGCATCAATCATTCCTAAAGCAATGTATGTATCCAGGCTCTCCTTGTGGGAGAGCTGGACTGGCTGAGCCAGACCCCATATCTGAAATTTTTATGCGGTATCTTTACTTTCTAACAGAATGAGTTTTACAGAGATACACAAGGTATCTTGAACTTCATTTAAATAAGTTTGCAAGTGCTACTTCCTCCTTTTGAGCTAAAGTCACAGAAATTTTCAGTTTATTTTTTTCACTTTTATTCAGCTCTGTGTTGTATTGTTACATAGTACTTCTGTCTTTACTTTGTGAGCAAAGCTGTTCTAGTTTCTTAGCCAGTGTTATTTATGCTCTGTGCTGATGTATATTACACTTTTACCAGTCTACTTCTCTGTCTACCCAGCCACACACTCGGATTTTATCACCTTCTGGTTAGGATTGCTGGACTTCCTGTATGCCAACACAAACAAAGAGTAAGGAAATAAGTGGTTAAGTCATTCAGCACCCCATTTACACTACTCTCCTCAGCAATCTTTCTCAATCCCAACTACCTCTCTACCAATGACCACAGTCCACAGGCTTCCAACTTCACCCTGTTTACATTGTTTTTCTTCTGTTTACCATTCAAGACATTGTTTCTTTTTTCTGCTCCATGATTTTACACTATCTTGAATTTTGTACCCCAGATCAAGACATCATTAATTAAAAACTGAGAAAAGTCTGTAGTTCATCATTATTTGCAATGTTACAGGATTAAAAGCTGAGGGTCTGGGAAACACTTCGTTCATTGCATTCTTTACTATTGCCCTTTGTGTGCTGAGTAGTAAAGCCATGCTTCTTAATAGTTTGCATTTCCAGTCTCTTTCACAGAACAAGAGTAGGTCAGACTTCCTCTTTTGCTCTTTTGAACCTTTCTCAGCCTGTGGGGTAAACCAGATTGGTCAAAGGTCTGATCCTTTTGAAAGTGCAATCTTGGCACTTTCTTCTGTGGGGGTGAAGATGAAAGTGAATGAATGACACTCAATATAAACAATCTTTGCTTTTCAGGAGAAGAGTAGTAGCACCTACATATGCCACAGGAACTGAGTTCTCTAGATCATGATAATGTCAGTTGAAGTACTTGAAAGTGAATTTAGAGGCAATTTTAAGGAGTGATTTGTGTATTTAAAAAGAGCCAGAGGAAAAGTATTCACTTTTTGTTTAATGACTAAAACTAGTATTAGCTGTGATAGACTGATGAACTGCCTGAAACATTTGAATACAATAGAAGGCTGAATATATTTTTACTTGGCAGAAGGCAGTAGGAAGGGGAGAAAAAGCATACGCGCATAAACCACGAACATGAGATTTTTCCCTCTTCCCATTTCTTCCCCACTTTATTTCTAGTTCTTACATCTGGAAGAAACTTTGGATAAACAGCAGTCCTAGGTAATATACCATAATGGCAAAAGCATGCTGAGGAGGGTGGAGTGGAAAAGAAAGGGGAGAGTCTGTATTGATAAATAAAGTAATTTTCCTTCAGCATACCTTCACAAAGTTTCTGGGTAGTTTAGAAGAGTGTTGTGGAAAAGAATGTTGCCTCCTTGAAACATTACTTTCCCTAAAGGCTACACAGCAGTGTATTGGAAGATATTTGTCCTTCTAGATGAGAAGAATTTCAATTCTTGACCATGGGTATCTTTGTCTGGGCTAAACAGGAAGTGTGGAAGGACTTCAGAGAGCCATTTTTACCCTCTGTTATAGCTAAATGCTGTTATGGCACATCTGAAGATCTTGCTGGTGACTCATTTTGGCCTAATTTGTTTAACATTTTGGTAGACTATTTGCTTTTTCTCCTCTCTCTATTAGCTCTGTACAGTTGGTGTTGAATTTTTGTGGTTTTTTAAATTTTTTTTTTCCATACTAAAAAAAATAGACTTTATTTATAGATTTTTGTCTAGAATAAACAAACCCTGTCTACTCTGTAGATAATTAAATGGCACTCAAAACAGAAAGCAATGTGGAAAGTTGCCATAATGATGGCAATAGCTGTGAATTCCAGTGATACTCTTAGTGATGGAGAAAGTAGTGAGTGTGTGATCCCCCTGTAGGGGTGTTAGTGTCTGTTCCCTACGTGTGGACTAAACCTTTACCATACAGATGAAATTTGACTCAAAGCTCATCTGAACAGCCCTTTAGTAACAGCTATTCTGAAGTCTAATATCCTTTAAAAAAATTGTTTCACCATCCATGAAGTTGAGTTTGGCTCAGATAGTAGAAACCTCGACACCTCAGAAACACAGTGATCCCATTTCATATCTAAAATAAAATGGATTTAGATTGTTATACCCTAGCCATATCCATGTGGTTGGAGACTGCTAAATTCACATGAGAATGCGTCTGCTTTCCATCTGAAAAATAATGCTCTCTTTCTACCAGTAAAATTTCAATATAATATATTTTCAAAGTAATCTTTCCTTGATCAGCAGACTACAGTATTTTATCATTTTACAGGCTTTCTTTCCTTTATGGGGGAATACTTCACCAAATTGCATTTAATATCTATTAACTTGGATTTTTAAAAGATCAAATGGCTTTCACATCTAATGATGTTGTTTTTCAAAATTTATTTCTTCCAAATTGATACCACTGCATACTTAGAACTTGATTTCTGTTCTCTCATCCTATCTGAAAACACAATCCTGACAGGAGTCCTGCCTTATGAAAGCATAAACTTTGTGGAAGTAACTATTACACCCTTTTCTTGAAGGAGACATTTCTGTTACATTTTTACTCTTCCAGGAGCTCTTTCCAGATACCCAATTTTTGTTGTTTACTTTCAGCATCTCAGTTTTTAGAACTGCTCTGATTAGATGATGTGTTGGTTTTTTTGCTTAGTTGAGCTTTTACTTTTGCATCTGTTAGCACATTCTTACCCTGTCCCACCTGCTCTTTGGCTCCCTTGGCTCTTTGTCAGAGTAAATGTTGATGCTGAAATGTTAAAACATTGAAGTAAATAATGCACTTATACTTCTGCTACTTTGTCAAAGGGTCAGCTTCTCAAAGAAAAAAAAATACATTTTTGCAAAGTTATGGAAACAACAGTGAGCAAATCATAAGAGGTGTTGCTCATATTTTTATTCTGTTCTGTTTCTTACACTGTGAAGTTAACTCTATTATGTGAGATTTTAGTCTAGAGATGTAACTGTTTATTTTTGAACATGCCCAGAGTACTCAAGCTGCAACTACTCTGAAAATAAATATACTGTGCATTAGCATTCGAATATTCCTGTCCAGAATGATTTTCTGTGTTGATACAGGCATTTTCTCACCTATACTATGCATAGGTAGTATAAAATATGAAAAATCACCTAGAAGGGAAAAGCAGACTTTTTAGAAAATTGTACTGAATAAAAGTCTGAGAAGCCATTGCTTGTTGTGTAACTGTTGTGGAAAGATATGTTTCCAGTCAGGGGTCACTGGTGCATATACCTTTTTTTTGCACCTCAACTTCAGTTTTATAACTGCATAGACTTTGTGAGAGCAGTTAGTAGACTATATGCAAATGCACAGTGTAGGTGTTTTGGCAGACTTTACAAACTTGAGTTTGCAGTAGCATTAGGTATCGGATCCCAGGATGTATGTGTCCAGTCACAGTTAATACAACTTTCAATATTTTGTTGTGAATAGACTTCATTGGTAGTTACAACACTCAGACATGACTGCTCCTGTGGGGGCACATTGGCCCTGTTAGATATTTGTAAACAGTAAGGTATATTAAGGTATATTAATCTCACTTGAAACTCTTTGCATAAAAAAGATCCCTCTCTAGATATTTTAGTTAATTTTCTTCAGACTTCAAAACTGATCTGTTCTATTCAGATGCACTTTTTATGTTTGTTGCTAATATGTTGTTGGTTAACTGTCATTAACAGTTAACTGTTGGTTAACTGTCATTAACAGTTAACTGTTGGTTAACTGTTAATGTTGCTGGTTATTAGGTTGGTCCTTCTGAGCAGCAATTTGCAGTATGATGCTTCAGCCCTTAAAGAGTTCAGATGAACTTTTTTCTTACATTTATTTTTTAGTTTTAATATTGTTTCCCTTTCACTTTGCAGTCTATTTTTTAGCACCATACAATGAAACAATAATACAAATTTTGTGTTTCTACATGCACACATATGTACGTGTTTGTGTATATATATACACACACACACACTACAGCTTGGGTTAGGGGGTGATGTACTTTTGAAAGAAAATCTGACGGCCTCTATTTGCTCATACAATAGGACTAAGGAAGTTCCAGTATTTTTCTCTTGCTGTCTTTCAATTGCACCTATTTTAGGCCTGGGTATAATTATGTATATATCTCTAAGGTGGCTGTGCCACAACATTTTCCCCAAAACTTTACATTTACTTGTAAATAAAGCAGAGTTTCTGAATTCTAACCGCTGCCATTTTATCTGAGAAGTAATGAAATTTCTGCCTAGACTGGAGGCACTAACTTAGAAAGATAAACAGAGAGCACATGTTTTCTGCTTGTGAATTATTGTTTGTGGTTTGCTTTGATAATTTTGGCCTTCATATAGAACTAGTTACTTGTAGACAACTGGCAATTACTATTGAGACTGTGGGTATAATCCATTAATATCCTCTAATTTAATGCAACCATCCAAATCAAACATTCTTCTGTTTTTAAAAAAGCCTGCAGGTAATGAAAGCTTCAGAACATTCATATGTGTAGCGTTACAGTAGAAAAGTCTAAAGTCTGCATTCAAAGACCTGGTAAAGTCCCAAGCTCATATTAATGCAACTTCAAGCTTCTAAGAGAATATTTTGACTGTTTGCCATTAGCCCTGTTGCTTATGGAAAAGCAAGGAACTAAACTGGTGCCTGCTGGCTTTGAATACCTCTTTTTAGGGGAGGTCAAAACTTGAGCCAAAGAAAATGGGGGGACCCACCCCAGTGACCATGCCTGATGACATTACCAGATGTATCTAGAGAACAGGAAACTACATCTGTGATGTTACACAAATATTCAGCCTGTGGAAAATGGTGGTATGTGTGGGAAGACTTTCTTATGTCCAGGCATTTCTGATTAATCTGAGATTAAATGCTAGGTTTTCCCAATGAGGAAACAGCTCTCTTCATTCCCAATTTGAAGATTTTATCCCGTCAGACCTGGACAGTATTGAGTATGGATTTCTTGTGTTATATCAAAAAATAGAACAGTATTTCAGTGAAAATGTAAAATAATGTTCTGTCATTAATTCATAATAATTTCATTAGTTCATATAACAGAATGTAAGACAACTCATCAGCAAATTACCTCTAAATTGGCAAGTAGATATAAAGAGATCCTTACATGGATGTCTGAGTCCTATAAAACTAGCCTGTAAGTTGTCTTCCAGTGTTACCAAATCTCTTTTGATCTCTTATACAGAGAGATCAAAGCATAAATGACTTAGAAAAAGTCAGGTGAAGGAAAACAGTTTAAAATGGACTGAGGAGTCTTTAAACAGTTTTGTTCTTCTTTCTGCTTTTAATTGCTTCTTTTTGCAGTCAGTCTGTTAATAATCAGATTGTGTTGTTTATTATTTCTGAATCTTAGTTGACTTAGCCTTATATAAACTCTGTCTCCTTTTGGTATTGCTGCATCATGTTGCTGAAGAAGGAGATCATATTGCTATGTGAGGAAGCAGTGTGGAACATGTCACTTTTGTATTTTTCCAGTCTTAATGTTGTCTTCAATGAGATGGAAAAATCACTAATAAATATAAATTTGATAACCTTCAGAAAACCTTTTGCTGAACAGTCTTGATTTCTGATTTGTACTAGTTTAAGTAATTCCATTTGCATATGAAAACAATCTCTCTCTTTCCCCATCTGTTATATTATTGATTTACATCTTTCAGGTAGTTATCTGCAATGATGCACACAAACATTCATAGTTTAATACTGTCATTTTGAGCTGATTTCCTATACTCTATTGAACATAAACCATGAAAAATTTAGGATACATTTCACCTTCTTCTAAAAGTTTATTACAAACTTTGGAAGCCAATTGTGAGTGTTTTGCAATAATGGGTATCTTTTCACTCTTTTTGGTGCTCCTTATTTTTGTGACACTTGATAAATACCACTCTCTATAGACCAATAAATAGTAATTTTGAACTAGCCAAGACCTTGATTGCTTTGTTTAGGTAACTTTGTGTGTGTAATCATGCACACAGACTTTGAGTCATATCCTGCCAACTTAGATGACAGGAACTAAAAATACTTCTTCCCAGTGGCTGGCTACAAGGGGAATGAGAAGGTAGCTCTAGCACACTCCTCCTGGCTGGGAGGTACCATCATAGGTGGTGATAAACATACCTTAGTGGTATCCTCAGCAGGTGAACCAAATATTGACCTGCAGAATTTGGATGACCTTCGGAAGCCAATGATGCATTGGAAATAGACTGAGAGTATCACCTGTGCTTTAAGATGCCTCCTAAGTCAGCTCATTGATAGGGTGACTTCAAATTAGTATTAGGTCCTCCTTCAAAACTTGGGTACTATATGCAAAAGTGGAGTCACAGCTCCAGCTGATACAGCAAAGGCAAAGCCCAGTGTGAGTTTGAATAGATATTGTTCTCTAGTAAAAGGTATACTCTGAAAAACATGTTTCCTGACAATGATCAGTATCAGACAACCAAGTCAATATATCTGAAGTCTGACTCGCCTGTTCATCTGTGAAAACAGCCCCTTCTCTCTGTTGTCTAGTGAAATAGTGAACGCTTCCCCTTAAATACAGTACAGGACAATTAAATGCTTCATCCTCACTCCCCAGGTATACGGTTCCTCTCACAGCTCTGAGGAGCTTCATCTTAGCAATGCTTCTGGACTCCATTTCATCCAAAGCTGGTCAGCCAATAGTTTGGGAGGACTTAAAATAACACTAATAAAAATTAAGAAATTAAAGTGATGAATGATCTATGTGAGAAAAAAAGAAATAAGTTGACTGGCTGGTGTATTCTGGTAGTTTATCTGAGGAAGCCTCATGGTAGTCGCATCTGTTAGACATGAATTTCTATAGTCAGAAAAGGGCACTCTTTAAAACTCTTGTCTGTAAATTTGGGCTAGCTTTGGTTCTGAGTACAGCAGAAGTACTCAGGTGACTTAAAGCCAGGCAGATCACAAAGCTGTACTGATACCCTGGTGAAGGCTTGAGGTCCTGGGGTTGCATCTGCCCTAAGTCCTTGCATTTGCAATTGGAACTTTTAATGTGAATAGGAGGTAATCGTGCTATCACACTCTATGGTGCAGAACGTCAGAGGACTTTATTTCATTGTAGTGTCATTAGCACATGAGGAACTTGAGGAAAAAAGTGTCTAAAAGACTAGTCTTTAAAGGATTAAACCCATCCAGTGGTAAGGAAGGACATCTTTAGCTGGAGACTGTAAATGAACATCCCATTATTAAAGAACTGAAGGATTACTGTTCCCACAAAGACCTAACAGCATATTTTTTATCTTTTTATACCTCCAGAAGTAGGAAGTATTTATCAGTTTCTTGATCAGAAACTCTTATCTGTTTTAATAGCAAGGGAAACTGAGGCTTGGAAATATAACACAGTTTTCCCCGTGTTGTAGCAAGGCAGGGTGGGGGTTAGATCTGAACAGGGAATGGCCACACTTGACGCTGGAGGGTAGGAATATTTTATTCTTTGGGAATGGTGGAAGCCCTATTAAAATGAGTTGTTTCAAATTTAGACTGAAGCACTTCAGAATTTACTATGGGGAGCAATCCAGCATTGGCAAGAGAATGAACATAATGACCTAATACTGCAAAGACTGTCTATCTCTGTTTCCTGTAGATCTGTGAAATGTCTGACTTTCTTAGGATTTGATTCCAATGTGACCACCAAGAAACTGGAATAAAGAAAGTTTTCTTGTTCTTGGTGTAATATTCCCACATTTCTTTATGGCAGTCCTAATCAAAATGATCTGCAATCCTTGAGCACAAAGGCTTCAGGTTTAGCTAGGGCAGGTTGCAAACTGCTAAGCCCTGCTAAACATCTTCATTGCTGAAAAAGACACAGGGTTCTTAAGCTTTTATTTGAATAGGCTGTAGCTATTATTAAAATAACCTTCAAGTATTGACTCAAAATCCCTTCACACTTTGCTAAAATTGTCCTGAAATTTCTGTCATTCTCACTAATATGTTTCATTTTCTTTTCTACATGCTATACTTAGCACTGTGAGTATTTCTCCCTCTTTTACCTTCTGTATATTAAAAAAATGTTGGTGCCATTTTCCTAAAACAAATAAGTAAAGTATGGTAATTTTTTGGTAATTTTCTCTGTTCTTATTAAAAAGCACATTGTGTTTAAAGCTGCCTCTTGTCTATTGTAGTTCAAATGACAAGTCCGAATTAGGTGCTTTAAAAGTTTGCAGTTCCGAATGGAAATGTCTTTAACTATTTATAATCAGCTTTGTTTGAATTGTCCTTACACATAGAAACAAGGTAAGTGAGGTGCTGAAATGCGTAGAAAACAGGATCTTTCTAACAAGTCAGTGGTTTTGTGAAACTGACACCTTCTTATCAAGGACTGAGGAAGTCTTATTTTTTATTTGGTTTTGGTTTTTCCATCAGCATATGAAATATTTACTTGTTAGGCAGTATCAGGAATACCCATTTTCCATAATGTAGTACAAGCCCAACCCATCAATGTGCTGGTTAATTAAGTGTGACCTAAACCAACTTGACTTGAGCTCCGCATTAAATGCACAAAACCCATTTGAGCTGACCAGCAGCAGAAGTGGTACTCAGAGAAATTGAAAAGGATTTCTCCCAAATGCTTTCTACTTACTTACAGCACTCAAGTAATGGCTGAAGATTAGCATATGACATGACAGATTACATTAAGTCATGTCTTTCCAGTGCTTTATGACAGCACTATCACATTAGCTTCTTAGCACTGGCACATCGAGGCATGCAAATGTTTTCAGACCCTCTTATTCAAATCTACAAGCTGACATGGCAGCCTTGATATGATTATTAGTCATTTGAGAGACTTTAATTCACGTCATCAGATAACAGGTTCTGCTAAAAGGTTAGAGAAACTGTCTGCTTTTAATGAAGCCCTCAAAAAAGACCCTCAAAAACCTCCCTGCTCACAGAGAGCCTGATTTGACTTTATTGACAAGATCCCCCTAAGAGTGAACTTGACTTGAATAAGTAAGCAGGCATCTAGAGTAAAAAAACCACTGACTTCATTTAAAAATTAGACTGAACTAGGTTGAATTCCTATATTTCTGCTTCCTATTTTCTTTCTGGTTGTATCGTAGTTTTAAAGACAAGGTGCTCTGTCTGGAAGATGTTTTCAGCATATGGTGTTGAATGAGGAAAAGTGGGGTGAAGACTGGTCCCACAGTGTAGTGGCAGATTTTCATACTGAGTAGGAGGTCACTGCTGCTTATTTCAAAGGGTTGACTGATGGTATCTTGTCACAAGGGTCTGTTTGCATCTTTTAGTCTGCATCTATTAACATGACTTCATATTTAGATACTGTTTTATGTAAAATCATGCTGCTTTTGCCTTCTAATGAAAACACCTTGTAAATTAGTCACCCATGGTCAGTAGCATTTGGCATAGGGTGAGTGAGGTGAGAGCTGATGTTCTTCCTGAGCAAGTAAAAAGGAGAGGAGTCCTTTACCATTAAAAAGGATATTTGGTGCTAGAGTAAGAATTTCTCTTTGCAGAATGTGTGGGAAAATGATGCTGATGCCAGCCACCATTGTCCCCAGACCAAAGATACATGTCACAAAATTGAAAAATAAAAATCTGAGTTCTTAAAATCCTTTGTCATTAGTGTCAGGATGGCCTCTGTATCAGTAGAGTTTATGTCAATATATTACTGCCCAGACTAGAACTGACTTCCAGAAAGCTTCTGGTGTCTCTATACCTGGAACTCACTGCAAGCTTTTGTTACCTTATTCCTTATTGTTGACTAAGAAGGAAGCTGAAAGTTGCTTGTGGACTTTGTGAAGCACCTAGTTTAGAGATCACTTTTCTTATGCCTCAGACTTTGTCTAGAGCCTTGCTTGGTTTGCCTGTTAGCAATATGCTAATTGGGAAAGCAGTAAACAACTGTATTTCGGTTCAGACACTGTGTGTTTATTAATTGTTGATGTTAATTTTTCTTCTTTTGTTTGAAAAGACAGTTGAGAATCCCTAGTGTAGGACTCACAGTAGTTATCAGGGCATGCATAGACTGAGTTTGAGACAAGTGATTGCAGCTAATTCACCTTGATTGTTGACCTGGTTTGTATCACCTTTCACATTGCCTCTGAATGTCACCTCTACAGCACACGTCCTCCAGGAACACCGATTCTGCTCCTGCTGGATAGAAATGTGCCAGGTACAAAGCAGTTTGCTGCTCTATGTCAGCTCCCTAAATCCTCTCATCTTCATTTGCCTTTGCTGCTCCTGCAGCTGTGGCCGCAGTGGTCCTCTCAGATCCAATCGACCTGTTCTGCTTCTATTTCCATGTCTTCCAGCTCTTTTTCTATCTGAGCAAAATCAATTGCTCTAAGTACTACCAGTCTAATCTGACTCTACTTCATCCCATTCCCTAGGGGTAAATTGACAGGATGAGCAGCAAGGCAGTGGAACACCAGCTTCTTTGTTACTCTCTCTACCAAGAGCTTTTCTGTCCTCAACCACAGCTCTTCATCACCAGACTCCACTTCTGTGCTTCACCAGCACCAACCAAGCTTTTTTTTTTTGTGTTTGCTTCCCTGATTCTCCATCTCTTCTCACATCCATCTTAAAATGTATCTTTCAGCCTTGCTTACCCTTGTTAATTTCTCTCTCATTGGATTTATGATCAAGTACTTTAACTTATTAATCATACAATGTCTTTGTAACTGCATAATGTATATAAAACCATCATATTATGTAACTGTCTACAGAGTTTTCATTTGTGTGAAGGATACTTACCATACAACACAGTTACAGTGCTTTTTGAATGTCTTTTTCTCTGAAACAGTAACAAAAAATCTTCCATTACATTGTAATGTCATTGCTCATAAATTAATTTGCGAGATTAAAATGAAATATTTAGACTTCAGTCTTGCAAACTCTTCCACGTGAGTTCTTCCACTAGGCTTGAAGAAGATTTAGGCCTGTTCGTGGGGCACTTCAGCAACTGGCAAAACAGGTAAATGAAACCAGAGGGTTTTAGGGCCACACTCTCAGGTGCACCTGGGACTCTTCCTTCCTATGGCAAGAATAAAGGGATACAAAATTATGATAAAAGATGAGACATAACTGTAGCAATAGTTTTTCCTCATCATAGAATAAGTGTATGGGCTCCCTTAGCACAGCACAGGTTATCCTTGAAGTTGTAAACCATATTAGGTAAAACAAATGAAGGAAAAGGGTTAATGTCCACATATATATGTCAATAGTATGTATTAGGAAAGATAAAAATGTATAACAGCTGTGAGTCATCACAGCACAAGCAAAATCAATCCCACAATTACTCTTATGGGATGTGGCATGAACTAACCTGGCTGAAGAAGTTTCTTTTGAGTCATCAACTGTTTCACTGGGCTGGGTACTTGCTCTGAAAAGGAAGTTCTGTACAAATTCTTCCTGCAGCTCTACTGGCAGCAGACACCTTAAGCAAACTTTTACTGCACCACGTGGCACCAGGTGTGCCAGGACACCATCCCCTCTGTTGCTGGATGTGTTGGTGCTGGCAAAAGCCTTGAGTCCTCAGCCTGGCACATTCCCAAACCCAAAATGGCTCCATCCTCCTTGACGGGTTGATTTCAGCAGCAGAGGGAAGTAATGGGAAATGACTTCTGAGCTGGAGGTTACAGTTGTCCTTCAGCTCCAGTCTGACGAGCGTTTAGCGCAGCTGCTGCCCATATTAGGACCTCTGACCTGCTTGCATCTCCTCTCTGGATCTATTCCTGCTCCTCATTTGTGTCCTCTGAAGCCCTTGAAATAAAAGACTACGATTAGAGAAATACAAATTATTTTAAAAGCCCTGCTGAGTCTCTGAATTTTTGCAGACAGTCCTGTAGTTGCAGTTATTTCCATCTTGTAGTTTAATACAAGCTCAAAAATCCATACTGCTTTGCTCCCTTCTGCCTATTTCTTCTGCAAGGTGTACATGTTGATCAATAAAGAATCTATCTCCCCCTTTTCATTACTTCTAGCCTCCCTGCCATACACATAGTCTCTTATACGCAGGTTATGAACAATTCCACTGTCTCAAAATTATTTTAAATGTAATTTAGGCTAGAATGCAATAGAGTTACAAATGCCAGTGAATTTGAGAGGGTTTGTTCACCAGAGGCTGCAATCTCTTGCGACAGCTAACTATGGCTCTAATCTTCATTTGCACTTTCCCAGTCCTGTAACAGATTGCATTACTCTCACCCTTTCTCTCTCTCTCACTGTTATTAATTCTTCACCTTTAAAAAGATTAATACCTTTCAAGAAATGGACTTGTGTGCTGATTCAACTATTCTGACTGCTAATATATGGAGCCCACAGCACTGAGAACAGCAGTTTGATATCTACCACCTGATGGACCTTGATGTACAGCCTCTGTTATCTTAAGTTTTCATGGTTTGTGAGGCTTAACACTTACTGTACTTGGGTGAAAAGGTGCTGTTAGTGGGAATGAAGGAATTGCTCTGAGAGTTAAGAGAACTGTGGGATAGTTTTAGATTAATCCTAACTGCCAGCTGTACATTTCAATGTTGAAAGGCTGACCCCAGTACCTGGTTTTCTTGTCAGCAAAAAAGCTTTCAGTGGCCTACTTGGGAATCAACACAAATATAAGGTGTGATTAAAGGGAAGGGCTGAGGTAAGTGGCAGAAATAGTAGGAATCACTTAAATTTCTTCTGTACCAGAACAGACTATGATGTTGACTTCACAAGGTATCAGCTCTTTCTCATTACATTGTACTATTGCTGATATAGAAATATATCAAGTTGTCTGCCACTGAAATCTTCTAAGTACGAATTTAATAAAAATCCTCATCTTTAAAATCTGGCATTCAAATATCCGTTAGCAATCTTTGCAGTCATGAATGTAATATTATTCCTTATGCCTATATTTGCATAAAATAAGGTTTTTGTTAAAAACAATTTTGTACTGTTGGTATAATAATTTTAATTTTATTTTCTAATTATTTAATAATTCTCAAAGTTAAAAAATATGCATCTAAAGTATGAAATGGGCAGCTGGCATTTCTGGAAACAGCTTACTGGCACAGGGCAGTTTCAGATGCATTTTAAGGGAATGTAAAATCCAGACTAATGCAATTTCCAAGTGATTGTCTTCTCTCCTTTGGCATGTTCCATCTCTTCACCATCCTGCACCAGCTTTCTCTCAGTCTAGCTGTCCTTCATACATCAGTTCTAAGGCCTTGTGTGATTTAGGTCTTCCAACTCCATCCTAGCAGATATGAACTGATGTATTTTAACTAGCTGACCTGAATACCATGTGTATTTCTATACCAACCAGTCCCATGCTATATCATTGAGCTTTAAAAAAGCTTCTCTGAGTAAGTGGACTCTCTGAGTGCTGAGCAATTGTGGGTTATATGTTTCTGAAACAGAACTCCCTCACATATTCCAACAAACATTTTACTCTGAAGTATAAACATACTACATATTTCAGATTGCATCAGACGTATTTTAAACATGAATTAGCTGGTGAATGTGGTGCCTAAACTGCTGTTGAACTGTCCCTTTAAAATACATATTTAAATCCTAGGCTGTGTATGACTGAATTTGATTTAGCACTTTGTCATAAACCACAATTCAGTTTAAGAGAGCCAGTAACTGGGTTTTCCTCACAGTGACAGAGGATCTCAGAATGAGGTTGCTTTGACAAATTTTGTGGGCATTATATTCTTATGGTATGAAACTTTACTCTGTTGTCACTGAAGTCAAGGGTGTCCATTGATTTTACTGAAAAGTGGAAGCAGCCCTGCAGCCAAGAGGGCTTTAAAGACACATCTCAGCAGAAATAATTCCTTGGGCAGGTAGCATTGCCCAAAATACTGCTGATTTAGAAAGGAGCTCACACTTTTTCTTGTTGATGTGGTACAACATATTTGATAAATGAATGTGCCATTAGATGAAGCTGGTGTGACCCACAGTTGAAACCAGCTCTAGACTTTAAAACTAAACCAATATTGTTACACTTCTAGAGAGAAAGTACAGCCGTATTGCAGCTTGGCATTCATCTTCTGCATTTCTGTGAATGTGTCAGTGTATGCGGATGTGCCCTCTGGCGTGTGTAATCACACACATGTACAGCTTCTGCTCCGAGTCTGGTGGGCAGATAACATCTTAAGGCCAGTGGAGGGGGTGCTTACCTGGACAAGGCACTTGTGTAAGCTTCTACTTTGCATCTTCTAGTATCTCTTGGAAGCTCTTGTCTTCAGCACTGCCTTGCCATGCTGCCTGGGTAGGAAAGATTTCACAAGAAATTACTGTGTGGTGGTAGGAACTGTGTACTGCTCTACTTGAGTCCCCGTGAAGAAACACAGTAGCAAGTTTGTCTGAGACAGCCACATGTATTTTATAGGATATTCTATCCTTTGCTTCAGCTTTCTGTACCTCTGAAGCCAGCAGGCACAAAAGGGTTTTTGATAATGTCTTCCTGCAGTGGTAAAGGACCCTGAGCAGTGGTGCTGGCAGTGAGGACACCTGGGCGTGACCATGGCAGCCTGTGCTTTGGCTGAACATGTCTAATGGCACCTCATGGCCTATATTCTATCAGATAAACTGAAAATATTTTTTTAGAAAGCAACACAGAAACCTCTTTCCTGGATTGTTTAGGGGGTTTTGTGGTTTCTGTAACAAACACCACTTAGTTTCTCTGCCATCTCTTATTTACTATATTAATTCTTATTTGGATGTTGTTATGTAATAGGCATAAATGTAGTGTTTTAAAGGGAGAAGTGTTTGATAAAGAGAAAAAAATTCTTGTTATTCTCAAGAATGTGTAAAAGTTGTATGGTTTAAAAAGAAGCTGGAGTTCTGAGTGGTGCTTTCTGATTGAAGGCAATCCATTAAAGAAGAAGAGGCAAATCTGTGGAAATCCTTATCACGTAGTGCTAAAACTTTGCACAAGTTCAAAAAATGATAGGGGAGGATCAGAGCTAGGAGAGTGAAATGCATCAAGGATTACTTTTTACAACTCCAGTGCTTGTGTTCCTGATGGGGAAGTATTCTGGAGAAATGTTACTATATGCTTACCTTTATTCATGTGGTTTTGTGTCTCGTGGACATTGTCAGAGTCAGGATACTTGACTAGATGGATCTTTTCTCTGATATAAATAATTCTGCAAAAAGAAAGAAGCTGGAAGAAATAACTTTATTTTAATAAAATATTTAATTACTTCTTTATTCTTGTTGTCAATACCAGAATACAGGCAAGATAGACTATCTTATCTGTTAGGCTGTGTCAATTCACAAGCTTTTTGGAAAATCTAAATCATGATTCTATTAGAAATGTGACTTTCAGAATAATATGTGTTCAGGCCCTAATAAAGAAGGTATTGTTGGTATGGATGGATACATTATTTCAGTAGCAGCCATCAGCCAGAGAGCTATTAGACCTCTATCATTGGATGATGGATAGGATTTTCTGCTAAATCTAAGCAGAAGGTAGTCAATATGATCATCTAATGACTGGGCCATTCAGTCACATCTAGGGAACTTCTAGTTTAACTCCACCCCATTCTCTTCTGGGCATGATGAACTGGTAGAATTCTAACAGACAGCTACTGTAACCCCTGGTGAGGGGAAGAAGAAATAAGTGTTAATCCCTTACTGCTCAGAGGAAGTCCTAAACACAGCTGTACAACAGACCAAAAGGGCATCTTATCAGTTAGGTGCTGCTCTTGATTAGATGGAGTTGTCCAAAGGAGACATGAATTCCTGTTCCCTTGCTTATGAGAGAAGATACCTCCCATGACCTTCAGCTATAGATTCTCTTCATGTTTGTTGGCCCAGGGAACAACAGATTTTAGAGATCAAAACTGACAAGGAACTTCTGTGGGGCTGAATCTTTTTGAAGAAAAGGAGAGAGAGGACTTGTTCTTTGGAAAGGCTGAAATAGCTGAAATACACCACTAAATATGACTTAGAGGCCGCAGCAGAAGGGAACTCCTTCCTTCCCATTTTAGCAATTCCCAAGTGCTTAGTAGTAGTTCATTCACCTCATGATAAAAATGAGGAGATCGAGGTAACACATTTTACAAGGCTTGTTAAACCTTGACAGAAAAAAAAAGTTGGCCTCTAGCACAGCATATTGTGAGCTGAAAGAAACAAGACTGAGCTCCTTGGAGAGCAGAATCTCAAGGGTTTTACAGATAGCAGGTCTCAGTCAAGAAGGACCATGGAGGGACAAAAAGAGATATTCTATGATAGCTACAAATGAGGTGTGCTGGAAGGATGACTGTCTGAAGGACAAGCTGATGCCTGCAAGGACTGCCTAGAGGGCACAGTCAGTCAGCAGAGCTGATAGTAGATGCCTGCTGAGATTAAAAAAACGGAGAAAATCAGATAAAAGGCATAAAATCTGCTATGTAACAGTTAGCAGGTGTTATGCCTGCTTTTTTTAACCACAGGAAGACTTTAAACTGAGCTGGTTCTTACTGAGTTTTCTATTTTTTTTTCTGATTTTTAGAAGTTTGCATTTGCACCTGCTAAATTGTAGCTGGATTCTAACTTCATAAATATTAGCATTCATCTTGCTGCTTCTTGTTTGGCTCCTGCTAGTCTGCATTTGCCTACGTGTAACCACCATGCACTCACCAAAATATACTACCTCAAAAAGTGATTCAGACCAATAATTGTGCCCTGAGCCATATAGTTGAACATTCACCTCAGCAAAATGAACAATTCTAGTAGGTGAGCTTGCGTGTATCATATGCAATCAATCCTTTTTAGAAGACTTAATGCACTTAGAAAAATGTAACCCTGCTTTGTTCAAACTCATTGTATGTTTATAAAAGTATCTGACTAACAGTTCTGGGAGCTCCTTTAACATATCCATTCGGGAAGCAATGACAAAATTTTGGACAAAAAGTAGTTGAATTCAATTCAATATATGCAAAGGAAAATATTTTGGAAAATTTAAAAAAGATTTAGTCAACCCATTCCAATCATAAGTGTTGCAATTAGATGAGTGATGTACGATATGTCAGAGAAACTTAACTGTAGCAATGCCGGTGGTTTTTCATAACTATGTTTATTTAGAGCAGTTTGAGACTAAAGACAAACCTCTGTGTCAAGTCTACACTTAAGGCTCTGTAGGATTTGGAAAACAAAGTTTGACCATAAATATTATGATAGTTTTGTACTTCTGTTTTTGTAGGAACGCTAACTTACCAATCCATTCTATACATGGATCTGTACCCATAGCTTTAATTCACTTATAGAGTTGATTGCAAATATACAGATGTACATACACACACATACATATATATATAAACATCCATATGTGTGTATGTATGTGCCAGTTTCTTAGATGGTTTAATTCAATAGGTATCAAGGAGTTTTATGAGAGAAGTTAAGTATGATGATTGTCTCAACTTTGCAGGTGGGGAACTTAAAGTAAGGAGGGCTTTGTAGACTTGTGGAAGACCTAAAAGTAATTCTCAAAACTGAGTAGTGGTTTTCTAAAAGGTTTTTGACAGCATAAGACAAACCATATTCTGCTGAGCATTTGTGCTTTGCTATCTCTAAAACTTTCTAGTGTGTATAAGTGTGCTATTACCCCAGAAGATATAGGAACAGATTTGTACGTGTTAGCTTGTTAAAGTTGAGCCAAGGATTTTGCACCTGACATTGGGGTGGAAGGCAAAATCCTGCTTTTCATGTGAAGATGTTTACATCAATCCATAGCAAAGAAGAGGCAACTGGCAATTAGAAAATATTAAAAACTATAAGTATTTTTAGATTCTTTACTTATTGTAAATCTTATGCAAAATTGAAGTTGTGCACTGGGTTTCCTTACATGCTAAAAAATATCTCTAATGCCCAAGATAGATACAGACCAGAAGTGTATACATGCATACCTATAGATGCAAGTCTGTGTATAAAACTATATCCATGTACTTCCATGCACATGCTTCATATTTTCTGATCCATCCTTTCCTTCCTCTCATTAAGGCAAATCATAATCCACATTTTCACTTTCATTTCATGGGTTTCAGTTTTAAAGCAACATTTATATGACCATGGGGTTTGTGTTTACAGCATTTTCTGTCATGCTAGCTGCAGTAAAATGTTTGGTTGGAAAGCTTCATTGAGACTAGCCAAAAAAAATCCTTTGTACTTTTCAGAAATAATTCTTGCTATCACTTATTATTTAATGAGGTGAGTATGGAACTGTTAGAGCTGCAGCATCAGTTGTGACAAGATTAAAATCCTGCAGATTTTGTCTGCCCTTCCAAACAGTTGAGGTTTGTTCTGATGAGATTCCATGCAGGAGTTATGAGTTGCTTTAGTCTTGTTTGTGAGTAGCCAGTAGCTTTCACAGATGTTGGGCTGGACTACTAAACTAGGTGTCAAAGCAGCATCTGCAAGACTGGTGGAAATGACTGCTTATCAAATAGATGGTCCATCTATTTGAATTGTTACTTATTAAGCAAAGATCAGCAGGCAAAATGTTCTTAACAGAAAATGTTCTGCCAGCCAGTGATTTCTGGACTACGGCCCTTGTCCTGATTCACAGTCCTGAAGAATGTGAGAGGTTGGTTTAGAGGTAATAAAACCTTCAGATTCTTTGCTCTGGTGAGGAAATTTCCCTTTCCCACTGTGGCAGTTTCCTAGCTACTCCGATTGCTCAGGCCAGCTAAAAAGCAGCACGGAAATATGGTATGTTAGAGTCCATTATGCTCTTAAGAAAAAATTTTCTAGCTAAAATCCAAACCAAAGGAACATGCTAAAATGTAGTCATGCGATTGTGTACCAGGTTTATGTGGACAAATCTTCATAAGAGCAAATGAGAAGATTAGTCATAAAAATGCAGTCAACCAATAACAGAGTTTGTGCCTGTAAATTCTTAAGCACCACTTTGGAAATGGCCACTATAATGAAAAGAAAGTAATCTTGGTTTGGTGGAAACAATGGTAATCAGTTTTCTCTAGTAAGCTTTGGTAAGGAATGTTTGGGCTCATGTTCAGTGTATAATAGGACATTGTGGTATTGGTACAATCCTATTACTAGCAAAGAGATATTCTTAGTTGGGTCTGGTTCCTCTGTGTCTTCATTCAAAAAAATGTAGAAAGCAGAACAAGAACACTACAGGGAAGCATAAGGACTCTTCAAAATTCTGTCTGGTCATCTTCAGTAATTGCTTGCAATTATAGCCCTTTTTGCTTAATTTCTTGTAAGCTTCTGACTGACGTGCCACCCTTTAATGAGCTGCATGGGTGAAAAATGTGTTATAAGCAAGCTGGATACAGGTAAACAGAAATAACAGGGTATTCCCCATGGATCAGTGTGCTTTGTGGAAATGTTTATCTTACTTGATGTTACTTATTTTAGTTTTGAGGATTTGTTAATGTGGGTCTGAAGATAATCAGTTTGGACAGAAGTTTGTGGGGGGGAAAAGTATATTTTAAATGTCAAATTATATTTATAGAAAGTGCAGCTTAGATTACATGTAATTGACAGTGCCCTTTAGATTAACAAGTGAGATAGGATCATCTTATTTTCAATAATCTTTTATGTTTAAGGTGTTTCTCTCATGGTTTGGATTACAGCTTAAAAATAGAAAGCCTGTGCATATGCTTCTGCTTGCTAGGGTACTGCAGACTTGATTTCTGAGGTTGCTGACAGCTTCTGAAAGATTTAGGAACTGTCAGCAGGAAACATTCCCATACAATCTGTACTGTGAACTTTTTCTGGAAAAACAGCATCATTTAGCAGGTAATATATCTGCAATAAAAATACAGTTATGCAATAATGACTCATTAATATGGTCGATCATAACATGGTCTTTTCAATTCAATTTAAAAAGGAACTTGTGGAAAGAAATAAGTTCCTACTCAGCTAGTTAGTGAACTTAGTTATTTCTTTTATATTGTTGGGTTTTAAGCTTTGAAATAGCTATTTGATTTGTATGGGGGATAGCATTTAGTCATGACATTTGATTTCTGCATAAACAGCTTTCCATTTATGTTTAGATTAGTACAATAAGGTTTTTTTCCTATTTTCTCCTTTTGTTTTTTACCTTTTTGAATATGCTAGAAACTGCTGGAGTTCTTTGGTATGTAACTGCTAATTTATCCTTTATGTCTTTATGATCTTGTCAGTGCTTCGTGTCTACCATAGTTTTTCTAATCTAAAATAATCCCAGTGAAATCCTTTGATTGTGTGTTTGGACCTGATCCATTTCTAAAGCAGGAATGTAATGGGCTTTATGGCACTTACTTGGAAGTAATTTATCCAACAGAGTGAATATAGATACTTGTTTTAATAAGAATATGCTTTATGGTAAGTGGAGACGGCTATTTAATTAGCCAAAGGGAAAGTAGTTCATGATACAATCTGTTCCAATCATCTTGGACATTAAACAAAAAGTCAGACAAAGTTATTTATGGACATGCACTTTATTTGCAGTTGTTTTGAGTAACCTCTTGGTAGAACTTTACAGCATTATCTGGGGGAAAAAATGTGGATGTGCATTTCTTTAAAAAAAATGTAAACAGGAGTTTCACTTATTGCTCTCAGTGCTTCAAGTGCGCATCTCTTAAAGCAGTTGACAGTGGCAGCAGTGCTCAGTTTATCCTGGATAATACGCTCTTTTGACATTTGGTGGTTTACATCTTTCTGGTGTGAAGGCTGATATAGGATGCTATAAAAGCATTACACTCTGCTTCTTTCTAATGTGGATTTTTCTATTGCCTTGAGCTGCCTATTGCATAGATAAATAAGATGTATTTCTGAAGAAGAGAAATTCCTGTGCTGTGCTGCAGAAGCTGCTAGGATTTTAGGAGGGATTAGAGCAGCATTTAGAAACTAAATGGGAACATGCTTCCTTCAGTTCTTCTGACTTTATTGAGTACTGGACTTAATTTTTTGTGTTAAAAGCTGCTATTAGCAGTAATTGTAGTTACAAACATAAAAACAGGAGCAGTGTGCAAGTGTTAAAGCATTCTGTTATTTATGAGTATGACATACTTTGTTGTTGGATTGTACTAACTACAATGCTTCATTTTCCTGCAAAATTGTCTTTCTTTAAGAGACTAATCCATAACCTGTTTGATTTGATTTGTTAATTTCTGTAGACTATAGTGGTCTTTAGATGAAGGAAGGAAGAAAGGAAGTCTCATTTACCCAAATGAAGTTGGAGCTATTGCAAATACAGGGCACTTTTGGAGAAAATGTGGTTGTATTTCCATATATAAGAAGTGCTTGCTTTATCAGTGGTTTCAATGGTTATTAGTAATTGTTAATGTCTCTTCCCTGCGCACCATTTTGTCAGTAGAAAATTTTCTGAGGTTTTTACACTTAAGCAGATCACTAGGATGTTCCTGAACAACTGATTTCACAATCAGTTTGTCAGTTCACAGGAGCCTAACCAGCATTTTGTGTAGTAAAGCCTTCATTGTGCTGAACAGACAGCATTTTCTCAGCATTATGATAAGAGACACAGATATCAGGCATACTCATTCAAGAGGAATGTCTGTGGCAAGAGGAGTGAAGTCCTAGGGCTAAGTTTATTTACTGTAAAGAAAAATATAAAAATCAAGGAAGTACTTTTCTTACAGCTCCAGCTTCCAACCTTTTGTACAGTGAGTTGGAAGAGTTCTTGATATAAGACAGTGGGTAGTGTGTGCTGACACTTTTCCTCCTCCCCACAAACATGTATCACCAGCTGGATTATGTGACCCTGCTTGTTCCCATGAAGTCAGTGGTAACTCTGGAATACCAAGCGAATTCGGCCTGCGTACAAGCACAAGGCATGACAGAGCCTGGAGTCTAAAAGCCATGAAACTCATGGCTTTCTTCTCTGCAACAAGTCAGGGATGAGCAACTACTGTGAATTGTATGGATATCTCAAACAGACCGTTTTATTCAGCTACATAATGCAAATAAAAACATCACACTAAAGGGGAGAGATGTTTGGTTTGGGTCATATTATGACAAAATTCCATATTAAATAAATTTAGCAGCTCAGTTCTGGCAAATCACCAGTAGGTTACTAACAAGTATCAGAGACTTGCTGTGTCCATTTCTAGCATGATACCAAATGTTAATAGAGAGCTCAAGCTCTGTTTAAAATTGCATTTTAAAATTGAAGAAAAAATTTAACGCAGATATTTAATATATACATATAGTAACTGTCCCAAAACCCAGAGGAAAACCTGTCTGAACTTCCTAGATCTAGTTGTCTGAGGCCCCTTTTCTGGAAGGTGCTAATTGCTTCCTAAGGGATGCCAAATGCTCTCAAATCATTGAATTCAAGGAACCCCAATTGATGTATTTCAGTGAATTCCTGATGAAGTCAGCCCTTTGAGTACTACGACTCAAGGGCTCTCAGAAGTGTGCAGGATCATGTCCTACATGGATGAACAAAACAATGTTAATAGTGTTCTGTATGACAACTGGGGAAGTTAATAGGTCAAGAACATCAATTAGAACATATGTAGCTGTACTGCTCATTTATGCTTTCACTTTTTGGACACAGATGCATCTTTAACTTTTTGCACTGTGAGTAGTCCCATAGATTCAGTTCATAGGGAACTGTTTAATGTCTACAACTCAATACACCTGATTCCTTGCAGGGCTACCATTTTAGGGATTCAAGAGTGGGGACCAGACAGGT
This sequence comes from Motacilla alba alba, assembly GCF_015832195.1. NCBI lineage: Eukaryota > Metazoa > Chordata > Aves > Passeriformes > Motacillidae > Motacilla > Motacilla alba. The sequence goes on along the minus strand of NC_052023.1, from coordinate 15,144,513 downwards.
CTGCTGTTCTCCCAGTCATCTGGACAAGTGAGCTTCCTCGGGAGCTGCTCCTAAAACCCCTTTTGTGGGCTCTCATGGTTCAGGTGCTGCTGCAGAGGCAGCTCAGCTGTGCATGCAGGTGTTACATAATTATGAATATGGTAATATCAACAGTAAACCCAGGGTTAAAAGTGCCCTCCTTTTGCAAAGCTCTGAGGTGGAACAATGTTTTTAGGGCAAACGCACACCCTTTAAAAAATACAGCAAATGCTTCTTAGCACCTCTCTGGAGCTTTTGTGACTTAAACTACTTACCCCATATTGGCAAATTTAGCTTTTCAACTTCACTGTAAAGTTGATCATTACATTATATTGGCAGCTTTTATCTATTACTGACATGCAACCACCTCTAGAGTGAAATGCAGTAGCCCGTTCAAAGTGCCATTGCACACTCATGGGAAATAACAGGCATGCTTTACTGATCACAGATCATCAGATCCTCAGATTTGGGTCTCACACAAAAGACCTTCAGATCTCCTAACACCTGAATCCAATACTGAATCAGAAGGAAAAACATTGTCTCTTGCATCACTAAGCTGTTCCTGCAGTGGTAAGCTTTCTTGGAGGTCTCTCTTCCAAATGCTAAGCAGCTCAACTGGTCTTACCTTTTAAGATCACAGCCCAAGGTGGTATGGCTACAGGCCATAACTCTAATGAAAACCTGGTACAGTGGGTAGATTGTTCCTGGATCTCATTATAGGCAATTGTTCCACTACTTGTGCTGGTTTTAATTCCTAAACCTAATATTTACCTCTGAGCATTCAAAGTTATTTTGAATTTTATCTTGACAAATCACTAAGGGGTCTATTCTTCTTTCAATGCATGCATTTAACTCTCATTAATGTTCATATGAGTTATGCACAGAGCTCAGTTCCAGCAGGTTTTTCCAGCAGGACCTGAGTCCCAGCCCATATATGGTTTTTCAGTTTCTTATGCTTCTGACCAAACAAAATTCTTCTGCCCAAATGGAGCAGAACAATGCTTCCTCCCACCCTCCACTGTGACCTTCTGGTCTGCCACACCTATCAGTGGTAAGGAGTCTGTCCCCTTTTCTTTCCCCATTTCCAGCCATGCTTATGTACGCATACTGGGAATCCTGGGGGCATGGTTTAGCAAAGAACTCACTCAGGCTCAGTGTTACAGAATCCTTGAGCAAGCTTTTACTGTAGAGTAACTGACAGTGAATTTTGTACTGAATCGGGCTCTAAATTATGCCTAGCGCTCAGTTAACTGGAAAGGAAAACAAGTCTGGGCATACTACACACCATTTTGACATTCTGTGAGTTCTCTGGCAGTCTTTCAGTTATACTTCTCAAAGATACTTTTGCTTTTTTCTTCATATTTTTTGACAAAATGTTGTGTATCTGGACTGAGCACATGATATCCAGAAACAAACCCTGAAGGAATTTATTTTTAGACACAGGAACCCAAAGATTTAATAGGATGAGTGTTGTTCATACTGTATTAGCTTCTGTAGCATGAGTTGAGAGACTTAGCATAAAGGTTTTGGGAAATTATGATTTCCTGGGGCTTCTGCACCAGCCCTTTGTCAAGCACTGACTGAAGCAATCTCAAAGAAAATGCTGGAAATAGGAGGGGCGAAAGAGTATTTTTGAAACTTAATAGGAGGGTATTTTTGAAACTTAAAAATACCTCAGCAGGGCAAGGTGCATTCTTCTCTGCCTGGTGAAAGGAAAATAAATCTCTTCCTAATAGAGAAGAGCTGTAGAAAACAGACCTGGAAATACCAATGTCTGCGTTACAGAGATCTCTGGATACTGTCATGAAATAGCCAAATATGTCGCTTCTGCAGGTAGAGTTCACTAGGGAAAAAAAAAATCATTCTTCCACAGATTTTAATGTTTTCTTTGAGGTTGGAGGAAGGAAAAGGGGAGAACTAACCCCCATTTTTGACAAAAGCCAAACCCACAGGAAACATGATATATCTGAAATTAACTGTGCTGCAGGGAATGCTAGACTGACTGATGGTGTCTGACATAATTTTGGTCAGTTTTAGTGGTGTGGTTTGCAGAGAAGAATCAAATTGGAAGGAATTTTGTTGGTTCTGGGGCTCCCAGGGCCCACAGTCCACTGTACTATCTGTCCTGAGAGCAAGGACACAAGATTTCTAGTCCACTTTTTTCCCATATTTTGGAGCAGTATTGCAGACAGGCTGCCTGAACAGATTTCAGAAGTGGGCATCTGAAAGCTTTGGGATTCAGTGTGATGGCAGATGTCATCCTGCAGATACCTACAAGCTATAGTGCAAGCCATGTTCGGGCATGAGGCAAGGGTCCTTGATCCCAGAAGCTCTGGTTTGACTGAGGTTGGCAAGGCTTGCAGATAAGTACCAGTACTGAGAACTTCAGTGGAAGGACATATAGCAGTCAGGGAAACTGGGCTTCCCAACAGCTCAGCAGACAGGCTGGCAAGAAGCCAGACATTCTAAGACCTGCCTAACAGACAGGATGTCACCAGGTGTTGGCTGAAATACTCTGGGGACAATTTATAGATTCTGATGAACCAGCATTTTTGACAAGCAAATGTCATTGGAGAATTCCAAATGAATTGTAGTTTCCACCAGTTTGAGATAGTTCAGATGTTGTTTGGTTTAAACCAGGTTGTCTTATAAAATGGAAGAAAATGTCAATTACCATATGCAAAACTATAATGTAAAAGTTATCTCTTTTGGCGGCATGGGTTACTTACAGAAAGCTAGTTCCTATGTAAATACTATATATTTTCTGTACAAAAAGCAGAAGTGTTCTAGGATTTTGCCTCTTTTTCACTTCCTAGATGGAGCAACCTGGCTGATCAGACAATAAAGGAAGGTGTATGTGTATATGTACCAGGGGGTAAATTAATAGCTCCAGCCTCAAAGAGGTAAAGTGCTAGTTAATGTTGTGATTTCTAGCTCTTCCTTGGGGACAGAACTAAGAATTTCATGATTAGTTATAGGTTCTCAATCAGGACTGCCTCTCTTGCCCCCTTAGGAGCTACAAGCCCATATATGTTTTTCTTGTGAAGATTTCAGTTTGTCATATGAGCAGAACCTAATGTGTTTCTAATTCATCTTCTCATTCTCTTTAATTTTGAGAAGAAAATGGCTCTCACAGAGCCTGCCACTTATTTTTGTTCTAGTTGTTTTACTTGAGTTGCTTTTTGAGCTTGTACCTGGGAGTATTTCAGTGTTTCTTCCCTGTTATCCAGGTTGTGCTCTCAAGGTGCTTTTTGTCCTAAACCCTTGAGCTGCTTCCCCAAAGGCTTCCCCATTTTCTGTGTGTCTCACCAAATTGTAGTGATTTAGCATGGTCATCATGTTCCCACTGGTTCCAGTAACAGCCTCTTTCTTAGTCTCAGACTGACTTTCTGACTTTCTCTGTTGTGTGAGAAAGGTGGTGTTGATGTGTCTGACACTCTATCAGAATCTTCCATCTTTTCCTTTGTCCTAGTATCTAATGTTAAACTAATGCACTAAATCAAACATTATGCCTTGCAGACAGGCAGTCCAATATAAAAGTCACACATTTACAAGCTTTCATGCTTAAGAAAATTGAATCATAGAATCATTTATCGGAAATAGAATCATTTGTTGGAAAAGACCCTTTATAGAAGAGTAAGAGCTAACAGCTGCATCTGGATAGCAGCCGTTGTAGCATTATTTTTAATATACGATATATTTTTTATTTTTCCATCCTCTGGATAATTTTTCACAGAGATGGTACAGTGAAGTGTGCTTTCAGCAATGATGAGAGTGGCTTTGATGCTCTCAAATGACAGTTTTACCTTAGAAGGAACAATAACCAAGCTTATATCTTCACTAATTGGTGGCACCAGCAAGCTCTACAGTTGGTGCAATATCTTTGTTTTAAAACAGTGAGCTCATTAGAGGCAGTAGGCTGCTTCCATTGGAATGGTTAACAAGCTGCAACCCAGAACATTTCTACGTGCCTTTCCACCCCCTCAGAGACTGCCTTAGTCATCACAGCCTAAAAAGTAAGAAAGATTGTTTGCTGAAATGTGAAGGAATTTCACCATTCTGTGGTATTGGAATTAATATATTATTATTGGATTCCAGGCCTTTATTACTTTAATATCTTTATTTTGACTGTGGCTCTAAAAAAACAGATCTGTGAAAGAGCTTCTGGCTTAATACACAAACATAAAACTTTTAAGGGCATTATGGTGGAAACATGCTTGATTGAGAGCTGTGGGCATTAATATAACCAATTCAATCTAAACTTGTTTCAGTACCCTGTATTTACTGAAACAACTTGAGCTAAGCAATGGTTATATTGTCTTGTTCTGGAAGGAAAACAATTGTTCATTGTATATCACAGAATCATAGGGTGGTTTGGGTAGGAAGGGACCTGAAAGATCATCTAGTTCCAGTGCTACTGCCAAGGGCAGGGACACCTCCCACTACTCCAGGTTGCTTGAAGCCCCACCGAACCTGGCCTTGAACACTTTCAGGAATGGGGCATCCACAACTGCTCCAGACAGCTGGTTCCAGTTCATCACTATACTACCAGTAAAGAATTTCTTCCTAATATCCAGTCTAAACCTACCCTTTTTCAAAGGGTAAAGCCATTCCCCTTATTCTATCACTATTTGTCCTTGTGAAAAGTCCCTCTCCAGCTGTCTTGCAGACCCTTCAGGCACTGGAAGAGGCTCTAAGCTCTCCCCAAAGCCTTCTCTTTTCCAGGCTGATGAACTCCAATTCTCTCAGCCTGTTTTCACAGGAGGTGCTCCAGCCCTCTGATCATCTTTGTTGCCCTCAGCTGGACTCATTCCAACAGGTCCATGTCTTTCTTATGCTGAGGCCCCAGAGCTGGCCACAGCACTCTCTGTATTGTCTCATGAGGGCAGAGGGGAGAATCACCTCCATGCACGCTGCTTCAGCTGCAGCCCAGGATAGGGTTGGTTTTCTGGGCTGTGAGTGCACATTGCTGGCTCATGCGGTGCCAAAACCCCCCAAGTCCTCCTCAGAGCTGCTCTCAATCCGTTCTCTGCCCAGCCCTGTTAGTGCTTGGGATTGTCCCAAGCCAGGAGCACCTGGCTCTCGGCCCTGTTGAACTTCACGAGGTTCACAGGGGCCCATCTCTCCAGCCTGTCAGTGTCCCTGTGGGTGGCATCCTTTCCCTCCAGCGTGTTGGCCACACCACACAGCTCGGTGTCATTGTCACGGATGAGGGTGCTCTTGATCCCACTGTCCATGTCACTGACAAAGCTGTGAAACAGAGCCAGTCCCAACACTGATCCCTGAGGATCACCACCAGTTACTGGATTCCACTTGGACATTGAGACGTTGACCACAACTCTTTGAACGTGGCCACTCAGCCAATTCCCTATCCACCAGGCAGTCCATCCATCAAATCTCTGCCTGCCCAGTTTACAGACAAGGATCTCACGTTAGGGTAGTGCCAAATGCTTTGCACAAGTCCAGGTAGATGGTATCAGTTGCTCTTCCCTATCCACCAAAGTTGTAACCCTGTCATTAAAAGCCACCAAATTTATCAGGCAAATTTACCTTTAACGAAGCTATTATGTTGGCTGTCATCAGCCAGTCTCCTTATGTCCCATGTGCCTTAGCATAGTTTTCTGGAGGATCTTCTCTGTACTTGTGATGGGCACAGGAGTGAGACTTGAGTAGCCTGTAGCTCCCCAGGTCTTCCTTATTTCCCTTTTTAAAAAATGATGATGATGATTCTCTTTTTCATCCAGTGGAAAATTTACTGGACTGTCACAACTTCTCAAATATAATGGAACTATGATTTAGAATTCAGTCCAATCACCCAGTGGAATAACAGGAGCTCCTCGCACCCCATCCTGGGGTGTTAGATAGTCAGCTGAATCTTTAAGCTAGCTTGATGTAGGCCCATAACTTTCTGTATGCATTATTACAAAGCCAGCTATGTACTTAGCTCCATGTTTAATCTAGGTCCACATGACCAGATGTTCCTTGAGAGATCATAGGGACAACCACTGGATTTGAAATAAGACACAAGAGCTTTTGCTTTCAAGGCCATTATCCTCAAGGCTGGGAGGAGGTCTTGCTTAAATTTTCCTGATTAAGACTGTAGTAGATGACACTGGCAGCTGAAAAGGTTGTCAGGTGTCAATAACTGTAAAATCTAAATAACAAACTACCCAATGCTCTACTGAAGAGAAGTCTCAAGAGCTAATTTATGGGAATTCTGAAGGATTAACTGGCTAACATCAATCACGCACTCAGGTATAAAATCTGCTATATTCAACAAGTCCCATGAACAATTGCATTTGTGCATCTCAAATGTATCTTGTGTGCCTGGTCAGAGATTTAAAACCATGGTTACAAGCTTCACCTTTGCACACAGTGTAGTAACTGACACTTGGCTCAAGCTCAGAACTCTGTTTCCTTACAGGACTATCACACAGGCTGCTCTGCTCACCCTTCTACTTATTACTACTCTTTGAGCCGAACACAGCCTACTGTGTTTTGGTGGGTCTTTTTGTTGTTTGCTACCATTGTATTAATGATGATCTACACATACTACTTCTGTGTTCTGTAGGCCTAGTTCTTTTGTTAGAATCAAAATATGAGGTACGAAAAAGTGGCCATCTGAAATATGTTATTTCTATGCTACTGTGTGCCTCAGTGGCAACAGAAAGGATATGGATTACTTGCCTGCTGTTTTCTTTTACTCACCTTGAAAGAAAGAGGAAGGTAGCATGGTCTGTGTCCTCTGCAACCATAGCCTTTTGTAAATGCTTTGGTGTGTTATTGTAACTTGCCTTTTTCCCTCTTAAAAGTCTCTCTGTACTACGTTATAAATACCAATAAAATGTTAGTAGAAAAAAACCCACATAAAATTCATGTTATTTGTTTTAGACGTCTACAAGATACAGTCAGTGTAGGAGGCTGGAATTTTTTTACAAGGGGGAGTATTATTTTCACTTTTTAATTTCACATTGACCTATATTTTTGCTTTGGGTAAAATAAAAACATACATTTTCCTGAGTCTTTACCAAGATAAATTTTCTGAACATTAGGCATTCCAGGATATACAGCCAAGTCTTCCTGAGAGGCCAACGCATAGATCCGTTTGCTTTGGAATACGGTTTTCTCCATCTCCCGACAGTTCTTGCCTGTGTCAGCAATATGGAGCATCATGGACAAAGCAAATCAGAGATTTAAAACAGACCGGTCACCACCTTCTCATGTCTTCTGTCCTATCATGGTTTAGGTCAAAGGTTGTGGTCAAGAGGAAACACTGACCTTTTTGCTCTTCGTACACTGGGGAAGAGGTGGGCACAATGTGTTTGGGGTGCAGCTGTTGCCCATGCCCAGGGTGGCAGAGATGCCAAGGCACTCTGATAGGGTAAGGAATGTTGGGGTGGAAAGTCAGCTGATCAGCTTGGTCACCTCTGTCCATTCCTGGCAGTGAGTCACTGTAACCATGTTGTTAAATGAAGTCATGTTACCTCTCCTCCAAGCCATATGATTAATACATTTCACAACAAGCAGATCACTGCTCATTATTCCCCAATGTTCTCAGATGCTTCTTTTATTTTTCTAGAGGTATCTGAGCGATTTGCAGAGCACTTGGGATGTCAGGTAGGCCACTTGTCTTGCAGAGGTGGTGGCTGGTGTGGCATCTGAGCCCCAGTGCAATCTTTCAACAGTTTATTTAAGAATGGGCTGTATTTCTGTACATTTGAAAGAAGGAAAATACTTCACTTTGTAAATTGACTTATAGATTTAAATCTTACTAATATGTGTGGTTTTGTATATTACTGTGTACCACTTGGATGACACTGTAGGGGCAAACTGTATTCTCTCTGTTGAAGTTTTGAAGGCATTAGTATTGCTTAGCTCTGCAGTTCTCTCAATTTAAAGATGCAAACAAGAAACATTCTTTCATCCAAACAGGTTTTTATTGCTGTTAACATACAGTTATATGCTTAGATAGAACTTTGGATCCAAGAACCTCTCAGTATCTTTAAAAAAGTATATCACAGTAAGTTAGTAAGAATTCCCACCATAGGACACTTAAGTCCTATGCCTTTCTTATGGAAGTTTTCACAGCAAAATTGTTTAAAACTTAATTTTATCAGTCTGGATAAAGACTAAGGTAGGAGCTGAGCAATCTGATTTTCATTGTAGCCTGTTATGTAACAAAGTCCTGTGCAAATAATCTGTAAACCTTCCATGGATAATCTTCCAGAGGCATTGTGATGTTCTTGAAGGACAGCAATAGACCAGTTTTTTGCCTTAGGGATGACCAGCTTTAAAATTTGTTTAAACTTTTACTGAGAAGTTGAATTCTGCTCTACTAGGAAGGCAATGATTTAAGCATCCTATTCATTAATTTTCAAAAATTCATTATAATCCTTTCATGTTTGTTCACAAAAAGGATGGATCTATGGAATACTTAGTGACTGCCACTGCATTTGGGTCATGGAACTTGCTGGTATTATTTAAACTAGCACTTAACAGTGCATACTTTGTCTCATTGCAAGCTGCTGTGGAAGTGTATTCTGAGTTGCTCTTACAACTGCATTTCATGAGCTGCTCAAAGTTTGAGTCCTCACAACCCAGCCAGCTCCTGTGTGTTCGTTATGATGTACGTGTCTTAACCTTCCGTGTCCTGTACAGCAGGCTTTCACACATCTTCTCCCAGGGAGGCACGGTGTAGTCTGGGAAATCTTTGCTAGATTTTAGTTAATAATGTTCCTCACCTTTGCTACTTATTTTAGTGAATCAGTTACAGATGCTAACATTGAATATCTCACTTTTGGTTTCAGAGTTTGCCCATTTTGAGATGACCAGGACAGTTTATATTTTGCATCTTTTTTTTCATCCTCCTTCCAAACTCCAGCAACTCCTTCTGCATTAGTTTCACTGGTTTTGTATTATGGTTTTTTTTTCTTTGAAATTTTACAAACTATAGGCTTACTTATTTTTGATGAATGTTTGGCTCTGGAGTGTGAATGAAAGGTCCAGATGTCCTGCTCTTCATGGACTGCAGTAGATTTTGGATTCCCCTATACAAAACCTGACATTGAACCATACGGAATTTCTATAGTAATTTTATAGAAAAGATTACTATTTTGACAACTATTTTTCTCTTATGAGTATCAAAGCATACTATTTGGGAATTTACAGTGAAAAGTGTATTTCAAAATATTGTAGTGCTCATTTTTATATTCTTGAAGTGGAGGTCCTAAGGTGTCTAGCAGCTTTCATAGCAAATCAAATCAAGTCTGTAGTGCAGTGCAGGCACTGGGTTCTTCTGTGTGATGTAGCTAAACAAGTCCTCATGTGTGTAAGAAAGTCTCTGTGAAGGGCTGAAGTATCAGCAACTGCAGCACTTGGAGGAGGGGACTGTTTCTCAGCCAGAAGAGTGCAAGGGAGGGTTGGAATCGTAGTCCACGTATCAAAATAACCACCTTCTCCATTGTGAGCATTGTAAATATATGATTATTTAGTGACAGCAGATAGTTTAACATTCACCTTCTATTAGCTCGTTAGTGATTCTGCTGTGTTGACTTGCCAGTTTGGCAAATTGAAAAAAAAACACAATCAAAACAAAGAAATGGAGCTGTCTGCACTCTGGAATGGACTTTAGATTTGTCTCTGACAGTGATCCATAGCAGACACTTGAGATAACAAGTGTCTTCATTTGTCCTACATTAGGAAAGTGTGGGATGATTTTTCTCCCAATTCAATGCATTGATAATACATAATGTTCTGAGATTGGTTTAAATTTGGAAGAAAGTACTTTATTACTCCTTTAGCAGTGCTTTTTAAACTCTGATAACTGGCTTTTTTAGTTTGCTTCTGTAGAAGTTACATAAGTTTTATATGTTGGAAAGTTTTTTGTGCTGTGTATGTCCAGTGACTATAAATGGTACCAAATATTTTGAATTCTGCAACTTTTAACTTGATTAATGATTTTTTTGGCTCTTTATCATGATAGAGAAGACATGATTTACTTGGTCTCTGCCACTCAATAGCATGCTTCCAATATGTCCTCATCTTGTTAATCTCCCTTCTAGAGTAAATAATCTTAGTCTTTTCAGAGCATTCAAACAGTCTGATTGTTATTCATTATATCTCACTTGCCCAACACTTTTTTATTCCTTTCTTCTGGCAGCTGTAGATTTTTGTTTGCTATTTTAGGTCTTGCTCTTGGCATAAAAGGTTTGCATTTTCTATGTTGATGCACATTACCATTGTCAACAATTAATTTTGAGTCCCTTTGCATTGCTCTTGTGATGTCTTAGCATATTATCATTGTCCTACTTTGTCCTGAGATAAATACCCCTCCATACCCTGCAGATGCTGCCATCTCACTGCTCCTGGACTTCCCAGAGCATTAAAAGGCCATCAAATAGAAGAAGCCTTCAATAGTTAGCCTTTAGCTATGCAGAGTATTGACCTGAATGCCATACTCAGCTTTCTGCTGCGCAAATTTTTACCCCAGCAGTGCCTCTTCCTAAGCACTTGGCTTCCTTAGTAGCTTTCCATGAAGAAGCTTGTCACGGGCTCGCTCTGCCTGCAGTTACCTTGTGTCAGGTGGCTTTCCTGGCCTTGCTGAAGTACCGACAGAGCTGTGCTGAATCTCGGGGGATCGAGACCTAGTTTCCTATTTGAGTCAGTTTACCAAATTCACCTGGTCAGATATGTGATGGATGATTCAAGACTATAATTCCTTGATCATTCTGAAATGACACTTATGCACTGAAGGGACAATATTCCCATGGCCCGACTCCTTTGGAACAGTACCTTTCTCAAGTAAGAGCTTGTCTTTTGCCAGCAGCCCAGCCAATTTATACTTAAGATCTTCTGGACTTTCGGTGTAATGTCATCATCTCTGCCTGATGACTCATTGTTTTTATAATTATGACTTTGCTGAAGAACCTTTTCCCTGACACCTCAATTTCCCAAAGTATATCATCCTTATTAGCTTAGCAAAGAGGAAGGAGCTTGGATCATGGTCCTCACCTACAAATCTCTATGACATGCCTGGGAACATTAAAGCATGCCCTGCAGTTCATGATATTTTCTAATAAAACCAGATTTAGAGATATGACAATCCACCACAAGTAGCAATACTTTCCCCCTCAAATTCTGGTCCTTTTTGCCAGTTTAATAAAAGTAGAGCAGTATGTTGAGTCTTTTTTCCTACCCTTTTCTCAATTTTTCAATTTACATGGTAATTAAATTGGTAATTGGGACAAATAAAATTTTGTGGATAGGTCCCTTTTTTGTTCTCATTTTTCTTCAAAAGAAAATTAAAATTTTGGTTGAAAAATCACAACTTTCCACATAAAATGTTGCATTGAAGTTACAGAGTTCAGCTTTCATTCCATTTTCATCTCACGATCACCTGAAATTCTTCCATTTGTTCTGATAAATTTGCTTTGGATATACATGTCATATATTTCTTTTGCCACCCCTGAAATTCTTTGCTGGAATTTTAAAGAAAATAAAGGAAAAAAAACCCTAGTGAATGGGATTTGAAAAAAGCCAAGCTTACAATCCAGAGAGAGCTGTACATAGCACCATTAAGGATAACAAGAAGAAAAATTCTCTGGTGGGGACTCTAATAAATGTAGTCGCGTGCTGTACTAAAGAACACATGAAAATGGATGTGGTATAACAAAATTATTCATAAAGAGAGACACAGAAGGTTGTCATGCTGAGTGGTTACATGCAGTTATGTGGAGCACTAACAAGGTTACCACTAGAAGCAGAGTGCTGGGGTGCTCACAGATGTTTTCTAACTAGCACAGAGTGTAAACTGTTTTTGTCTTAGAGTATATAGACAAAAATGGAGTTGAAAGGGTGCTAAATCTTTCTAGCGATTGTTAATAATTCAGAGCCAAATGGCAATAACAACCCATGTAGGTCAGTGTAACAACCAAAGCAACTTCAAAATGTTTGATGGAAGGTTTTCAGGCTACATGCTTTACTGCTCTTTCTCCTGGATTTTGATACAATGTGATCATATTCTCACCCTGTCCTTTATAAATAAGCAATGAAATGTGTGCATGCATGTGTGTGTATGTGCACACCAATGTCAGTGAAATATACCAAACAAACTGAAATACTCATTGGAAAAGTTTACTGTGGAAGCAAGGAGCTCTTCCTAAGCTGCTACTGTTACATTTCAAACTGTAATGTTAGAAAACCAGAGGCTGAAACTTTGCACATATTCCTGAAGTACAAAATGTCTAGGAAGTGCAGTAATTCAGAGAGTCAGCTAAGTGTTGTTCCAACAGCTCGCTGAGCTAAAACATCATTTACCAGCAACATCAATATGATCTGAGTTTCATACTATCATTTAAACATTTAAACAGCAACAGATTTACAGCACAGACTCGAGATATGGCTGTAACTAATACTGTAACAAAATCAATAGACAAATGTTTTAGAGAAGGGCAGTCGCTGCTGTTCTCACTGATGTGTGTTTGTGTGCAGAGCACAGTCAAACCAATGTGCTTTGAATTCAGCTCATAGGAAGGAGTTTTAAGCTCAGGGATTTAAAGCATTCAGACTTTTTCAGACCAAAATCATATCAAGACATGGCTAGGAGTATCAGTGGCCATGTCTAGAGCCAATAAAAATCTGTGGAAGTGTTTTTCTACTGAAATTGCCCTTTGGGGATTTACCTTTAAGATTACATTTTAATTGAAGTAGTGAGCCAGTTCTGCATGTGGTGGAAGCAAGAGGGCTGCTAATATTAGAGCTCCTCAAGAGCTCTGCAGATTCTGCCAGGTTAGTTAAGGTGTTTCTTCTGGACTTAGACTCCAAGATGTGGAATGATGAAACAGTTAGTACTGTTTCATCAGTGCCTCACATCTTCAGAAGTTGATTTTAGGCAAGCTATTTGTGGTCATGGTGCTCAGCTGGGGTAGCAGCTATTTGCTTGTACATTTTGGGTATTTACATCATAATCACCGTAAGCATTTTGTCACCTCAAAACATCCTGGATTAAAAAATTTATGTATAGAAACAGGATAAAAATGTAAAAGCTGAAAGGATGGACAGAATCTCTGTGACCTGCAGCAAAAATAACCTCTGTAAATATCAAGCATAAAAATTATAACTTGGAGCATTTACCTCCAGAAGTTATAATGTGCTGAACGCCTGATCCACACACCTCAGTCATTAAAGTTACTAAATAGATTTTTTTCTTCATATACAGGTCTCTTACCGTGCATTTATGGGCTTAGAGTGCCAACCTAGAAATAAAGACTTATATTGATTTTTATTTTGAGGTGAACATAAACTCCAGTATTAAAAGCCTACTTCATAAGAAACTAATTGTCTATTTCTTTTATTATTTTCCCTGGATTAGCTGCCCAGGAAGAGAGTCAGAAAGAGAAATCATTAGGTAAATTTAAGAATGAAAATGTTATTTTCTCACCTAAGCAAGGAATTGCAATGAACAGTTTTCATGTGAAATAGGGGTTAAAATAATTTGATTTGCTTCTCAATGGAGAATGTTTGTGCATGCAGCTTGAGAGGAGCAAGCAATACCAGGAAGGTAATTTTAGCTAATGTATTTTACCCTACTTCTAGGACTGGCTGAAGGCACATGCATGATCTGTTTCTATTGTGCAGCTGACAAGTTGTAACTTGTGAAGTTACAGGAGCACAATCCCTTCTAAGCAGGAGCCTCTGCTAAGATATTAATCTGAGGTCCTCTTCTAATTGCCAACAGTAATCAGTTTGTTCATGTGGTAGAGGTATCTCTTGTTGGCAGAGGACAAAAGGGTTAACGAATAAGTGATGCCAAAAAACAAACCCACATGTTGCATTGAGAAATGCTTCTGCAATAGTGTGTCATTGTTCGGGTGAGGAAATGTCACGTGCAGCTTCAGACTATTTATACTGCCTAAAATCAATTTTGAAAAATGTAAGCACTGGCCACAGTGGGGCCCTAGCAAGGATTTGAAATAAACCTCCCAGGAGGAGGATGTAATTATTTTCTCCTAATATCTAAAATATCAGGTTTAAAGGGAGAAGGTAAAAGCATTCATTCAGCACAAGTGCCTCAGTGTGTTTATTGAATGGAATCACACAGCCTGGAGGCCAGCACTGTGCTGCCTCACATGCCTGCTATCCCACTAATTTTGCTGGGATTAGAGCGGGTGTAAATGAGCACAGAATTTAGCCACGGGATTCTAAATCCACTTTGGCTGAAAAACCACATGTGGGCATGTGTACACCTCCGTGCACAGACACACACAGTCTGCCTTGCGCCGCTGCAGGTGGAGATTGCTCTGGTATGCTGGTGGGGTGGGGTCCCCATGGCAGGAATGCCAAAAATCTTTTTAATCTTATTCACCTCAGAGAAGTTATAGCTGGCCTTGACAGTGGTATTTTTGTCTTCAAAATGTACTGCTATTTTAAAAACTAGTTAAACACACTCAGTTGAAGAAAGCTGTATTGCCCTAGTAATTTGCATTTGTGAGCTTCCACCTGTCAGCCAGTTTGACTGTGTTCAAATGAGACAGCCACACAGCAGCTTCTTTGAGCAGCAGCAAATGACCATGGGGAACTGAACAGGAAGAACTTGTAAACTCTTTGCACTGCTGAAAGATATCTAAAAGTCTTTAATTCAGGAAGATAAACTTGGAGGGACTGCTGTTGATGAGATATTCTTCTTTCCAGCTACAGAGATGGATGTAGAGCTGAACTCTGGCCATTTGTGTGTGTGAAACCAAAGTGAAAGTCCTATCCAGAAGGTTGTTCAGTTGCTCTGAAGCCCTGTGAGGGCTAGAGGTCAGAGTGAGACTTCCTATCTTAAGAATTGCCATAGTCTTATCTCCTAGTGATAATGCTTGGTCTCACAAAGTAGTGGAAATTTCTTGCAAATTATTTCCATTGCTCTTTGCCATCATTAGTAGAGAGTTTGTATTCTCCTGCTCTCAGGAGGATCAACAAGCATCAGCAAGGATCAACAAGGGTCTGCACATCTGTGTGGTGTTAGGACCATGTCAAAATTAGAGTCAGGGCCTGAGCTCAAATTTCAGATATATCCAAGTAACTGGAATCCAGATGCCGTCTTTTACTCTGTGCCCATCTCTGATTTTACTCAGATAGAGTAGGAGCAGAACAAAACAAGCCAGGCCTGTCCAGCAGAGGAGATTTAAAAGTAAAGATGTGAGATCTACAGGAAGGATTGCTGCTATCTCTGGGCCATATTGTGTCATTGATTTTTAGGTTGATCTCTTAACTGATTCCAATTGTGACTTAGACTTAAAAATTGATGATACAGTATGGCCTTACGTGATGAAGGGTAAGGGCTTGGGTTTGCTCACAGCTGCAGTGATGTAGATCCTGAGTCACTGCACTCAGCTGGAGTTAGGTCACTTGTGCTGGAAGAGCTTAGGGCCTATTCTTGTGGAGTCAGGGAGAGGACCCACAGCACATCAGCTGCTTCAGAGAATCAGCCCATCTGCACCCTCTCCTCTCAGCTATTTAGATAATTCAAAGCAGTTTAGCTCTCTATGCAAAAAGAATAAACAAGTATTGAAGTAACCACAGGATAAAAGCATGCACACAGGCAATTATGAAAGAGCAGCTGATGCACTGTAAGGTCACACCCTGTGTTACCCTGTGGAAACTTGTTTGTAAGCTGGTTCTCTCTGAGCATAGTACCAGAGAGCAGGCTGCAGCCCTTTACATCACCCTAATGACTGCTGCTCAGACAATATTTGCAGCCTGTTAAGCTCTTAATAGAAATAAAGAAAAGGGATGGGCTAAAAAAAGTCTTCCTTCTGGGGATATTTTCCCAAGCTTTTGAAGTATGAGCAGCCTAACAGTTCTTACTAGTTAGTATCTAATGATACTTAAACGTAGTCCAATTGCTATTCCTAGGATTCCAGTTTCTGTCTGCTAGAATTTGTTATAGCTGTCAATAAACAAGTCATGGTAATAATTACAGTGGTGCCTGCTGATAACTCTTTGGTTAACATTTTTCATTAGTTTTATTATAATTCTGTGTTTATTAGGAGTTGTAACTTGGACAGAGAACCTCTCTGAAGATGAATTTGCCCATATAATTGTAAACTATTCCTTAATTTTTAAATCTGGGTATTTTTACATGTACAAAATGCCAAAAAATGTGTACTTAATGTTTACCATATAAGAAAGCTTTTTATTATTTTTATTTGGTAATTCAAAAATCCCATTGTTTGCCAGAATTCCACTCAGACCAACAATGAAACAAGTTAACACCTCAGATGCTGGGACATAATAAACTACAAAATGGGCCCAAGCATACATTTCTTTCCAGAAATCTTCAGATCTTGATGAATGCATGGAAATATTACCTGGGAACATCTTGTGCTATTGGTGGTACTGAAACCCACAAAACAGAGAACTAACTTCAGCCTTCAAATATAACCATGCAACTCAATGAACTACATTCTGATTAATGTTATAATTTGGCCCAGAAAATTTAGGGCAAAAGCTGAACCTTTTGGTTAACACATAACTGCACTGAGCCATTGCATGAGTCTCAACCCTCTTTTTTGTCTTACAAATCATTGGCCCTGAAATACCTATTAAAGGCATAAATGGGTAATTTATAGATGAAGGGCCAAATTCACCAGTGCTGGGTCTGGAAGATATAAATAACACTTTCTTGTTTCAGCATGGCTCATTGCACTCTGCCTTCCTTTGGTGTTTTCTGATGATGGAAGGAGATTAATTTAATTTGTGGTTGGGATTTCATATGAGCCTCGCTGCTAGTGGCTGCTGAATCAGTGCATTCCTCTGTTACTCTGGTCATTTGCTTCTTAGCTGTCTAGCACACATTTTGGGCAGCTGTGGTACTTGCATTCCTCTACTGCCACCACTGAACAGGACACTGGGCTTTGCACAGATTGGTAGAAGCTGACATAATTTTGGTTTGGTTATGGAATTTTAGCTTAAATTTTTTACTTCTGATCAGTACTACTCAGTGACTTGACTGTCAGTCTCCTAATCAACACTCTACTTGAAAATATATATTTTTTTAGATTAATAATATAATCAACCAATTGTAGATCAAGAAAACAGTCTGCTCTAGAAATCAAAATTGTGTTTTGATTGGGTTATATTGGAATATTTATGGAAAAATTCCTTTGACCAGAAAAACGATAATAAACTACATGCTACATTAAACCGTAAAAAATGGACCTGCTTTATGTTGCTTCCAAAGGGCAGATCATAATCCAACAGTATCTGGTCAATGCTGATGGATAAATGGGCACTGTACTTAAAACACTGGGGAGCCTTGAGGCAGGAAATTATATTCATTTATAGGTACTGGTGCTTCGTTAGGAAATCATAGCTGCGAACCAAGATTTTACTAGTTCTTGTAATGTAAAAATCTGATTACTTTGATTCTGTTCATTGGTGACTTTTCAACTAGAGGCTTTAGCAATAAATTTGAACAAAACAGAGACTGTTAAATTTCAAAGCTATTCCAGGAAAAAAACATCTCTGCTGGTGTTTCATATTATAATTTATGCCATCTATCATTCTAATAGATTTTCCCTATGATTTTTACATGATATCATGAGTTCAAAATGCTATCTTTTCTCCTTGATATTGTGCTTTTTAAAAAAAGCAGTCCCTTTTCCAGTTCTTTCCTTTGAAGTAGCTCATAGCATGAGAGGTCCAGCATTAAGAGTATTTAGACTAAACCACACAGAAACCCCAATGGAAGTCAGCAGGTAAGCACAGCATCAGCTCTTAAAAACTGAAAAACAAACCAAAATGTTTTAGAGGACAAGGCGGGGGGTGGGGGGGTAAGGACAGGGGACTGAATCCTTTTTATACAAAAGCAAATAGGTTCAAGTTTTGCATATCATGTACTCTGATATTCTTAATTAGAAAAAAAAATAGTATACCGGGATTAATTTTCTGGAACCCAGGAAATCCTATACTTGGAGTAAATGTAATAAGGTTACTGTAATAATTGCCATGCTGCAGGATTGTTACAGGGCAGCAGATTACATGCAGTTTCAGTATATGCACATACATGTATTTAAATGGACTTTTTCTCCAAATTAGGAGAGAGACTTTATACCAGGACATGGTCACTGCCATTCTGCAAGGAATTACTTTTTGGTATTATGTGTAAACTTTTAATTGGCTTCAGAAATCAAATTGATAGTGTAATTTGTTGAGGTGTGTTGTATGTAGCACTTTGCCAGTGCTCTTTGAAAGAACCAGCATTTAACAAAGGGAGGTCCCTACTGCTGGTCTGTAAAGAGAGGTGCTGTATTTTCTCTCAGCTGTGAGGACATACATGTGCTGTGTTTCCAGTTACTTAACTGCATTATAAAAATAAGCCATAGAAACATTTCCACAGTTTAGTTCTGAACCTTAAACACTGCTCTCCCTTGTCATGGATGAAAAGGAAGCTGCCCATGGAAGTATATTTGGCAGTGTAAACTTAGGTATAGCTCACAAGAACCTTCAGCTAACCTGTGAATGCACCCATCGTTCTGAGTTACTGTAGGGGGACAGCTCAACTCACTGAGGTTAGGTACTCTCACTCCATATTAGTAAGATGCCTGAAAATCCTACATTGTATGTGAATAGCTTAGCTCAGGGCAACCCATTTAAAGAGACTATCTCCTCACTGTGAGCTTGAACCAATATCTTATATGTGACAGAGGATGCAGAACTGTACATATTCTAGTCTCCATTTTAGATGGATACCGATGCCAGCAGTATTGTAATTACCATGTACAGTCTGCCTCCATCACATTCTTTTTAGGCCCAGTATGTTGGTATTCATTATGCTGCATGAGAACAATAATTATGTTTTTAAAAAGTTTGCAAAATAATGTGCCTATCAGACTAGGATTATTTACATAGATCACATAGTTGTAGTTTGGAGTTTTTGTATATGCAGATAAATCACAACAATGCCCTTCCTGTATTTCCATGTGTGTGTTTTGTTGTGTGTTTTATTTTTTTAAATACAAGAAATAGAAAACAAAGAAAGTGAGAGCTACAAGAACGATTAGACATCTTGTAAAAGGTTTCTTAGTGCTGCTGCTGACCTTCTCAGTCTCTTCTGCTTTGCTTTGGTATGTTTAACTGCCCCGGGAGGTCATTATCAGACAGTGGTGACTGTTTTGTCAGGTCTTATTGTTTAATTAGATCACAGTTTATGTCAAAATTCTAAAATTCTTTTGGCACATGCCAAAATTTTCACAGTTTTTAGTTTTTAAGTTGAAATATTTCTCAAACAATAAGCAGCAGCTACAAGGGAGTAGACAAATTTATTTAATATTTACAGTGTGCACTTAAAAAATTGTGCCTTGGGTAAAATTCATTGAAATGTGACATCTTATTTTCAAGAGTATCCTATGGGTAGTCCCTTGAAACTTGTATTGACATTAATATAAGCCTTAAGAAATAGGCCTGGCAAGGCTCACATTATCTATAGCAAAGCTAGTTTTTTCTACTGATCTTGCCTCCAATCATCTGAAATGGTATAAGACTGTGTAAACAAACCCTCATCTACAGAATTAGAAAATGATGTTTTTGATATGCCTTTCCTGCCCTTGAAATTATATGCCTGAAGTATGCAGTCTGTGATGTACCATGTTCCAGTAATGGTAAGATAATCGGTACAAATTTCTAGGCTAGAGGTAAATGCCAAACAGCCCTACTACAAATTTGTTGCTTGCATGATCTGCTTGTTCCTCAATAAGGCAACCTACCTATCTTTTTATTTACCATATTTAATTAGAAATTAATGGAAAAGAGGTCTATTACTCATTCCTCAGCGTTCTAGTCAAGAATAAATTTTCAGTTGCCATATTCTTGTTCATCTTGTACAGAGCCAAATAAGTTAGTGCCTTTGGAAAGATGCAGTGCTCAAACTGAGCCAAGAGTGATGAAGTTCAAAGGATCAAAACACTAAGTGACTTCATACAGGTTCTATATTCTGGAAAATGTATCTCCTTTTTCCAGTTCTCTTTTATGGCCTGATAAATTGTATTATCTCTCTCAAGACACTTGGTGTCTCTGAGCAGAATAGACCCAAAAGCTCCAAATCTCCCTCACAATTAGTAAGGCTCTTCTGTGTCTTGATGCTTCAGTGTATGAGGCAGGAAATCATACAGACTTTGGGGGGTAATTTGTTTCTCCAGAACTATCATCCTTCAATATCTCAGTTTCACTGTTCCCCAAGCATTTCTCTGCTGAATATTTATAGTGATTGACCCCACTGCCAGGGATTGCTGTGAGCTCTGTACTGTATCAGGGTTTAGGCATTTGATAGAGCAGGGTCTGTGCCACACCTGCAGAGCAAGCACTATCAGTGTCCTTCTGCGTGTAACACAGGAGCTGAATCACTCACAGAGACAGATAAATGACAAGTGTAGAACCCAGACAAGAGCAAAAGGTGGTGTGAGTTAGGGACTAATTACTGCTGCTGCTGGGAGTAAAGCCCGAAAGTAGAGCAGATATAAAATGAGGCTGCCCCAAACAGGCTGGAGCTGCTTTGGAGTGACTCTGGGGAGGGAGAATTGGCTTGAGAACCCTAATATCTCCTACCTTGCCTCCTTGAAGGCAAGATGGCAAAAAATAGTGACGGATGCACTCAGGAGAGGTCCGAAAGAGACCATATGCTAGCCTATGGTTTGGGTTTGCGGTTTCCAGCACTCATGAAAGCTGTGAGCCCTCACCATGAAGGCAGCAAAGCGGACAGGGTTTCTGCCAAGAAAAGGACAGGGCTTGTCCAAAGTGGACAGGGTTCTGCCAAGGGTTTCATGAGGGGACATTGTACAAAACAGGGAACCAGGAACGTGTTGCAGTCGCCTTAATCAGGCATATTTTCAATTGTAAACAAGATCTAAACCTACCTGAGGCCTGAAGGAACGATCGGCCCATGTGTGAAATTGGCTCCATTTCCCCTGCCCTGTACTTGGTCAGAGCAAGGGGCATTGGGCAAGCCAGACCTGCCCTGCAAGCACCCAAGGTTCAGTCACTCACCTGATGTGCTCAAGACTTGTCCACCTCACTCATTTCCTGCCAAATGGCTCCTGTTTGACCAGTGCTGCCCTGTTGTATCTGAAGTGGGCTGTTTTCTAGCCTGGAGCTAAGCTGGGCCCCTCCCCACGATCAGGCACAGGCTCAGTTATTCCTTCTGTCACATTAAACCTTTCCCATGCTGGAGAAATCATGCAGCCCTCTACTGCCTGGGTAGAGGCTTGCATACAAATTTTATTGGCAGTCCCTCTGGGTCTGCATTCAGCATTTTTTCAGACTGGCCATTTATTTTTAGCCCTCCTCTATTCACTCGCTTTGTGGTAGCTTTTGATAACTGCCCCAGTTGCAGGGCTTTGCTCAAGTATGTTCCTAGGAGGTGTCTCAAGCTGTATTTCCCCACAGTGATTGTTGTCTGTAGTGTGTACTTATTGTCAGATTCCCTAATTGCTCCATTTCTATGTGGCACATAAAAGCCATCTCAGAAGATATCCTCAATTTACTATGTTGACTTATAGAGGCTGGAGAGAAAGCAGAGAAGAGCCTTTCACCCTCGTAACTCTATAGAGAAGATCATCATGTTAACTCTGCATAGCTGGGGATAGGGCCAGCTCTCTGAGGATAAGCATGCCCCATGTTTTCCCATGCCTCAAAGCATGAGGAAAAACAGATCCACTCTAGACGTGAAAGGGGTTTTAAAAAATTGGTCAGGAGTGTGAACCATTTCTGCAGGGTCTTTGTTATAATGCATAATATTTGTATCTCATTCACAGAGGGAAGGATACTGTATCTTACAGGTTTGAGAGAAAACTTAGCTCAGCCTTGAGCCCAGTTCTTGACTCATAAAGACTCATTTCATTTGACAAAATGAATCTGTTTATTTGACATCTGATTAATCTGCCTTTTTCTCCTTCTAAACCTTTTTGGTGAGCAGAAGTTAAGGCTTTCTGTTACTATTTTATTATGAATACTATGTGAGGGATAAGTGTGTATATTTTGTTGCATGCATGTATTATAAGACAATCTCTGCCCTGAGATACTGGCAGTGTAATACAGAAACAGTTACTGTAGAATGTGAGAAATCAAATTTTCTTTTAATTTTAGATAAATGAAATAGTAGTTAGTGTAGTAAAAAAAAATAGTAAACTAATGTAGTTAATAAGGCATCTAGAACAATTTTCAAACCTTCAATTGCCAAATTTATTTTGACAAAGTTTTAGAAATTAAATTGATGAAATTATGCAATGTGACAATATTTATACTCAGAATCAATATGTATAGTAGTATGTTTCAGGCTGAGTTCATAAGGCTGCAACTGCTTTGTAGCAGATACTGCAGGGCCACATGACTTTCCTAAAGAACAGTATTGACAAGCAAATTAATGCTGCTGCTGGTATTAAAAGAGCACATTGTGTGCAGACATTTGTAAACAAAGTATGCTATTAAATTATTACTTAGTATTTATTCAATTATTAAATAACTCTCAATTACCAAGTACAATTGGAACTTTAGTGCTGAACTGCTGTATCAGATAGGAGCAATGTGCAATTATGGTTTCCCATAGTTATCTATAAGCTCTTTTCAGAGAATTAGCTCACATCAGCCCTGCCCACAAGCAGCTGATTGCCTGAATATCTGTGGATTCCTTGTGTCTAGCACACAAGCTCTCATTGCCCAGAGCCCTTTCTAGGCACTAATAACACCTTCCCAAAGCATTACTATGGTGTTTGGGACCTGCTTATGGCATTTTGAGCTCTCCCAAGGAGGTATTGTCAAAGGTCGCTCTTAGCGTGTTTTCCAGCACTGTAACCAGCGTGGGGCTGTGTTTGTGGTGCAGGCATTGGCACGGGGCATACTGATGGGAACGTGCCCACAGGGCTCCTAGTGGGGTCTCAGCACCTTACAGCACCATTTTGACTTTGACAATTACTCCTGGGCCCACTGTTATGGACAGCTGATTGCTTCCTGACGCAGGGTAATGGGAGTTGCTGCCTCAGGTTGAAGCAAAATGCAACCAAACCTGCACACAAGGAGGCTCTCTTGACCCCTGCCTGGGGTCAGGGAGGCCAGGGTGCAATGGAGAAAATTGTTGAATTTGATCTAGTTTGGTCTGCACATTCTGTAATATATGATGTTTATATATATTTCCAGCAAGTAAGATGCTACTTAAGCTAATGGTAAGTGGATAGAAAAGATGCTGTACCATCTTTCTCCCTCAGACTTTAAGTCTTACCAGGTTTTGTTCTCCTCTGCCTAGAGGGTGGATTGTAGATGGAGCAGTTGCCTGATATGTGTAAAGAAACTTCTCTCCTATTTAATTTTCAACAATGCTGTTAATAAGTTCTTAAAGCTGCTACTATTAACTTAGCATGTGGTGGCTTTCTGTGCTCTCTCTGCCTTGTCTGTACATTCTCTGTTGGCTCTTTGTAACCTGCAAACCTCAGTCGTCTCTGTAGATTTATGTATTATAGCAAAGGATTGGAATTAGGTGTCTAGCCCACACAAACCTCATTCTACTGATGAAACATATTCTTAAAGCTGTGGCTTTGATGTCACTATTAATCAGCACTTGGCTTTCAGTTAGATTTCTAGTTTGCAAATGTGGGGATCAAAACAGATATTCAGGTTTGTTGAGGGCTGTTTGAATGGCTTCAGGCTGTTCTTTGAGACTGTACTGGGGTGAAGCAAATGAGCAAACAAAACATTCTGTTAACAAAATGAGAAGCTTTTAATTTTCCTTTAACACGTTAGGAATTTAGATTAACCTGTTCACATCCTCATGAATCACCAGTGCAGTGTCTAAGGTATGTTTTGGTTGTTATTACTGTTGGGTCTGTACAGCTACTGAACGAACAAACTGAGGCTTTTTTACACTGAATGAAGTTAGTGAAATGAAAAGTTTGCAAAGGCAATTGAAAATACTGTCAGTGGGTGACTGTTCCCAGACACAGACACAGTATTTTAGGGTGGTGGGGGGGGCGTCTCTCAAATTCTGTGGATAGAAGTTTACATCTGAAAAGTCTGTACAGAGTCCCTGTCCTTTGACAGCTAAGCTGTAGTCATGCTTGCTCTGTTCCCTGTCCTGCTAATCAGGCTTTGCAGAGTGGATTCCATTAGAAGGGATTCCAGAACAAAGTGAACAAGGCACTTTCCTCCCCTCAGCATAAATTGTGGCATGGTGGTTACAGGAAAGAAAGGAAAAAAAAAAAAAAAAGAGAAGTAGATATTGCATCCAATAGTAATTGCAAATGTCAGGTGTTTGGATCTTATGGAGAACCCTTTGAAAAGAGGAGTCTTCACTTCATATAACCTAATACAATGCTTAGTAGCAGTTACTGTAGTCTTGAATTACATCTGCCCCAGAGCTAGCTAGTTTCAGCCAGGGTGGACCAAATAGAGAGGCTTGCATCTCTATATTCTTTGTCATATGGATGTCTTTTATCCTAAATATCTAGGATTTAATATTTCAAGGGAGATTAGACTCTTGTAATCAGGATAGTAAGTGTTGCCCTGAAAATGTAAAGACTTTGACACTAAATTATGAAATCAGAGTTGTTGATTGGTAACAGTAGAAATATGGGGGAATTAATCTTATATTTCTCTTATGGAAGGCTGAAAGAGGTAAGCATGTCAATACTTCATGCTTCTGTCAGAAAGAAAAGCAGAAGGAACAAAACCACAACTAAAAAAAGATCCCAACATGCAGATTTGTCAGGTATGTGATTGCAGGTCAAAGAGTTTTTAGCACATCCCAAAGGTTTGGGCTTAAGAGGCCCTGGTGGAGCCAGCTTTTGAAACATCGGAATCTGCTCAACTCCACTGGCTACTTGCACCATGGGCTATACCCCACAGGCTGCCAAACCAGAAAGAGATCACTGAAAAGAGGTCACTGGAAAAACTACAGAAAGAGATCACTGGAAAGGTGCCTTTTTGCTGTAGTTTCTTTCTCTTTCCAATTTGCTGCTTTTCTTTATTTACTTTACTTTTTCTTCATTTACTCTTCTCTTCCAGCCTCTTGGAATATGAGCTATACTGCTATACTAATTTGGATATTACATCATCATATTTAAAGAAAATATGGAAGTCATACCTTACTTAATTCACCTGAGTGACTAAATCTCAGTGAACATGTCTAAGTGAGTCTTAAGAGGGTTTAAAGTGATATGATATGCACAGTGAGGGGTCTGGAAGAAGAGGTAAGCTACCCCAATTTAGACTTCCTCTACACTTAATTGGCATTCTTCACTGTACTTAGACGCCCTTTGGTTGTTGGCCCAGCATCTTCTCATAAGTCAATTTCTGCTTCACACTCTGGAAATAAAACAGAGTAGAAGCACATGATTTTGAATGTAATCAGACCTATTATCTGGTTTGATCATTATTTTGTAGAGATTTGATTGCTACTTATGATCTGTAATAGAGGTCATTATTTTATTACATGCTTTCTGGGTATGATTAAGTCACTTAAATGAAGGCTTTCTTTCAGTTTAAGTTAGTAAGAATAATATACTTGTGATTTCATGTAAATAAATCTGAATTTCTACAAATCTGAATGCATTGTATTATGAAAGCTTTTTGTTTGAGTATACAGATACAAGTAAATTAGTAAAGTATAGAATTTTGTGCAAACTAAAAATATAATTTTTATAGAAAAAAAATTGTTTTAAATTTTATATAAATGGTCTCCAGTGCTGCAATCCTATTTTTCATGTGACAGGCTTTGAGATTGAAAGATGTAGTTTCTTCTTGGATATGTGGCCCTTAACAGGAAAAGGAAAGCAGTATTGCTTAACAAAATTGAGTGTTCCAAAAATAAATTTCATGTTGTTAACATTTACTTTATTGAAAGTTACTTGGTGAGATGCGTAATTGTTCAACTGCATTGCAGATTTGAGAGTTAGGTTTTATTCACAAGTGTTGTTCCCTCAGATATTTTTCCTCAGGTTTCTTAAGGGCCTGTAATGAACTCTAGCAAGTCTTTTATGCTTCTGGGGAAAACTAAGCTAAGTCAGTATAAGTCAGTCTTGAGTAAGCCTGTAAATTGCCTGATAGAGATATTTGCCCATCTTGTTAAATTGAGGATCTGGTATAAAAAGAACAAAGAGTGGGTAATGAATTAGTTGGGCAGCTCTTCCAAGGAGGCAAGAGATGTGTATGTCTCCAGAGATCACAAAAAGTAGAAATTATTTATAAGGAAAGAGAATTAGGATGAGAGAGTATGATCCTGGATGGAGAGATTCTGTACCTGAGGAAGGGTGACATTGATTACTGGTACATGTTGGACTGGATATGCTGGACACGTTGGTCTCTTCATGCACGGCTAATTCTTGATATGATCAGTTCTGCCTGAGCCCAGACATTGATCCTGCATCAGTGCTATGGCTGGTCAAAAGCAGTTTAAAAACAGAAATGTACAAGAGATGAGACTTTTGGCCAAGCTGTTTCATGACCAGTTCTTGGTAAAACACTCAGACCCTTACAACCCTCACATGGACTGAGGACTCCAAAACAATCTACAGAAATAGCTTTCTTACACACACCACTGAACTGGTCCCAGTGCATGAAAGAAATGTTCCTTTGCCCATCAAGCCACAATAATTTCTCCCCATACTTATTTACATCAAATTTTTGTACAATTGCTACAGGCTCTATTCTCAAATAAAGTATTTGTTATGCCTACCTATTACATGGGAAGCAGGCAGGCCAAGCACAGCTACTACTGATAATAAAAATGTTCACCTGCACAGCAGGCAACACCACCATGAGATTAGGGAGGATTGGTGAAATACAAATCACATTGAGAAGCAAATAGACTGATCTATAACATTCTGCAGAACCTTTCAGAATGGTGGGTCAGTTTGGCCATAGCAAGATGTAGTAGAAATGTATCTCAGAAAGAACCATGAAATATCATACGTAGCAGGTTCTCCACTGATTATTGTACTCAAACTAGAAAGCTCATGTATCCCTCTTGAGGTATTGTTTACCTCAGGAACCCTACCTTTTGTATTAAATGCTCTTGCTCCAAGTTTCTTTCCAATGGACTGGTAACAGTCAGAGCTCACCAGTTTTTTGAACAGCTGCTATTTGTGTCTGTAACTGAAAACTTGCTGGGTAAGCTTTATGTGATGGTAGGAGTTCAGGTGCATTACTGTGATATGCAAATAGCTATTTGTGGTTTGTTAGGGAAATCAAGGCTGGAGATGGCTATTTTTTTTTCCAGCTTAGATTCCAAATGAGGTAATTTTGCTCTATAAAAACCCCCTGGTTTGGGTAATGTTGTGATTTCACTCTTTTTATTTTGGTGCAGTTTTTTTTTAACTGAGGGAGGTTGAGCTTGGAAATGTTTGGATACTTTTTTCCCAACTCTCCTTTGACTGAAGATTGTCCCACAATTTCTATGCCGCTGCCACAACGGAATCTATGTTTGTACTTCAAGTGAGCTTAGCAGACTTCGTCTTGGAACACTGTCCTTACATAAAGACAGTAACTGAAGTACTAATTGCAGAAATAATATTTTTCAATAGAAAATGCCTTCTCAATTTGCTGTGGAAGCTATTTATGCCTGTCTTTTCTGTGTACCATAACTTTCTCTGTACATGGTTTCTGAGCTAAGGATGCATCAAAATAGGTGGCTGAACCAAACAGACATTTTTCCTGGACCTGCCTCAGAAAGCAGCATTGCAAGTTGAAATTCCATTTTTAAGTTCAACTTCTCCCTCTTGGAAAAAATTCAGTAAAGTCAAAGTATCACTTTTTATAGTCTCAGTAACTCTTCCAGGATTTTCAAAGTCAATTCAGCTCTAAGCTGAAGTAATTATGGCACATGCTATAAACCACAAGCACTGTAAACTCAGCATGGACTGCTGTATCACCATCTTGGAATCATATCAATCTCCTTTTACTTTAATTTGCTTTACACACTGTTTCTTTGGTGGTTTTTTCTTACCTCACATTTGTCTATTCATGTATTAAAACAATTGAGAATGTGGCCCGTTCCAAATCCATAAAAAGATAGGACACTTTTGGAGCCATGGAACTTGGAATTAAAGTGGCTTTAGAATTAGAAAATAATAAATTGTACACTTTTCTCCATGTTGTCTTTTCTGATGGAAGGCAGTATACTATTAACTTAAGGCTATTGGTAGATAAGAGTGTGCCTCCCAGCAGTGAGGATCCATTTCCACTAATTTTTTATTGTATTTTTTAATTAATTTTTTATTGTAGCTGTACTTGCTACAGTCAACTTATATGTGAATGCATAGAATTCATACGTAAGAGATAGGCTATTTTGAATAAGGCATCTCTAAGAAGCAGGCAAGGAAACTTTGGATGTTTTCTTTGTAAGGTTTGGCGGGTAATGAAAGAATAAGCCATTTACAGTGCCTCATACCTGAACATTTTCTTGATGTTTATAAGATTTACAGAGGAATTGGTTTTCATTCTTTTTTTTTTCTTTTTTTTTCTTTTTTTTTTGCAAATATGTTCTCATCCCAGTTTTGCCCAGGCCTGAATATGAAATGCCAAACTACCACAACAAAGCCTAGGCATCAAAATACTTTTCCAGCTCAAGTAGCAACTGAAAGTCTTGTGAGACAACTTACAGAATTCCAGCTCAAACTTGTAGAACCTAGATGTTTACATAATTTATATGAGGTGGGGCTATATATACATAAGGTGGTTAGCTACAATAATAGCTAAGTTTTCAAAGTTGCTCAGCACATGCAGCATTTTGGCTTCAGACCCCAATGGAATGGTGATAAAATCCTTGGTCCCACATAACTGTGGGACGGGAATTTTTTTTTTTTTTACTGCCCTTTTGCAGGTTCCAAACCAGTCTTTCTTTTAGACCACAAGTGTCACTGCATATTGTAATTATTATGACTTAACCTCTCTAGGTGATGGCAATTCAAGGCTTCAAAACAACTCACAATAGTTAGCTTCAGGAAGTAGTCAAGTATTCACATCAGTTGGAATAAATAATGTAACATCTATAGATGGGATGAAGGAATAAAACCCTATGCCTCACCTTCACAAGGAATGAAGGAATACTGGTCCCACTAGTGTATAAACCATATCACTGACAGAAAATGAAGGAGACCTTGATGAATGCTACCAAAAGTTCCTCTGCTGTTAAACATTTATGGCTTATCGTATGTCCTTCTATTTTTCTAATTCAAACTGTTTTGAACATGAGGAACAGCTTTGTAAAGCTCAGTAGCTTCAAAGAAAAAGGGTATCAGTGCTTAAGATCTCCACACTGAAATATCTTGGATGAGAGAGGAAAAAAAATTTTCCAGGGCCACTGTCCACAAGGGGATAGGAGTGATAAGCATGTTGTTTACACTTTGATCTTGCATGAAAGGTCATTAAAAACACACTCACTGTGTTTTGCACACTCCAAAAGCAACAACATGTATTCCAATCTTAAAATATATCAAGATGGAGCAAACTTTGGGACTGCCACATAGGGCAGGGTGCTTCATGAAACTTTGAAACATACTGTTCTTAGAAAACCAAAAGAAAACAACCAATAAGCTTACAGGACACATTTTTTAAAGAAAAATCAATTACCATTGTTTTCTAAAATACTTGCTGACCACAAACCAATGATTTCTCATTCCTAGTGGATGAATTTACTTCTAAGAACCTACTCTTTCCCATTCTAAAATGCAGCAGAGCACAAGAGATGTTTCTGAGACTGATTTCCCCCCCACAGAACTAGTATATTTTAAAAAGAGGCAAGGTGCATGTTATGAGGAAATGAGGAGGGCCCAAAATGCCTTTTAATTTATTTTTATAATGAATATCATGAAACAGAATTTTGAAGCCATGTATTTTTATTTTGTATGCAACGCTTATATTGTAGAAAGGAGCCATTTAATGAATGATTGAACTAAGCAGTTGCTAACAATGAAGTCACTATTTTATTGAAACCTGATAAACTTCCTGGATGATTTGAGATTTTTAAACAACATTTTTCAAGTCTGAAAAGAAAAAAATTGAACCTTAATTTTGGCAGAAATGAAAAATTATTTGTATCAGCTTCATTTGGACATGGAAAACCTGTTTCAAACCATTCATGGCTCCACCGCTCACAAACTATTTATTATGTACTATGAAATAAATATAACATGTAACATAAAAATTAAATAGAATTGTTCTGGAACCATAGATACAGATTGAGAGTTAATTAAATGAATTCGTGGGGAAAAATCTGTGTGAGATACAGGACTAGGGGTTCCCTGCTGTACCTATTTAATGAAGTCTCATCCATCTGATGGCTCCTGGACCCAGTCTTCAACACTTCCACAAAAATGTCACAATCTTTATGGGGGAAAAATGTGGAATGTGCCTTACCCACATCAAGTACACCATTTTACAATTCCAATCCAATTAATTAAGCCTCTATTCTTCATGCATGAATGGCCGTCTCTCAGTTACACACCCAAGGCAAAGCTCCAAGGGGGCCAGACAGCCAAAAGAGAAGGTACATTCCCAGCTCTCATTTACTTAAATACATATTTTTGGTAAAAACAAAATGTTTTAAATTACTTCAAATAAAAGTGTATATTTCTCCAGGGCCACAGCATCAATAACGTATGTCTCAGGAAAATGAGCTTTTATTATTTTTATTTTTAATGCAGAGTAATAATTAAAGCAGGGAGGAGAGGACAGCCTCCTCTGTGAATGAGAAAATTAGACTCAGTGTGGTGAGATGGGAGGGTAGAAGGAGACTTCTGATGCGTGATTAAATGAAGAGGCAGTATGGTGAGGGCAGATGAGACACAGCACAGTGGGAGTATGGAAAGCAGGGTGAAAGAAATAAACAGAAGACAGGATGTTGAAGTACCATAACCTGACTGCACTCCTGAAGAGTTAAAAATGAACTGATCATCTGTCAGGAAACCACACAAGAGGGGGGTGATGCGATTCTAGTCCAACCTCCCTGGGTAGAAATGTTGCTCTTCTGTGATTAAGGGAGAAGAGTAACTATTTTCTTCTTACTGCACTGTTATTTTTAGCACTTGATTTCTAAATATGCTTCCTATAGATCATCTGTAATTTCGGTGTTAGAAACAACCATGCTATTTTCTTCTGTAATCATATGGAGTCTTTTCATCTATGCACTTGGTATTTATACTGATTAAAATTTCAATCAATTCATTGTATTGTCCGGACACCCAAGATCCAGCTTAGGGCAGCACTTGCTCAGGTTCTCTTTTCTACTGCAACTTCACCCCAAAACAAAAGTGCTGTATTAGAAATAGCCAGATGTGCAAAAATTATGCTTGCTGCCTCAGAAGCACCCAGATGTCAACGAGAGGTCACGGACAGGAATGACCTCTTCCAAAATTAGCCATGGGAGCATAGAATGTTGCAGGTCCCTCTTGTTGGTACCCGCCAGACAGTATTACTCTCTATGGGAAGAATCATGTTAGTGCTGCCCAAAGGCAGTGGCTGTCATTGTAAACAGTCAATCATTTCAGTAAAAAACCCCACCATGGCCAGCCTTGCCATGTCAGAGGGATCTGAGGTGGGGGTTGGAAGTGCCAGGCCTTGCTGGAACTGTGGCATCAGCTCTCCCTCCTTTCCTCAGTGGAGGTTTCTGCGCCAGTATGAACAAAATGCCAGTGCAAGTACGTCCTTGACAGGGGATTGTTTCACCTGTTGCAATTACACCTTGGAACTTTTTTACACTTTTCTGCAGAGGTGAAATTTCCCAAATGAAATTATATTTTCCAACTGTATTGCAAGTTTGAGGCATTTCACCCATTTACATATCCCTTCAATCTGTCATCATTGATGCTAGAAGGGAAAAACCTGAAATAGAGAGGGGAAAGCTGACAAGTCCTAAAATTAAAAAGTTATTGATTAAGCCATTTGACTTGTTCTTTCATTCCAGTATTGTACTCCAGGAAACAAATGTTTAATTTATTTTGGATAAAGGGATTCAATTTGTGATAATGCCATGGAAATATAATTTCCTTACAAACTCAGATTTCTCATAGGAAAATGTTAATGAGTCTTTTCCATTACACTAAAAATACCATGTACAAGAGCTGGTTGAATAGTGCCCAGACAATGTTTTTGAACATTTGTCAGAATTGTGCTTCGTTCAAGAAAATTCATATCCCATTGTAATATTTGCCAACATTTACATGAACGGTTTTTGTTTAGGTAAAGGTTGGCTGGTTCCCTAAAAATTATCAGTTCATTCAAAACCAAAGAACAGATACACTGTCAGGTCATTAAATGGCCAAGCACAA
Organism: Motacilla alba alba; assembly: GCF_015832195.1. Classification (NCBI taxonomy): domain Eukaryota; kingdom Metazoa; phylum Chordata; class Aves; order Passeriformes; family Motacillidae; genus Motacilla; species Motacilla alba. The sequence continues at coordinate 15,112,207 of NC_052023.1, read as the reverse complement.
TCTTCATTGCTAATAATAAATGTTTTACTTTGCAAGCAACATTTAAGAACAAAATTATTCATTAAAAATGCAAACATACTTGATATTATGCAAAGCATAATTTAGGTATTATTCATCTGCAGAAAGAGTATCAATGTCTGTTTGCATTGATAAATGTGATTATTAAATATATTGCCAGAACTCTGACTTGGTCCACAAATACTCATTAAAGGGAAAAAAATTCAGAACATTATCACAATTCCTCCCCTGCAATTTATTAAACATCATGTATTGTTTAAGAACATAATTTTTTTTCCTCACTCCAAAATGTTTTATTTTCAAAACACAGGGGAGCAGAAAGACCTTAGTATTTATCCCATTTTGATGCAATGGCAACATTACAGTAATAGTCAGAGTGCTGTCAGAATTGGGCCTTCTTTGTACATAGTGCTAGTAAAAATATTAATTTCACAAAGTATATAACCTAAAGTTATTTCAAGAAAATAAATGCCTTTGAAATTATGAGAACATAGTTCATCAACTCTTCCCTAAATTACATAGTACAGTTTACCAGCAAGTGCTGCATTCTATATTAAAATTTGACATATTATAATTTCATAATTAGTGGTTCTTTTAGGCTGGAGGAATTGCTGTTTATTTTTTTTTAAATTCTCATCACATTTTTCAAAAATTATTTTACTTTGTTTTTTAAAAGAAGTTTTAAGGACTTGGGGAAAAACTTTTAAAATGAGATATGACTGTCACTAGTGCAGTAAGTTACACCTGAGTCTGTAAAAATTCTGAAACAGTACTATTGAAAGATAGGATTTGTAACATTTGTTCTAACATGTAAGAGTAGTTTAGATGCCCCATGATAATAATCTGAAAAATTTAAATAACTGATTTTGTAATTATTTTATTACTGCTAAAACTGACTAGCAAAGAAAGGGACAGTAAAATATCAGTGGTCTCACACAAGGTGGATTTAATAATAAAGTCTGATTTCAATAGGCAGGGAGGTGGCTTACCCCAAGTTCTAGGATTCAGCCATGGAGCTCTTCTCCGTGTACACTAGGGATGTCACTTCGCTCCCTCTGGCCCATGTTAAGGCCCCCAATTAAGGATGTTCTCCTGCTCCTCTGACTGAACAGCCATGAGCTGTCATAGAAGGAAGGTGGGCAGGACCAGTGGAAAGCAACCAGTGCACGTCATTCCATTCTGCTCCACGGCCTCCTCTGGGAAAGAGAGCCGCTGGATCAAACACAGAACAGCTCTAGCGAGCTCCCAGTTTATGGTTTGCTGTGGACTGGTCATTGCTCGCAGCCCAGACTTGCCATGGCCACTCTCCTGTTAGCTTGCAGGGAAGAGGCATCAAACCCAGCTCTCTGACATTCTGCTTGACAAAGCAAAAGGAAAGTATTTTCCATATCACAGAAACTTTGTTCTCAAGAGCAAGAGATTGGGGCAAACCCAACCCTAGAACTGAATGAAAGTTCTGGATTCAAATAGTTATTTCAGGCGAAGTTCCAGCTGGGGCCATATAAACTTGATGATAGTTGCCCATGTGCTCAAATGAAATTCTAAATATAAACCCCCTTAAACTCTGAGACAGTTCTGCTTGGTTTTCTTGTGTCTTTTCAGTGAACCCAACAGTAGTTTTAAGTTTATCATTAATTTTAGATTTGGTTGTAAACATTTTCACCATATTTCTTGTGCATTATTTCATTTTCTATTAACTTAGTAATTAATTGTTGGGGGTTTTAGTAAATCTGTTGGAGGTTTCTTGTAAAGCTTTTTAGCTATGTTTGTTTTTAGAGCCAATAAATCCTACTGTTTTTTATAAGACAACAGATTACTCAAGCTAAGATATTTATTAATACGTTGAACTGTGTTGGTGTTTTGTTTGATTTTATTTCTTGAAGAACTGCCATAAAAGTAATAGATATTCAGTCATATTAATTAAAAAGCATAATACTCATAAGGTCAAACCAGTAGTTTCCTTTACCTACAATCATCCAAAGCATATTCTTATTCCTTTCCTTCTTTTTCACTCAGCCTCCTAATATTGTCAGGATTGATGTCATCATTTATCCACTCCAGTATGCTATATTCCCTGGAAACTAATTAGTGGGAGGGAGAGATTTGCAAGAGGAAGCCAAATTTATTTTAGCAATTTTGGGTTTTATAAAAAAAAGTATGTTTCATGAAACAGTGGTACCTAATATTTCTTTACACTAGTAGTTTTCTCCTTGTTGACTCGTCCTTCATTCATTCTCCTGCCCCCCTAGCAAAATAAGAAAAACAGATTACTGTAAATTTTGGCACAGAAGGATATTTGCATCATTTTCTTAGAAGTCACGTGCTTTGGATTTCCTCTTGTTTATGATATATTGAAATGTCTTCCAGATGTTCTTAATTATAAAAAGTTTTCAGGAAAGCAAAGTAATCCGTAATAAAATTTCCTCTACATTTTTTAAAATAGCCAATAAATTAGTGTACTGTAGCTTATCAAACTGCCACATAATTCTACATTTGACCCCGGCACAGTAAGGTCTGGCATTTCCTTAAGACAGCTAGTTTGGTCAGAGGCAAAGCAGGCTTCCCTAGGCATAGTTTCAGTTCCTCTTGCGAGGGAGAGCGTTCTCTTCCTGGGGCCAAGCCAGCTGGGCGAGTGCTCATTGGTGCGAGTGGCTCCGACGTCCTACACAAACACAGCCACCTCCGCTGCACCCTCTTGGAAGAAGCAGATGTGTGATGTGGGCTATGCCAAAGTCTGGATTCAGGACAGAGACAAAGAGAAAACATTTTAGCTGCTTCTTTGTGTTGCTGATGCTGTGCTGCATGAGATTTTCATTTAGACATTTTGGGCAGGTGCCCAGATTGCTGTGGTAAAATCTGAAAGAAAACAAAATAAAAATAAGATTTGTTCAATTTTAAAGGACATATATATGGGTGCAGGTTTTAATCATAAAAGACATTTTCAAATGGTCAAAGAATTGAATGAGTGTCAACAGTTCTGAATTCTTAAAAATCTTTCTAGAAGCTACCCCTTGTATACAGTCATCTGTTTATTTATCCTAATGACACACCTGGTGAAGGTGCTTGCTCTAAGCCTGTATTTGTAAAAGGACTTAAGGTAGGAACAGTAATGGGAAATAGAAACCAACTTTGCCATTTCTGTGATTTTTCAAGCTCTGTGTGCGTATGTGTGTGTGGTAGGTTTCTTTTCTCAGAAGTAATCAGGATCTGAAAGAAAGTCACAGTTTCACAAATATTTGATGAAAGCGTTATTAGGCTGTTGGATCATGGGTTTAGCAGCCTGCACATATCTTTAAATTTGTCCTGCCGAAAGATCTTGCCCTGCGAAACAGGAATTTCAGCCCACGTCCTGAAAGACAGCAATACAAAAGAGTAAGCATGTGCATTTGGTTCTAGCCAGGTATAGGAATTCTGTAGCATTCTGTGGTGAATTTGAAGCATTAAGTCTAGGAATATGATAACGAAACTCAAAAGTGGGAAAGCATACAGCATCCTAATAGACTAGATCCTCTTGCCTGTCAGAATCAGTTCTCTTCCAGAGATGGGAAGGAAAGGAATCAAGCAAAAAAGAGGTTTGTATATTTGGGGGATTATTTTTCCCAGAGTGTCTAAACACAGCAGGACTTGTAATAAAAGGAAATTACTGTTAATGTAGCTATTCCACTCTCAGGTGGCATAAATGTTGTCTGAATAGTGAAAGTGATCTCTGTTGGCTTGCACCACTCGAGGCTCTTGCCTTTTCTCACTAATTTTCCTTGAGTACTATTTCATCAGCCAGATTTGCAAAGAACAGTAAGTAACCATGCAAAACTCCAACCTTTTTTTTTTTTAATTGAAAGAGTAAAAGCAAATATTTCACCTTGCTATTGAATCTATTTGTATTAGTTGCAAAAGCAGCACAATGCAGAATTTGGACCCAGTTTAAGCAGAGAGGAGACAGAATGCTAAGAAATATGTTAAGACAAATTCCTTTGTATGCCTCTTAAAAACAGTAACTGATGGTAATCTTGCCATCAAACTAGAAAATTACAATCAATCATAAACAAGCTGAATTTTTTAAAGGCTCATGGAAATAAGTTAAATATGATTTAGAGCTTATCTGTGTAAGGATGCTGGAAGGACATGAGAAGGAAGAAGGAAACTACAGACCTCACTACAGTGGCAACCATGGCTGAGAACTTTGACCAAATCTTGAAAGGGGCATAAAATGCTAGTGCCACCACCCCCACAAAAAAACACCCCCAAGAACTATCCCATGTTTTCAGATGCCAGAATCTATTGGTTTTCATTCTTAGAGTACTTTAAGAACTATAGATCCATTGATTTCTTGGGAAGAGTCAGGTGGCACTGCCAGTGTTTTCTTGTCATCTGTCCCTCCTCTGCCTGCCCTCCTTGAATGCTGTTGTCCATACTCAGGCAAAGCTGTCCCTGAGACTAAGTGAAGTTTAGGCTTGAATTCAGCTGAGATGAAGGGTATCACTTACCTAACAATGTCTCATCTGCTGCAGTAAGTTTCTGTGGTATTTGACTCACTCTTTAATGCTAAGGAAGGAAAATCTCTTGTCCTTCTGATGCAGTGGCAGTGAAGACCCTTAAAGACAGCAGTGAAGTTGAGATGAACCACATTTTTAGAAAACAACATATTATTAAATATTTGACTGCATTTGTTTATGATTTGCTGAACACTAGTAATACCTGTAGTGCTAGAGTTACTGTGGAGTCAATATAAAGCTGGGTCTCTTCCCTCCTGAATATTTCCCACATAGGGAGTGAGAAAATTACATTGCTAAGGAGAATTTTCATGGGAGACAGAGCAACCTTGGTGATCACAGTCTGATGTCTGGTCTTGCGGTTACCAGCACTGGCAAGGTGGGGAGAATGGAGCTAGGTAAAAACAGTCAAAGCCAATCACACATTTCAATCAATCTAATAAAATTCTTTACTGACTCAGCCTTTTGTCAAATCAGCCAGCTGTTACCTAATCATGTTCTACAATGAAAAGCTGGTGCTGTAGTGTCCAGTCTTTGTGTCTTTGAACCAGCAGAGACTAGCAGTGCTGATTTTTTTTTTTAATGAAGTTTTACTTAGATTCCTTTTTATTCAGCTACTCTTTTCTTTCCCTAGAGCTTTATCTCATTCCCAGATGGGTGTCCTGCTCCCAGAGGAGTTTCCTATCTGTCTTGGTTTGAAAGACAGGCATCTCCCAAGGAAGGTGGTAACCTACCTTGAAATATAAAATGTGACCCCCTTCCCTCAGAATTATTATAACTCCGAAATTATGGGACTTTCAGGCAAATATATGAGTAAAGGAATAACAGTTCTTTACTAGTGTGTATGTGGACATGACAAGGCAAACAAACAACAGCAAACAAGCGCAGGGACCCAGTCCCAGCCGTCTCCTGGCTGCCGGCGCTTTCCCCCTCAGTGCAGTTCCGGCCACAGCCTGCAGGGGCGCTGCTGGCTCCTGGCCAGGCAGGGCAGGTGCGATGCCCCCCACACCTGCAGGGGGCGCTGTGGCCCGAGCTCAGCCCCGTCTCCCTCACAGAGTCATGGCGGGCGGGTCGGCGGAAGGGATGGAAAAGGGGCTTCCTTTACCAAACTCACAGCAGGCAGCTGGTCCCAATGCCTCTCCAGATAGGGAAATGAGCTGTAGCAAGAACCTTGGAAGCAGCAAAGGTAGGAGAAGACAAGATGGAACCCCGTGGTGGTGGCAAATTCTCCCCACAGGGACTGCAATCGGTCTCCCCTCAGCTGTCGAGAGCGAGAGTGCTAGAAGCTGTGCCCAGCCTCTTCCCTCCAGCCTACAATCTCCAGGTAACTCTGCCCTTCCCAATAGAAAACCCCCCAGATAAGAGAGTAGCCAGCTGCACCCTTGTCCCCCCTCTTTCTCTTAGTGACCTCTTTTGTTCTCCTAAATATGAGTAGTTATTGTCTCTTAGCAACAAATGGGAAAAAATTCCCTAAGAGAAAGAAAAAAAAGAAAGGAAAAATTAACCCCCACTACTGTCCCTGCAGGATGTCACTGGCAGAACTGTCCCACTGAGGGGGAAGTGGTGGCACTGCTCTGCCAGGTGGCCATGGGTCCCTCTCAGCTGTGAAGTGTCAGCAGCAGTTTTTCAGCAGGGCCTGTCCTGCAGGCGCAGTTTCACAGGCACTGATGGGCAGCTGTGCTCCAGCTACGAGGGACAAACTTGTCCTCTCACAGTGGCTGCGCTGGCTACCCAGGGCCTTGGACCCCAGGTGTTTCACAGAGAAACCTGAGGAACTTGTCAGAGAAAAGCTGAGCCACAGGTAACGGAGAAGGTGTTGCTTTCTCTGGAGGAAGGATTTAAAGTGCTTTCTGGTATTTTTGCTGCACTAAAGCTGTACAAGCCACATACTGAGGGCAGTGAGGGGAGCAGAAGCAATGCAAGTGTCTTGGTCTCTGGATGTGTTCAGTGGTCTAAAGAACCTAAGAACTGGCATTTATTTTCACATTTCATTTGCCCTTTACAGCTGCAAAAGGCAGCAGAGCAAAGGAGCAATGGGCTCAAGGTCTTCTAGCAGTGTTTGTGGGAGTGCACATCAAGTCCGTAGCCTACCTGTGGGAATAGGGCTGGGGAGGAACTTGTGGGATATTTGCTGTCTGGCTCATCCATCAAGGAATGTTTATTTGTTCATTAATTGCTTTTATGAAGATTGTATGGACTGCGCATGCAGTTCCTCGCTGCTCACTCTTTGTTCAGAGTTTACAAGCCATGACTTGATGGCAGTACAACAGGCCTGCCTCCTGCTCTTGGAGCTTGTGGTATACAGCAGGGCGCTGCAGGAGACGCTGTAAGAACAAGACACAGCACTTTGCCTTTGTAGACACAGTTTTTGGCTTTTGGTTGGTTGCGTGGGTTTTTTACTTATTTAAATTTTTTGAAGTGTATAAATAGGACTTTGATATTTTCGTTGCACTGTACTAGAAAAGCAATTGCATTAAAGGGACTGTCCATACAAAATTACAAAATCGCATGCTGACGTAACTTTCTGTGTGCATTAAATTTCTGTTAAAAAAGAAACAAAGACGCATATAAGAGGTGAAAGGAGACACCCAGGAGGACTTCAGAGGTACAAGGATGGACTGAGGAAAGCTAAAGCCCTTGGGGATTTGGATCTTGTAAGGGGGGGCAAGAAAGGCTCCTGCAGGTGCTTGTCAGCACAAAGAAGGCAAAATAAAATGTGGGCCCCCTGCTCAGGAGGGTATGAAGGATAAAGAGCCAGGCTCTTCTCAGAACCTTGCAGGCAAAAAAACCAAGTGAGAAAAGGTACAAACTGAAATACAGAGAATTCTGCTTAAATGTAAAAGAAAATGTTTTTAGTTGTAAGGGTGAATGAACACTGAAACAGATTGCCATGACATGTTGTGGAGTCTCTGTCCTTGGAGACATTAAAAACTGGACTAGACACAGCCATGAGCAACTTGTTCTTGTTGACCCTACTTTGAGCAGGGGTTTAAACTGAGCGTTCTCCAAAAGTGCCCTCCAGCCTCAATAATTTTGTAACTCTGTGAAATTCTATAATTTGCAATTTTAACAAATTGCTGTACTAACACTTTGGACTAAATTAATTTCTCTGTAAATCAATTGAGTATTTGCTATCAAAACTCTGTCAACTTAATTTCACCTAGACCTAAGTGTTCCATAAACCTTTTATTGAATCAGAGGTCAACAGTAATGTGTGCAGCTTTTGATTCCAATGAAATCGACCTGTGGGGGTGTTTTTAAGAAATAAATAGTCTTTTCTGAATGTGAAACTGGCTGGAAGCAAAAGTGGAACTTGCTTTATTGCTTTTCATTGTTCAAACTGAGAGAAACAGCAAAAGTAAATGGAGGTCATAGGTAGTTCTAAGTAAATTGAATTAAAAATATTAATTTGTTTACCATAGCAACACCACTTCCAGTAATATGATGAAGAAATTAGAGTGTTTACTGTCACACTTACTACATTGGCAGAGCCCTTTTGATCTTTTGTTTGAGCTTTCTGTAGCTTTTCTTCTTTTTATCACAATTCCCTTACCCAACTCCAGTACTTCATGGTTGTAAATACCTGTAAGATGCAAGTTGCTATAATTTGTGACTGTAAGAGGTTGAGTTGTGTAACTTATGCAAAGAAAGGGAGTAATTTACTTTGGAATGAATGCAGCGCTGCGCTGTCATTGGCTCCAGGAAGGATGCTCATTTGTGCCCGTGTGGGCTGAGAAGGGTGAAGGCTGAGTTAAAGCAGATCAGGCCTGCTTTATTTTACCCACTCCTGTTGTCTGTTTTGCTGAAAATTCTGCCTGATCCTGCAGTCTATTTGTGTTGTTGGGTTCCTGACTTGCACACGTTTCTTTTGCCACTTACACCCATAAGAGCCACGCTCCTGCACGCTGGCTGCAGCTGCTGGCCATTAGCAGGGCTTGACTCCTGGGAACCAGTACCTGCTTTGTCACCCCTTGCTTTGGTTGGGCTCATTTTAGGTAGCACATTCTGCAGTGCAGGTTAAATTGATGTGTATTACATAGACTAGAGATACTTTATGGACTTAGAGAGAATCCTGCCCACCAGGCATCTCCCCAGCTGGGTGTGGACAGCTGACAGCAGTTTTTAATCACTCCTAAACTGAAATAGAAGGGGTCTGTGACCCTCTGCATTCCTTACACAGTGTACAGGAGTGTGCCTCTGTGTAGTTCTTTTGGTTGCAGGCTTTCTCCATGCTCTTTATAAATGACCTACAGATATTCCTTCATATACTTATTCCATGGACTCCCTCTTCCTTCCCTTGGCAGTAATGCTGATACTTGGCAGGACCTTTTCTTGCCCCTCTTATTATAAGTGAACTCCCAGTACGTAAACAGATTCTTTTTTAAGTAATTTACTATGTACAATTTTATCTTATTTGTTTTGTCTTTCTTCCAGCTCCATCTTGCAATGATTGACTTTAAAAGGTTTATTTAAATTTTTGAAGTTCCTTTTTAAAGCAACCTCTGGTTCAGCAGTGCAAGATGCTATTGTTCAACAATACTAAGTCTTCTTTTCTTAGTTCTTACATTTTCTCTTCCTAGTTTCCTTGTGGAATAGGTGAGAAAAACAATTGCCTCTACTACTTAATACCTCACAACTCCAAACAATCACTCCTTCAATGTAATTTTGAATCCCAGCCCATCTGGTGGTTCTTAAATTTCAGGTTCAGTTTATGAGCTCAGTACTTTCAAATGAATCACTGAGAACAGTACTTCTGCAGTACTTCTGTCAAAGAGTTGTCTTTCTTTTTTTTTTTTTTTGTCCTGGAAGGTTTTCCTTGTTTTACAGATGCAGATCCTGAGAAAAGAACATTCTCCTAGAAGTACCGAATACAGAGAAAAATATTAAAATTTTCAGTTTTTTCCCCTGGTTCTTTAAAGTTCTTGTTCGCTTCTGTTGTTCCATAGTGCAACAAAGATATGGTAAGATGTGGTGTAGGCTGCCTGTGCATGTAATTAGCCTATTGGTCTTGTTCTTACTTATTTTTGATTTCATCAAGATTTAAATTGAAACTTCAGTGTTTTTGTGAAGGCTTGTCTTTTGAGAAGCACTTTCTACCTTTTTTAATGAGCAGTTAGTGGGGTAAAGATTCTCCTTTTCATATGCTGTCTGTGGACAGTTCTCTTCAGAAACAAGTTAATAGATAACGTCCCAGCGCTCACCAGGAAGTTTGGGTTTTAATAACCTGCCTGCTTATGAAAACATATTATCAACTCTGAAGACAGAAACAGTGAAAATGGTTAATGAACTGGGATACATTTTCAGCTTTGGTCATTAGCACACAGCCCTGATCTTCATCTTAGTTTCTTATTGATGCTAGCTGAGTTGATGAAGAAGGCTGTTACTGTTGCCATGCCACTTCTGAATTGATAGGTGTCTCTTGTATCCTCCCCATGGCATATCTTCCATATTGGACCATGCCAGCACATTTGATTGTTTCCTGTCCAGTAGTCATTCTGCAGCTTTTTTTATCCTTGTCACTCTTCTCCATGCCTTTTCTATTTGTATATCCATTTGAGAAATGGGATCAGAACCAGATATAAGGGATCTGCGGATCTATGCACTGATGCAGTCACGCTCTCTACTTTCACAGTGACTCCTAACATTTAATTTACTGTTTTCTTCTGTCAACTGTTCTTTTAGCTGAGGCTTTCATTATCTGTTATGTTATCTGCATTACTTGTCTGGCTAGTTTCTTACCTACACTGGGCTATCGAGATCTTCCTCTTGGTGCAGTAATGAGCTTGGATACCACAATTTTAAATGCACAGTCAGAATTGTTGATTCCATGTGTTTCCCTTTCCATTTGCTTGCATTAAATTTCATTGATCAATTTGTCACCCAGCAATTTGTCTCATAAAGTCCTTTTGCATGTCTTCATAGGCATCCCATGTCTTTGCTTCCTTTAGTCCAGTTAGCTTCAGTCTCTGGATGACGTATCTGAATCCCCAGCCTTACTTCTGGAGCCCCTTTAAAAGCAGCCTTCCTAAAAGCTCCTGCTGGATGATGCTAACTGATGCTGAAAGTGTTAAGTTCCAGGCAGCAGGGTGAAAAGAAAGTGTTGGGAGTTAGGTTCCTGAAGGTGGAAAGCTGATGTACTTATGTATTGTGCAGCTTTAGTAAGTGATAGAAGTTAAAACAGAGCTCTTGAATGACTGTGCAGGGTGCTGAATAATATTTTTCCCTGGTTGGCCCTTACCATATGTACAGTGTTATTACTGTAACTGTGTTGTACTACATAAATGAATGATTTAGTGATTTATCCACTCTACCATGACTATGTGACTGATATCCATTACTAGTTAATTCTCAAACCTTTACAATGGCAATATATGAAGCTCTGTATTCCAGAGCATTACCTGCTCTTTAGGCAAGAAAACCCGAATGGGTGTATGTTATTGGCCACTGGATCATGCCTTCGTGTGTCCGTCAAGCTCAAGGCTGGTGAGAGCAGTCTGGGTCTGCATCCCCAGAAGAATGGGCTTCCAGGGTGGCTATAAAGTCCCAAAATTGTTTTCCTGGGCTGCGAATGAAAATTCAGTTTGTTTTGCTTTATTGCAACTGTTTCTAGATGAAGAAAATAATAAAGGATAGGAAGAGACATTCAAGTGACAGTCATTTCTCGTCTGGATTCTAACTAATGGTTCAGGTATTCAGACCGGTGATGCTATGGTAGGTTCTGCTATTGATACAGGTGGTGATGTGAAATTCTCTTCTTGTTTTCTTTTATTTTGTGCCAGTTCCCCATCATGGTGGCTTATCTGGCAAGTGAGTCATCTTGATCTTTTATGACAGAAGAACTGTGGGAGAAAAAGCAATGGATGGAAGGGTGTTTTTAAATTATCACCAGAGTAAAATTAAAGTTGCTGTTTGTGACCTACCTGGTGTTCCAGTGCCTTCAGAAGCATAGTGGCACTGGACTGTACAGACAGGATCTTCCCCAGGAAGTTGCATCTTGGAGCTTAGGCTGCACAATGGATGATTTGAGGAATCTTGCCCTTAGGTGATAAGAAACAGGTACCTACACTTTGACTGAGAGAAAAGCCGTTGTGTTGGTTTGGCAATTCAACCGTGAGTTCACACTGGGGAGGAAGAACTAGATCCTGTCTACTATTCCCAATTAATTCTTTTTGAAAGAAAATGAAAGATCAAAACAGTCCAGCTGCCAATTAAATAAAATGTAAGTAGTGATTTGTCTGACAGACTTCTAAATCTGTTCTCCCAGACACTTTATTTTGTCAGTGATTTAGCCCTGACAAACTTATTTCCCATGCAGCTTTTCCAAGGGCTGGACTTTATTTCCTCATTTAGCCTCTTTTTCTTAAAAGAGAGATCGGAAACATAAATGCTTTTGATACATTGTTTGTAAAAAACTGGAAAAGATCCAAAATGTCCAACTGCCAGGAAAAGTTTGCTGCCCGGGCAATGTTAGCCACAACGCCACAGGTATAATCCCAAGGGAAGGTAAGTGGGAAAAGTTTGGAGCACAGTGACCAGCCAGAGAAAGAGACAAGGGTGGTCTGGGTAGTGCAGCAGAGCATCCTTCACAGGAATTGCAGCTTAAGTCACTTTTATGCTTGAAATCTTTGTTCAAAATTGCATAATGCAATGAGAATCGTGCATTATAGAATCGTGCCTTCTGTATCACAGAGTCCCTGACTCTGCTTCCCAGTGGAGGAAGAAAAATCCCTTCCAAGGGATTTTTCCATGCTGTCCTGTGTTATAGGGAACTTGCTAAAGTTCTCCAAAAACTCTGCTTAAGCAGTTGCTTGGTTTATTGTTTCAGTATATATATCTGGAGGCCCAAATGCTCCTAGACGGATTCTATACAGATGCTTATCCTGAAATTCTCCTGAGTCCCTGAGGGTTGGACAAATCCTGCCTTAGATCAGAAGAATTCTTCATGTTCTTTTTTGGTTTTTTTCCCCCCCTTTCCTTTGCCTCTGGAACAATGGAATCATTATCACTGCTGTGGTGACTTCACACTTCTACAGCCAGTGATGCAACATTTTAAATTTGGCTAGCAGAGCAATTGTTTTGCTCCTCTAAATTTTGTTTATTACTGACATATGGATACAAAAGGGTATAATTTGGTAGCTAGATCTAATCAGCACTTTGTATATAAAATGCATCAAAACCAGACATCAATAGCAGTCCATCTTAGTATGTCTGCATTCCAGATCATTGTGTAGTGTAAGTTAACTGTTCCTTTCATTTCTCCTGGAGCCCAGCTGGTCTTGCTTAATTTCACACTATTTTATATTCTGTTTATTACTGAGGCCAACAAGTATTTTATTTTAGCTGTTTGTACATGTTAAACAAACATGGGATCCGGGTGGAATGTCTCTGGCAGAAACATGCTAATTCCTCATACCCTCAGAGTCCATTCCACACTTGAAGGAGTGGACTCAGCCAATTAAATTAGGCACCCAAACAGGAAAACCACAGACACACGATTACACGTTCAGTTAAAGCTAAATGGTACAGCATGGAAAATCATGTTGTTGTTTGGCTTTTTCACAGTGAGGCCTGTGTGAACAGAGACAGCTGGCAATGTCTCTGTCAGAGCCTGCCTGTGGGACACAGGAGAAAGGGAATTCCTGCTTCATGGAGCTGGCAGAATTGGTTTAGCTCTTCTTCATGAAAAGATCATCATAGGTATGCAGTAATAGAACAGCACCACATTTCAGTTTCCTGGTAGTGTTTTTGGTGTCCAGAGATTGGAAAAGTCCTAAAGGATTTTAGGCTTCATTTTTTTGCAGACTTCTGCCCTGGTTGACATTACCAGGTCCTAAGCGCTATTCACAACATTCATAAATTGCATGGAGTTGCTCATGAGATGGATTGTCAGGAGAGATGGTGAGTCCCTGCCCCATGCTGGCTGTCTGATGGCCTGGTGGTTAGGAACCATGCACAGGAGATACTAATTTGGGCATTTGTAGGAACATTTCAAATCTTGTCTTGTTATATTTAAAAAGAAAGGGCACTGCTATAAAATTCCTTTTAAATTAAGAGGCCTGCTGTTTTCATTGAAATACTTGTGATGCAGACAATTTGGCGATGTAGCTCCAGGACAGCTGGAGACACCTTTTTTGGTCCATTCAGGTGCCTGAGCATCTTTCATTCAGGGAGGTAGAGACTTAGATCCAACCTGTGTTCATGCATCTTCCTGGCCAGTATTAATGATTCCTCCTGAGAGCCTCATGCCAAACCGTTACTGCCAGCACTTCCCAAAGCATTCATTCTTTGCTTAGGAAACTTAGGCATTAACACGAGTTTTGTTGTGTACCACTTCCATGGCTGGATGTCCAAAAGTCAGGTGTACCAATGCACAAGTTCCAGTGCTTCATTTACATAGCCCTTAGCTACTAGGATGGTGTGTACCTTAGGAATCCTTAGGAGAGGTCAAAATCTGAATATAGACTGCCAGGCCAGTACTTTAGGGAGTGACAGTGACAGTGAATGATCGTTGTGATTGTGGCCTGTCATGGTGAAACACAGCTGTGCTACTTTATTTCTTGTTAATAGAGACCGAGCTATTTATTGTGTTCTTATGCTGCCATTGCCAGACTAAAGCTGGAGTTGGGACTATGAAGTAGTGCTCAGTAAACTGACAGGTTTCAGACTGTGTGCTTTGTGGAGTATATTAGACGGTGAGCTGTGATGACTTTTTTTTTTTTTTTTTTACTTCTGAGGAAAGCGGTTTGGTCCTTGGCTACCTTAAAGGGACCGCTTCACTCCATGGGATGCTGCAGTGATTTAGGTTGCCTGCAGTAACCAAGCTAGCAGTACCCTCATTTAACTGGGAAAGAGCTTGTTACTGTCTTCTCTTAAAATTCTTCAGATCTGAAAATTATTTTCCAGCCCTTTGGTCCAGAATAGACCAGGCTTCTTGCTTTAGCTCATGCATCTAATAGTGGCTATTTCATTTTTTTATTTATAAAAGAACTGAGCCAAGTTGCATGCAAACATTTTTTTTTTACATGACAGATCTTTTTTCTGATGTTTGGATGGTGTTGTAGGTATGGATTACTAATTCAGTATCATTCCCTCAGTAAAAATTACTGGAGCATTGTATTTAGAGTAAAATAACTCAACAGTGATCAAAGGTGTGCAACTCCTATTTTCTCTGTGAACTGAAATTTTGTTAGTCTTTTCTCATGCTAGTGGGAGAAAAAGGCCAAGGGATGGTTGTTTGCCTAATGAGGGCAGGATACAGCTGGGAGCAAGCTTGAAACTCCATCACAGAGTCTGCAAACAGTCTAGTCTCATCAAATAGATGCCCGCTGTTTGCCAAAATTCAGTGAAATAGGGAGATAATGAGGATAATGAAATAAAGAAAAAGAGAACACTGTTGTTCTTTAATGCTGTGACCTTTTGTGAGATGTGTCGCTTACACGGGTGTTTGTGTCAGTGCTGGCCCATGCTGATTTTACAGTACTTAGCTGTGTGATGGCTGCTTACCAAAGCTGCGGCAGCGCCCTGTGGCCGGCCTCACTCTAGGCTCGATAAGCTCCGGCAGTAACGCTGTAGTTTAGTTAATAGTTTCTGGAAAAGCTGATATCTGTCTGGATTTGAACGAGCACATTTTGGGCTAAATATTGAGAAGTTACAGGTATGTTTTACAAATCCTGGGTGTGCCAGCCAAGCCTGTGAAAAAAAGCTCATTAGGTTAATCTCTAGCAGGGTGACTAATGCAAAGGGAATGAGGTACTTCCCTCCCTGAGTCAGCAGAGATTTGACACAGCTTTCAAAGGGGCTTCACTGGAATGTAGTCGATTGCTTTGTGAAGTAGGTATGCTCGTTTATTTAATTTGGAACTGTTTGCTTTAGACCAGAGAATACTATACGAAATTAGGAGAGACACATAGCCAGATATTCTACAAATAGATTTAAACCAAAGTAACTCAGTTTGGAAGACATGAAGTACACAATTACCCAATGTACATTTAAAAGCACTAAAGACAGCAGCATATGAAATCTGTCTTACCTCCTGCTCTGCTCTTTGAGCTTTGCCAGATTTTTATGTTTGCGGAACATATTTACAAGTGAGGTTCTTGTTACATCCTATCTCTGTTTAGTTTTCTCAGTGACTTCCACATGTAATATCAGGAAAATTAGTTGCAGCTCAAGATTGCAAAATGTGGTATTTTAGGAAAGAGTAGCTAAAGAAGGCTCATTAGCAGTTCTCCAAAGCTTTTGTTAGGTAGAATCTTACTGGTAACATTCGTGTAAGGAAACGGAATTTTTTTCCTTGCAAGTGCTGTAGTCAGCTAATAGCAATCAGATTCTTTTGAGTGGTGCGTAATTGTTAGCCCCATAAAAAGAAAAATAAATTGCTCGTTTTATCAATAAGGATATACAGAGCCAAATACCAACACAAAGAAAATTTCAGTATGATTTAAAATGTTTGCTCATGTTTCATTCCCAAGTAAAACAGTATTTGCAATTTCAGACTGAGAACTTTATATTTTGCCTCTGTGTTTTCTTAATTTCCATCTGCAATACGTGTTTCATTGTGGATAACTTATCAGGCGCGGTGAGGATATTTGGAGATCCTTTCCAAAACGCCTAATCGTTTTTCAAAGAAAGTTAACGGAAAGGGTAGATTTTCTTGATAATCCTTTCAAAATTAAAATATAACACAAAAACACTATGTTTAAGTGACATTCAGGGTCTCACTTCAACTAACTAAAGCTGGGAAATTCGAAGTGAATAACTAACACTGTTGTAAACTGCCCTCATGTATTGCAGCTGACAATGTGGAAGCAGAGGTTCAGAGAGCAGTTCAGATAATGATCTTAAGAGTCTGAATATTGCCTGAGCCCCAGCAGTCCGGCGAGCAGGATAGATGTCTTTCAAGATCATTCTTTCTCATGAGAGATATGGTATTTCCTTTTCATGGTCATACTGAACATGATTTTTCTCTGGCCAATTTATGCTTCGTTCCCTGGTTAACAGCAAGGGCTGAGTAGCACACAAGCAGTTTCCAACAAAGAGAGAGATCTGAAATTTTACTGTGAAGCCTGAAGAGTCCTAATCCCAGCCTTGCTTTCTCTCCAATCTCCACTTAAAAGAGACCCTAACTAGCCAGAAGTATCAGAAGAATCTGGATTCCTCCCTGTTTTTATTTGCGGTCCAGTTTTACCTTTTTTCCAGTGCAAACAGTTCAGTATGCTGTATTTACACACTTCATTAGCTTCATATTGCCAGTATATCAGATAAGCATCTAGTTAGGCACAGCAAGACTTCTTAGAAAGAGAAACTATTGTAGAGCTCCCATGATTCGTGGAATTCATACATCATTTTTGAAGTTTATTAAAATTTTCCAAATATTCTGACATACCTAAGGAAGGGGAAGTATTACAATGTCTTAGTACTCTTTCTTGAAGCTGAATGGCAGAATTTTGTGTAGAAATGGGAAGTTAGTATTCTTGGTGCTTCTTTTCCAAATAAACTAAAAATACAGTTAATTTGAGGTAGGAAAAACCTTTGCCTTTCAGTCACTAACTTTAAAGTTAGCCCATATTTTACAGAACTCTTGCAAGTAGAACCTACAATCTTTGATTAATGTCAGAATCCCTTTTCAGTCTTTCTCTGAACACATTACTTGAATATTTGCATTATTGTTTAAAGTTGCACATTTTGCTGATACTACTCATACTAAATGAGACAAGAAAACACAGCATTACATTGCATTACCCACAGGATCAAAACAGAAAGTGACACTTTTATGCAGTTGTGTATTTTGTGAATCAGGGGGTAATTGGAACATATTAACGATTTCCTTGACTCCCCCTTATCCTGCTCCTCCTCTGCTCCCCCTGCAACCATCCATATAAACTCTAAGGATATTTAACAGGTTTTAAGCTGTCCAGCTGTATGTAGCTCCTTGTAAAGTAATTTGGAATGATGATTCCTACTGGGTGAGACATGCTCAGACATCAACTCACACATACACAAGGCAGCACAGAAAGCATGAACCTGTTAAGGATTTCACCTTTTAAGAAATGACAGAATAATTACAGGACAACATGTCCTTCATGAGTAAAACCAACTAAGCTAAAGTGCTTTCAAGGCTGGCATGGCCTACTTCTCTTCTAGCAAGCTGCATAAATCATAAATTGCTAAGGGATTGATTCATACACTGAATGATAACTGGAGTCTGTATAAAGGTGTATGTAAAGGTGTGGATAACACAGATGAAGGCTGAACTGAAGTCAGTTCTTCAGTACAACTTAGCAACAGAACTGAGTTGACAGAGCCCAAACCCGGACTTCAGATACAGAAGATGTAGAGGATGGACCATGTGATTCCTTAATGAAGGATAAATAAGATGTTCCATTTTCAGACCTCTTCAGAAGGGGATTGTGATAGTTGGTAAATTGGCCTAAGGCAAAACAGTGTGTTAGAAGTACTCTGTCCTAGCATTAGTCCTGGATTAGTCCTAGAATTAGTCCTGGATATCAAAAAGAAAAAAAAAAAAGGGGGGGGGGGGGGTCTGTAATCTAATTTTATCTGGATGTGGGCGAATAGACATAAAAATTTTGCTATTTGCATCATCTAAAAGAAAACATACCGTAGTTAAAAATGAAAACAGCCACAAACCAGAAATGTCATCTGGCTTTTCAAGTTCTCTCTTACCTATCACAGTGTCTTTCTGGTGAACCAGTTGTTAAACTTCCTTGTATGTTGTTATGACTTGAAACCTATTTAATGCTGCAGATAATCCATATTAGTGGGATGTTGTTTCTTTGTCAGAACACTTTAACTGGACACCTTGCACATACACTCTAGTATTACCAAAGGCCAGGTGAATCTTGAAGAGCTATGAGCAAGGGTAGCTCAACCTCTGAAGGTTTTCCACAGATTTTAGCTGCATGAAAATTATACTTGTTGAAAATACCTACTCTTTACAGGCAGGGGTGCTTCTTTTTCCTGAGCATAATTTTAGGGCCACAGTTTCAAAGGTACACTTAATAGGCTTCTCTTTCTGTACAAAAAACCTTTGCCCCAATGGTACATTAGTTGATCTGGATAGGTAACATTTGCATGCATAGGCCGTAGATTCTGTCATTTATGCTTGTAGATAATAGAACTTGCATGCAAAAGACTCATTTGGATTTGGCCTCAGAACAGATTGGGAGGACAGGTATTTAAGATTTGAGGGATAGATGCACAGTAGGGGACTGCTGGGGTAAATGATGGTTGAGTCTGGAATACCGAAATGGGGATGCTAAAGAAAGAATGAAGACAGTGCTCATGTATGTTTGAGTTGTACTGAAAGCAAAAGGAGTTTATACAAAGAGCAAGGCAAGAATGATATCAAAGGTCACCTTTCATTGTGAGAGAATTTGAGACATGAAATTTTCTTTTCTGAAATATGTTTTTGCCCTATGGTCTCTGTCCAGTGATGGCCTTTAATCCATCTTTCATGAAATTTCAGCCAGAGCCTAGTGCTTCATGTCACTGATACCAAGTAATTTAACAGAGACTGTAGATATGTAAGGGTCAATCCTTCAACTCAGGTGAGATTTTTAGGCTCACTGAAGTAAATGCAGAAATGTTAGTTTTGTGCCAGCTGATAAAATGTGCTTGGATAGTTAGATTCTTTCAAAATTACTATAATTGTAGAATATCCCTCTATTTGACTTTGGTCAGCCAAGAATAACATTCTGGTTCTGAATTTCGGGGACATCATTTACAATATAAGAGGAAGCTGGTATCCAGATCTAAATGTTTACATTTGAAATCCCAATGAAACAAAGCTTGGCGCCTACTCCAGGGCCATAACACAGAGGATGGTATAATCTGAAACCAGACTGTGAAAAGCCTATTACATTTTAATATCACAGTGGTCACTCAACCTAGCGCAGACTCACTCTTTGCTTAAATAAGATCTCACTGAAATAAATATGAGTCATACCGAAGTCAGTAGTACTTTTCTTGTGGCTCTGTTTTAGTGCACTGATTGTGTAATATCCAGGCTTCTGCAGCAATGCACTTAAACACAAGTGGGTGAAATATGGGGAGTGCAGAAGGCTTAATTTCAAATTTTTTGGGTTTGTCAGATTATGTTGTATAGTATCAGATTGTCCTGTAAAAGCTGAGGCCACAGGAGTCCCATTACACTTTTTGGGCAAGATCCTCAGATGTTGTAAATTGGTGTAGTGCTGCTAGACTAAGTGGAACAGTGCTGATTTCAGTGGCTCAGGATTTAGCCAGGTAGGTCTGAGATAGCTATAAAACCTCACTGTGCACTTGGAAAGTCGTACCCTATAAATGCTTCCACAGTGCAGGTTTTTATAGTGTCTATAGGAAACCCACTTTTTATAGTGTCTATAGGAGTCCCACTTTTGTCTCTGTGGCTTAAAAACACTAACTAACCAAGGTCAAATTTCTGTCGTTCTCACACCATAACTGTTAATACTAATAAGAGGGGGTTTAAGTGTACTGTCTCTTAGTGTTTTTGATCTTCTTTTTTTTTTTTATTCTGAGTTTGTCACTCTGAGCTATTTGTACCCTGGGTCATTTTTATAAGTACACAAACATAAAGAGAATATTGCTAGCAGGGACTATCTTGGTGTCCTGCGTGGTAGAGTATCCTTCTTCTGACAATGCCTGTGTTTACTTGCACAAAAGTACCAGGTATATATATAACATGCACATGCAGTTAGTCAACCCTATGTGTCCTCAAGCACTCACATTCCTTTTTCACTTGGTAACTAATGAAATGACGTTTTTGGAAGAAAGTGTTATGTCTCATCGTGTTAGCTGTTCCAGGGTCTAGCCTGAACTCCATTGCATTCACTGACTGTGCCCCTGCTTTGGCATTAAGGGCTGAGGTGGCAGCCATTTGAAAGTATTTTGCAACAATTACCTTATAAGTAGATTTGCTTATGCCAAGGGAAGGAGATCATACTAAGTGAGCTATAGAAGCAGGCATTCATGTACTTTTCTGTTAGTGTACAGCAGCTCTTATTTTTGTAAACACAAAGATAATATAAGATAATCCATTTCTTCAGTTGCACAAACAGTTCAAAAGAGATTTGTAATGAAGTGGCTTCTAGCAATCCTTAATATTTCATGGTCATTTTTTGAGAGGGTGGGGGGAAACCCCCAGCTTCAGTCCCCTGTTAATCTTTTTCACTTGAGAGGCTTCAGGCCCTGGTTCTGATTTCAGTGTGTATTAGGCTGTGAGTAGGTTCGGCCTTGAGTGTCTTCAGAAACCAAGGAGAACAATAGCAGCTTCACACTGTGTTGTGCTTCAGCTCCAGTGAGTAATGCTAAATTGCTTGCTTTGTCACAACCACATGCTTCCCTTGATGATCCTAATGGGTCCCTGCAGATCCAGTGGGGATCACAACGCTGGCTGCATACATTTTTTAAGATTGTTTGAAGATATCATGCAACACATCCGGAACCCAGAGTGATGTTTTCTTTGGGGCCCCAGACCATGGAATTTTTTATTACTAAAAATAGCAATAGGAAAAACACTTTAATCTTTTAGAGAAATGTTTGGGGAATGGGGGCTAGGGCAACTTGTTTTAGAGCATTATTTCCCTCAAGGATAAAATTCATATAATTTTAGTAAAATTATGAAAAAGGGTTGTCTGTCTTTGTGTTCTTTTGTATTCAGACAGTGGGCACATTGTACCCTTGTTAAGTGGACATTGCTGTTTCTAACTCGTATATTTTTCTTAGCCCTTTCACTTCCGACTAATGAAGCTAATCCTTACCTACCTTGTAAAGTTTTGATTGGGTGTTTGATGCCAGTTTCAGAGGTGGTGTGTAGTTGGATTTCCTTGCGTTTGCTCAGACATAATGAACCCAAATTATGGCTAGTAGGATTTGTACGCATATTGCAATCTGGGAAGGAATCTAAGCCACTAAGTGTAAGGCTGTCCAGAAGGTATCACACTTGAATGTAGTGAATACCGAGGGCATGCTCTACTCTAACTTTGATGACTCCTAGACTCTGCTGAACTTTTGAGTTAATTAGAGTCACAATGACCACTAGATTTTTATTCCTCTTTTCTCTTGAAGCTCAAATATTTGTCTTGGGACTCCTTTTCATATTGACTTGCCTAGCCACACTTTAAATTACACAGCTAGTAGTAATAATTAGATTTTTATATTACTGAAAATGGATTTGTGTGCCAGAAGACTCAAGAATGTCAGACAAAATGAATTTTTTAAAAGAGGCAGCAACTGGAGAAATGGAAGTAGCCCTAGTGACCCAGTAACATGTATCCACATCACTAAAAGTTTTTTGAGAACTTGGAAAATTCAAACTGCAACTGAAAAGCACTGTGTATCCCCAGGCAGCCTTAATTTGCATGATCAGCACTTACTCAGCAGAGTACCATGGGTATGTGAGACCTTGGTGTATTAAATGGGCCACATTTAACTGTCCTTGAACAATTCCTCCTATGTATTAAACATAAACAAGCTTTTTGTCATATTCAGCATCACTGTTCTTTTTTTCTCCACACTTTCTTTGATACAGAGTAATTTTTCTATAGGAAATTTTAGAGACACACAGTCAATATGTTATGCCACTTTCCTCCCATAGTCTTGCTTTAAAAGTCTGCATTTCTCTCATTTTGTGTTCCTTGTTATTTTTTTTTCCCAAGCATTTGAGAATTCCATCTGAGCAAAAATTTAAATTAAATTTGGTTTTCATAGCTGAGAATTGTTGGGCAAATTGCAGTCTGTCTTAGTTTCCTAAATAGCCTTTAGAGACAGACTGTTCTTTTCTTTTCATGTAAATGTGCTGTCATATGAATCCAATGAGCATGGGTCAAGGTGTCTGTTGGTAACAGGAAAGAAGATGCAAGAGACTACTGGACTTCACAAGCTGCAGAAGGAAATGGGAAGCACTGTTCAAATGTAAATAAAGATGGCAGGAAAATGTAGGGTTTTTTTCCTTTTTCACAATAAAACCTAAACAAGTTCTTCTTTAACACCCTTTGGTGTTTTCCTATGATTCATTAAATAAAAGGCTTCTTCTTTATGTTATAGGAGATACCTTTCTGCTCATTAAATATTTTTAATGGTATCCAGTAAACCTTTCTCAAAGGTCATGAGTGGTTTTACACCCTGAACAGTTTTGAAAAGAACTCCATGAAGTCACTGTCTGCTATGCCAAAATGTAAATCTTGCATTCAGCGAAGATAAAGAAGAGAGTGGGGGAAAAAACCCTTTTAAGTTGCATTACACAAAGAAAGCTTTAAAAAGCATTGGTTTTAAGCATGCTACTAGCTTTGATGTAATTAGCTTGATGTTAAAACTGTGGTACACTAATGTCTGAATGAAAGGTACTGTAATTAAATTATACATTCTATTTGCAGTGCATTTCTGTTTCACAGATTTGTAAGTTTACAGTCCTGCATGTGCAAAAAATCTCTGTTTAGATCACCCATTTTCCAAATCCCATCCCAAGCTGGATGTCAAAACTGAGCATTATTTTATGTGAAATGTCAGCAAAAGAATCAGGTTTGTTCAGGATTATTTGAAATTTGGCCCACTCAGTGTGAAAATCTAAACATATTAAAAGATTCAACCCTAGGAGAAATGAAAAGTCCTAATATATACAGGACCTAACGAGCCCTGAAGATAAAAACTTGAATTACATTGTCTGAGTTGTAAATAACTTCTTTTAGAAAAATCTTCATTATTTTTTTCATAATCTTCATAATCTTCATAATTTTTTTTTTTCTTAACAAAGGCCTTAGCACTATTCACATTGTTTAAAAGAGGGTTCATAGGACACTTTTACTGATAAATTGCCTTTAAGGGCTTTTTTGAATATCACCCTCACAGAGTTCTTAAATTTGACAGTCTTAAAATAGTCAAGTAAGGTGGATAACTCCCTTCAATGTGTTTTCAATTGCAGATCATGGCACTTTCATCCAACAATTTTGAAGAGATAACTTTTAATTACAGTAATAAGAACCACATGTGCAATGATTGATGCAAACCTGATGTGTTCACTTATTTATTAATCTTTTTAATTAGAGACAAAATAAAGCTTTATCTTTTGAGAAGAGATGAGATGTGATGTTCTGTTGCACTTTTGTAACTTAAAATAATTTGATTGCTTATCGGAAGTTTTCTGCTTGCATGCAAACGGCAAGAGGAATTTGCACATTTTCTCTTCCAGTTTGCTTACCTTCAGCACCATGTGCTGCCCCATACGGCACCAGACTGTTGAGAGAATGGAACTCTTCCCTTAGTTTTACTTCAATTCTTCAAATTTCTTATAAGCAGAGTTTACAAGCTCAATCACAGAGCAAGAAAATGAGAGGCAGTTAAACACAGCATACATCAGAGCAGTTGATTGCCAAAGGCTAGCTTGCATGAGATGATGAGAAAGACCTATATGAGGTATCTTGTTCTTTAACTCTCCTTAGCTTTAGGAGCTGAGACATCTTAGCATCTCTTAGGTCCACTGTGGCTGATGGTTTCAAGCAGTTGTAGTTTAAAATTGTGTGAAAGGCACACAAACAGAGATGATGTTGATTCAGCTGCTAATGCAGGTCTTTGAAAGAGGCACTTTTTTACCTGAATCAGTTTAAAGGATTCACTTGCCTTGAGTATACTGAAGGTTAGATTCAGTTCCCTTTCTGGCTTGAGATACTTTGAAAACTTATGGGTAAAGTTTAGTTTGCACATGTTTGCCTGGAGTTTTTTGTCCTGCAAGTACTCTGAGTAAGGTTAATGGCTGTGGTGGAAAGATAGCACAGATGCTTTTCCTACTTATTATTGTTCAAATTCGTTCATATTATGTAATGCCAATAGTATATCAAGTGAGTTACTAACAGGTAAAGGCAAAGTTTCTGCTCTAGAAGGTTCATATTCTAACTAAAAATATGGCATCTCAGGGCTTTACAGAGAGGCATGAATACGATGAAATTTCTAGACAGGGAGGGAACAGAAAACTTGTGCATATAGGATGTCAAAAGCAAAGCCAGTCTGTTATACCTGTATTATGTGGTTCAGATAAGAAACCTGTAAATTTTTAACCTATATCAGCACAGGAATTGGTGAGACTTCACAAAATGTTCTGCAAACTAACAATGAAAGAATAGCACATGCTTTTGGAGACCTGAAGTTCTGTAAGCTTCCTGCACTGCTTCAGCAATAACATATAAATAGCACAGATTCCAGCCAGTGCTGTGGCTTGGTAGTCTGTGCTCACATGTTAGGATGCTGACTTTGGGCCTGATCCAAACGCCTTTGAAGTCAGTGGAAGACTTTCAACTTCAGTGAGTGAACTGCGGAGGTGTTATGCGGTGCTTTCTTGTGCCAGCCAATTTAGAAATGTCAGTGGGAACAGAGAAGGGGAGAAATTCAGTCTCCTGTACCAACTCAAGGAAGGTAAAAGGAATTGGTTTTTTAATTGTTATTCTTTTTTTAAAAATATTTGCCAAAATATGTTTGTGCCTGTCACCATGTAAAATGGACTGGGTTTGTAATAGCTGATGGTAATGGAGAGAGAATGGCAGTTTGTTAGAGTGGCCTCACTGTGAATCTTTATTTGTGTGGTAGAAGTGGGTGCACAGCTCACCATTTATATAAATGTTAAGTTAGACATGATCTGTTTTAAAGCCATTCCGGACAACTTTTAAGCAGACCTACTAGCACTCAGTGCCAGTCAAACTGTGACCTTGTCTGCAAATTAGCTCCCTGTGATTGCTTAAGTGGTGATACTTGCACCACAGAATTGGAAAAGTTAGGCCTGAAACAATATATATTAGGCTTGCATTACACATACTTAGAAAATAGTTGTTTTAGCCAAGCCCATTTATCCATCCTGGGTCTGGAGACACAGTAACTCTCTAGAATCCCTCTCTAATGTAGAAAGGGTGGCAGGAGGGAGTTGAAGAGCTCAGAAAGCCTACATTTGTTTCAAAGTGTCACACTCAGTGTGAGGATGTATGGTGAAAGCATGGAAGAAGCATTGCATTTTGGGATTCCTAGAAAGGTGTACTGGCATATATTCCTACACACGTTTGTCATATCTAAGTTATTGAGCAATTGAATTTAGTAATAATGACAGTGAATTAACCATCTGTCAAAGATAAGGAATATTTATTTTAACCCTCACACTGCCACACGTGCCTTTATATGTTGCCCACAGCATTCCTTTGGTTGCCAAAGTGGAAGTGTGGCGGTAGACCAAAAGTTAACGTGGAGGGATAGGGATACATTCCCTAACACTTTCTGAGAAATAATTATAATTTTGCTCATTTGTTTCAGCCAAACTTTAGCAATATCAGACTTCTTTCTGCAGGTTGTTTTGATTTTGAAAAAGAGTGACTGCTTCATGCTGCAATAAATTTCAGCTTTAAAGACTTGTGATCTTTTAAAATTATCTTTGATATTACCTGAAAAGAGATGTACATCGCACAGAAGACTTAAAACTGAAAACTATTGGATTTTCTGCTTAAATTTCCCTCCATGTTCTACTTCAATCCATCTTCTAAATGAGGCTGTGTATATCTTTAAAAATGTTGTACTACTGTATCTTCAGAGTTCAGAGTAGTTCAGAGGCCATTTGCCAAACTTACTTCTTTGCTGTGTACGTCACCTGTAAAAAAACAGATAGAATTCTCAACATCCAGATCAAAGCTTGTAAAGAAATAAATGTAACAACTAATTTAGAAAGTTAGCAGGTTATCTGTTGGACATCTGTGTGGTGGAATTATTTGGTTTGGTTTTCCCTCCTTGGATTGAACTGGTTTCTGAGATTTGTTCTTCCAGAGATGACTAGTCTCTATTAGTTTTTCTATAAGTACGAGTTAAAAATTACAATGACAGTCCCATTTATTCATTTTTGAGAACTGACTGGATCATATTATATGAATGTAACTATTAGGCCTATTCTAAAAATTATATGTAATTATTTGAGGCAAGATTTTCAACCAAACCTATCCATTTGTTTGCTGAGACTTTATTGAGACAGCCTTCACAAAGGCTTGCAGTAGTTTAGGAAATGGATGCCTGTAGAATGTTGGAAAATGCAACTTGTCCCTGGATAGTTTAGTTTGAGGGTGGGGTTTTGGTGGTTTTTTTTTTTGTTTTTTTTTTGTTTTTTTTTTTTTTTAATTTGGTTTTTGGGTGGGGGGGTTTGGTTTTGTTTTTTCCTTTTATAAAATTGCTGCTTTCCCTGCCACCTTTCTCCTTTTCAGTTTTTTTCTGATGATTTTAAGTTCTCCTAACTGGTCCACTTCGACCTTTTAACTTGTAGAAACATCCATATGGAAAACATCAAGATGCTTAATGACTTTCATGATTTCTTTGGGAGAGGAAGAGGGAGCAGGGGCAACAAAGGTCATTGATCGTACAGTAAACTCATTGGTATAACTGAAGTGATCAGTCTTCCCACCTGTCTCTCACAGTAGCTGCCTCCTTGCTGCTTGGGAGTTAACAGCTGATGGGACGGAGGTGAAAGCTTCCTCATCCCTTGCCACGGGCTGTGAATAGCTGAGCAGCTAAATGGCTGCTGATAGTTTCACCAGCTTGAAGAATTTTTGTAGATCTCCAGCTCCATGCATCATCTTTGTAAGCATCACCTCCTGTCTGTTTGGAGCAGTTTCATGTCCCTTCTGCACAGTCTGGACTGAAGATGTAAGCCCAAGCAGCTAGCAGTACCTTGCAGCACTTTCTTGTCCCATAATGAAAGACTGTAAATGTGCTGTCATCTGCATTTTGCAGTCTTCTCAGTGGCTATCTAGAACTACCCTCAGGCTGAAATCAGACTTTCTCCATTTCCCCTTTGTAAGGCTGCATTGCTTCTAATATCTGAAAAAAATTCTGAAATGGAAAGAAATTCAGGCAACACAAAGAGAAATTTAACTTTTTAGTATCAGCTGAAGTAATCATATGATATAAAGTATGTTTTCAAAAGATTTCTCCTATTTGTTTCATGGAGAGTCACATTCCATGGGTGGTTAATTTGAGCCACAGTGTCTTATATTTCAACAACAGTTTGTGCTTATATGCAAATATGTACCTGCAAAATATTGTACAACGCCATCCTTTAAACAGTCTTTATCTTGCAGTTTTAGCTTCCCTCCACCTCCCTTGAAACGTAGGTGGTCACCCAAAGTAAATAGAATTCCTTCTACTCCCTCCACATCTGCTATGTGTTATCTGGCACTCACCTCTGACCCTGATATTCATCATAAGAATAAGAATTGCATCCTATTCAGCTGCTTGTATGCACTTTAACTCCAGTGATCACTGGCTGTTGAAATAGTATGTGCTGGGGGGAGAAATTGCTGAGACATCATCAGGGTCCAAACTGAACTCTCTGTTTTCTTGTGCACTTTTGGATAATTAAACAGAAGTCTAGGGATAAGCAGGTCAGTGTAGTACGCCGGGGGACAAAGCTGGGTATAATTCAGGATTGTAGTGGCTAGTGAATGTGACAAAACAAGTTCAATGCTAACTCCTAATGAGAAGGACTTTTGAGTTCTGTTTGTAAGCTGCTGGATCAAATTATATTATGCATTTGCATAGAGAGACAGTATCCTCTATGGAAGCAGTAAGTTTAAATATATGTCTGTGATGCAAACAACAATTAGTGATCCTCTTCCTTTCATTTAATACCATCACCCTCCATGACCTGGTGGTGTCATTCGGGGAACTAAGTAAATTTTTTGTGAGTAAAATCTGGTCTTATATGTGAAGATCTGTATGTTAGGATGAACAAAGATCTGGTCTCTGCCACCCCACTAAATAGAAACCATCTGAAATTTTCCTTTTTTCACAAGGATGGACAGAATTATTTTTGGACCCTGTGGAGAAAGAAATAAATCTGCCAATTTTCTTGCCAAGGGTGAATCAATTAAAACTTTGGGAAATTTACCAATTCTTTGATTACTAAAGACTTTCTGCTACTTGCTCTCTTCTTTCATGGCAAAGGTGTGAAGGAGGAACATTTGCTGGCCCCTAATCTTCAAACTTATGTCTTCAATTGAATTAGGATGATAGTCATAGTCATAGAGCAATGGGAGCTAAATGTGAATTTGGACTGTGGAATAAACTGCAAAAATCTTATGGGCTTTTAGCTGGTGACTTTATCTCCCTCTCTCTACCCACCCACCCCATCCCATATCCTTTTGATTTTCAGAAAAAATATTTGGGAACCAATGGTTTTGAACCAATGGTGTGGTTTATCAACTGCCCCTCCTGCCCTTTAGTGCTACAAGCCTCAACACTGCTTACAGAAAAACAAAACCAAGACCTCCTTGTACCCACACTTTGAGGTGATCTCTGTCAGTCCAGTTCTTGCATGTGCACTTCTAGTCAGAAGGCCATCATGTGGATTACTAGCACCTAGTAGTGCTCAGTTATGCATACCAATTATCAGGATATGAATAGATTTATTTCTTTCCTTTTAAATTGTTTATGCTTCTTCACTTGCCAAGTTTGTTTCCTTGAGCATGTCTGTTTTTATATTTAGCAAAATTAACAAGGGATGAAATAGGTGCTGAGGATGTTAATTATGTAATTATATGAGCAAAGACATACTGTGTAATGGGCAGGGAAGAAAAATGACAAAGACCTTACATGAGGAAATTAAATCCCATGTTAGGTTTTTGATTAAGGTTCTGATTTTTACTGTGTTGCCAGTGGCCACTGGTGACCTCAAATGTGAAGGTGAAGAGTTTTATTTCTTGTTTGCATTTATTTAAGTATGCACATGTGCATCTGCTATAGAGTCACATTAGTGGCGGGGGGAGGGGCTTATCAGCAGATTAAAATATGGGAGGCAGGATTCTCATCCAGGAAATCATCTGTTTGAAAGAGACTGTAAAATGAAATGAAAAGGATCGTATGAACCTTAGTGGTATCTAAGTGGTTTCAGTTTGCACGTTGTTAAAAATCATGCAGTGTCCTTTGGTGCCCTTTTCATCTTGTTTGTCTTAATAAAGAAGACCAGTTAGTTTGAAAGGTAGTTCTCAATTGGAATTGACTTCTGATCACCCTATCACTTCACAATTCTTTATACAT
This sequence comes from Motacilla alba alba, assembly GCF_015832195.1. NCBI lineage: Eukaryota > Metazoa > Chordata > Aves > Passeriformes > Motacillidae > Motacilla > Motacilla alba. The sequence goes on along the minus strand of NC_052023.1, from coordinate 15,082,634 downwards.
CAGAAACACTTGAAAGTATATGAACATGTTTGTGGGGATTTTTCTTTTCCTCCGGAGAGATTCAATTATTTATGCTAGAATTATTCTTATTGTGAGTTATTTTTATAATTGAATCAAAACTGTGTAGGCTGATACAGCCCCAAGTTACTGTTGGGATCTGAAAAATCCTCAAAATATCTGAGTAGAATAACTTTGTCACTTGTTTGTCATACCAGTTATGACAATGGGTCATTCCATGGATGTCTAAAATGATCTTTAGCCACATTTTATGAAGCCAGAACTGTAATCCAATAACAATTTTCTGGCTAAGTGCTTCTCAGTTGCCACTGGGGACTATCTACATCACTGTTGATGCTCTTAAAATGAGTTTAAGTTAAAAGGACACAAATTTCATATTTCTTTCCTTATTTTCTTGAGAGTAATCTAAGAAAATAATATTTTAAATAATTACATTCTGGTTCCTGAGGGATATCAGCATAATTGCATTGAGGATACCTTTATTTTTATGCATTTATTTATTAACAAAGAACTACATTCCATCTGTAAACCAAATGATTGGTCCACTGGCACAAAACAATAAAGTAATGTAACCTCTGGTTCATTAAATTGGAATATAGGGATTGAATTACTAATTTATGTTGGTTTGAATTTCATGTTATAAATTTTAAGATTCTAAGATGTAAGGGAAAATATATCCCCTGATGTAGGCTACCTATAGTTACAGCCAGGAAAATTTATATAAGACTCATGGAAGGTGAAGAAAGGAGAGGTACTGAAAACTAAGACTGGCATGGTTCTTCTGGTACTTTGGTGGGCACTTCACAGAAGGCACAGCTGAATAAAAACACCCAAAACAAACCAAGAAAGCACAAACTCTTATTTAAACTGAGAATATTCTGTAGGGGTCACTGTTAAATATGGATAGTGTGAAATGCTGGTTTCTGAAACTCTGCAACATGAAGGTCAGGTAGCAAAAGAAATTTACAATGAGAAAGAAAGATGCTTCATAAACCTTTAGTGGTTTAATTTCATGTCTGTGTTGTCTCTCTTGCCATCCACTCTAGTGTTTTATTCACTGTAATCTTGAATTCAAAACTTTTGTACAAATTTCAATCTGCTATTAAGTTTGCTCAATTCTGATCGTTTCAGTTTGATTTCTGTGTTTAACAGTCTCTGGAGCTCTTTGTAGAACCAAATATAAAACCCATATAAGACAATATGTTCTCTTCAGTGTTCTTATGCTGACTGGATTCCTACTGAGACCTAGTCCTCTGATATCAGAGGTTGAAGTGTGAACTGGCTCTTATTTCAGCCTGTACGACCACAGACAAGTCACTTTCTGTGAGCAGTGTCTGCCTCAGTGTTCCACCTCTTCAAAAGTTGTGTTCATTTCCTCCTTGAGTCTCCTCCTTTCACAAAGGCTGCCCTCAGATTTTTGGGGGCAATATTAGCTAAGCTTTCCCTTTCCTACAAAGAGTGGGTAATCCAAGCCACCTGTATAGCAATCTGTCATGAATATTTAGGAACTGAAAATTGATTTAATGAATTTGAGATGATGTGATGTTTCCAGAATTTCAGCAGCAGAGCCACACTTACTATGAACTTAAACTGCCTCCCCCTTTCTCCACCCTGGGCTTTTGTTTGGAAACCAGATAGGCACAGCAGGGTGTTTGTCTCTATTCTGTACCAAAACTCACTTTTTACTGGGTTTTAGGGAAGCCACAACAAGAAGTAGTTTAATACATCTATGAAATAGCACGCGACTTGCTTGTTTCACAGTGGTTTTCAGGTGAAAGATGCTGTTACGATGGGGCAGTTTGCCTGCTGGAAGTCTGGGCTTTCTCTGCAGAAAACTTACCCGTTATTTGATTACTCATTAACATACTTTGGACCACCATTAATTCTGATACACAAAACAAAAGATCAAGCTTAAAATTTGCACTTACTTGATGGTAGAGGAGATTTCAGTCTCTTCTGACCACAAGGAGAGGCCTGCTCCTCTCCACCTCGGTGTCAGGTGAAGACTCTGAGCCCTCCGTCAAGTCAGCAACAATTGAGGCTCTCAGGTCAAAGCAAGGCCACCTTGGATCACATTCCTCAGCACTAGTCATGTCAAGTTTTAAACATCTCCAGTGGCAGGGATTGCACAGTATCTCTGCCCTACATGTTAGTTTTTTACTGTCCTAATGATGATTTTTTTCCTGCTTTAACAATATTTAATTGTAATATTCCTTCTTGCAACTTGGTGTCGATTATTTCCCATCCTGTCACTGGTGCACCTCTTTAGAAAAGATTGATGCGCTCTCTCTCTTTCTTTCTTTCTCTCCCTCCCTCCGTCCCCCTCTCTTCTACTTCAGACTGTGTTTGAGACCAGCTAAAGTAGCCTTTGCTGAACTTTCTCTGTCTTGCAGAGCTTCAGAATTTTCAAGAAATAGTGTTCTGCCTTTCATAGTTGGACCTTTATTGAACTTCATTTGACCTTGATTGATAAACAAATTCTTATACTCTTGTGTAAGAATCACGGTTTCTATTACAGGGTCTGAAATGTGGGCACATTTGGGGTCTGTATAGAGTATAATCTGGATTTGATAACCATACTATTGAAAGCTGGTTTATGAAGGACAGGCCTTTGCAGGTCATGCTTTTGCTACAAAAACTCATATAACTTTGTGTGCATTAGGCCACTGAAACTATGTGTGTTTCCCTTGAGGCAATGTCTGAACACCATGAACCTTGATTGTTTCCAAAGGCTCAGGGAGACCCAGGCATCCTGAGCTCTAGTTTATGCTGATTGACCATAACGTACTTGAAGCTTATCTTTCTATACTTCATTGACTCACAGTATATAAGCATTTGCATAATATGAAAACTGTAAGTGGAAGAAAGGTACCAATTATCAAATATGAAATAGATTTCAGGATGCTCAGGCATTCACTTTTCATTATAGATGTGTCCTTGTTATTCTTGAATCCTGTCAGGAAGATGATACTAGAAGGTTTTATGGGTACTTGGCTGTAAAAGATATGATTTAAATAAGTTTAATTACTAACTATCTGTTTTGTTTGTGTGGATTTTTTTTCTAGAGTTCTTGAACAGGAGGTAATCTGACACAAAGCGTATTTGCACCATAGGTAAGTGACACAAGTGATTATATGAAATTTTTTGACAGTATTTATTGAAGTGAAATTGGCAGTCTGCAGATCAGGAAAGCATGATGCCGGTTGTGCTCTAAAAAAATGAGACATGCAGATATGGAGAATACAGCACATAGCTGTAAGTCATTCTAATGTTGACAGACCACTTCCAAGACATAAAAGTATATTAGAAATGAGGCCTTTTTCTATGTCAGCTCTTTCTTGAATCTCTTCATTGAAACACAAGCTTCCAGGTCTGCAAGTCATTCTTACATGCCAGATGGAGTTCAAGCTGTTGTTTCCTTAGCTACAGTTTTGTGTGTGAATTCCCTTTTCTCTTCTGTGGACATGTACACCCCTACAATCTCCAGTCAGGTATCTCCTGCCGTAGAGGAGTGTGGAAGATGTTTTCTTCCTCTGCCTTTAGAACAAATAAAGGAATGGATTTATTCTGTTATTTTTAAGGGATTGTTACTCCAATTTGGGAGTAATGAGACAAATTGCTGAAAAGGAAAGAGGTTGCATTTCTCTTTACTGTGTAATAGAAGCTATATTTCTGAAGTATATTACTAAATTGTGTACTTCAGAGGTGGCTCTTTGAAGAACTAAGTATCTGATCACAAGTTTGAGTTTATGTAAGACAACAAAAGTGAGTTGATTGACAAATATGGCTGAGATATTTTCCTCTCACTGATTCTTGGCAGCAGCATATTATCAGGTTAGAAATATTTTCATATCAGAGTAAATTACTGAAAATTCATACTGGACTCTGTGCTCCAAGGAGCTTTTATTAACATTGGTCAGATGCAGCCCACCTGGGAGGACACTGTTGCTAGCTGGGCATAATTACTTTTGTTAATCCTCTCATAAGTGTCAGATTCAAACCACAGCTCCCATTATCTTTTACCATCCCTCACAGCATTCTTCTTGTCCAACAAATATGTGCCTCCATTGCTCCATTGAAGTGGATTTGCTCTTTTCAGCTCCAGCACAGGCATTTGTGCATATGCAGCTCCCAGCTGCATTCTCTAGGCCTATATTCCAGATGGCTGAGAGAACCTAGCAAAGCATTGCTGTCTATAGCACAAAGTATATGAGAATACATCAGGAAAAGGAAAATATCAATGGCCTGATAACAAGGAGCTGTGGATGAAGAACTACTGTAAGGAATTGTGGCAGGAGGAGAAAGAATCTACCCATTTCAAGTTGCCTTTTTTTGTTTATTGGTTTGTGTATTTTTACTTTGCCCTAACAAATTAGGATTTTTAATCCTACTGCTGGGACATCAGTTACTTTTCTGAGGTATTGTATTTAATATTGTACTGCGGCATTGCGGACAGGCTGTGAAGGGGCTCTGTATTAATTCAACTGCTATTTCAACTTGTTAATTCAACTGTTAATTTAACTGGCTAGTCAGTTCTGTAGCCAGGTAAAGTGAACTCTCTTCTAACCCAGATATTTTGCTTTGAGTTCTTTTGTTCTCCACCAGTGATCTGTTGGTGACAGGATGAAGTTCAGTTTTGACAGAAGAAGTTCAGGATGGAAGGCTCTTTGTCCGGAGATCTGTGGGCATTTGCTGTCCCTGAAACTGCCTCTGTGCTCTCTAACTTGCCTATAGGCTGTGTGTACAGTGCAAGTCCCCCAGATCTGTGGGGACTCTGGGGGAGATGGGGTGTTGGCCTCCTAAACGCTGTCACAGGCTGCATGCCAGATCTGTTAGGCTTCACACTTCCAGTAATTCAGACAAGGCCCTCTTTTGATCCTTACATAGCGTGTGTGACAGGTTTCAGGGCATCAGAATTGTTACTCAGATGACTGGATTTGGTATCAAAATACAGGAGAAACACATAAAGTAAGATAGCTAGGGAGAAAAAGTGAAAGTATGGAGAGGACATTGCAAACATTACTTTAAGTTTGGGAAGATTGCTTTCTAGATTGAGTAGCCAGCACTAGGATAGGCAGGAGATATAAGAAGTTGGGCTTGATATACACATAAGAGCCATTCTTAAAAACTTCAAAGAACAAGTGGTTTCTCCCACAGCACACCTAAACCATATTGTTTCAGCACACCTAAAAAAGGTTGCATCCTCTTTCATATTGCAAGTAACATAATAATATTCAGGATTTTTTTTTACCCCTGGGAATCTTTAACATTAAACATTATTCCACACACTTGTTTTATAAAGTCTGGATGTAGAAGGGATGTAGGGCACTGGATGTCCTTTTTTCTGTGTTGGTGTTGGGGGAGCTGCAGTTCTAGTTTTAGCTCCAGCCCCATATAAACCATACTAGCCTAACGTTGTTCAGCCCAAAACCAGCCATTGCTTTTGTACTTTTTAAGCATAGTGAACAAGTGGAAACAAGTGGAAGCAAGTGGAAGTAAAGCAGACAATAGTTTTTTCTCACTCATGTTTTTAGAAATGCATTTGATGGTCTCACTGTTATAGTAAAGACCAGCAGCCCTGTGGTTCTATCATTTCTATTAAAGGGCACTGCTTTAGACTAACTGGCAGTAGGCTTTTTTCTACTCACCAAGTAGTTTCATTCAGGTAACTCCCCAGTCAGCAAAGGCTCCTTCTTTGGTTGCACCACAATCATTGTGACAGTTCCAGGTGAGAGTATTTGGCAGGGATAGCTCAAGGGTTCATTCTTTTCCGAATGTTTACTTTACCTGACATATCTTTGCTGGGTGCCACAGTGATTAGTCATCTGTATATTATTTAAGGGAAGCTGAGGAATAATATTCTTCCCTAGAAGAATATTCTTCCCTAGAAACAGATAGTGTGTAACAAAAATAATAAATAGCAAAACCCCCTCAGTACTGAAGATGTGCTAGGAGAGATGCTTGCACAGCAAGCAAATCACTGTGTAGAACAATGTGAGCTTGTGTATCCTAGGCAAGGCAGAGAATATTGACTGTCATCAAGATTAACTGAACATTCTCACTTATAAATTACGGTAAACAGGATTTTTAAAATTAATTTCATCACAAACTTTAAATATTTGCATTGATAACATCCACATTGGGCTTCCTCCTGGGGCAAAACATTTGGAAAGACTATGATCAAAATGGTCTGGTTATTTCTGGAAAGAAAGTGAATATGTATTGTTCTGTGTAAAATTTTGAGCACATTTTCTCCTCTGAATTGCATCTTTCTTTTGCTATTTCATTATACCATCAAAATCTATTGTCAAAGTGTGATCTTCTTTCCTTGAAGCACTAGTTCCTGTTGAGAAAAAGGCTATTGTTGCCTTATTTCATGAGCTGAAATGATTAAGATCTGTAGAGTGACTCTAAATATTCCTAGTGATGCTACTGAGTCACAGGCTCATCAGTAGGATTCTGTGCTATGGTATTTGTGGAGAACTGGATAGATCCAAATTTTTAGAAACATGGTAATTTACAAATAAAGGCTGAGATTATGAGTTGAGATTTTAAAATCAGGATGAAATCTGCTGGATAATGCAAGTACAGCACTCACTCATTGAACAGTTAAAATATTTTGTTCAAGTATATAAACTCCAATATTTTATTTTTTTCTTCCATTAAGTGTGTGCCTTCGGGCCCTTTTTATTGCATGCTTTTCAGAACTCGCTCCAGAGACAGAACTATTAATTTCTTCCTAGGTTTCTGCATAGCACTCAACACTATAGTGGTTCAAAAACCATTAATGAAGTTATTTTCACAACACCTCCATGAAATGAGGAGAGATTATTGTCCTCATTTGACAGACAGAGACTGAGGCAGAGTAAATCAAATTTGAAAGCACCTACTAATTTGGGAATCCAGTTTGAGACACCCTGCTCCCGTCCTTTTCACAATATTTAACATTGGGTAGTAGGCTGAAAGCACAACTCCCTTTGATTTCAGCTGCATTTATGAGTGATCATCACTTCAAGCAAGGCAGACCCCAGGTTCCAAGTCAGGCATGGAGCACATGAGGAACATACAGTTTATAAATGACTATGAGTGAAAAGCTTGGCTTTAGGAAACTTGTCCTGTGTCTCATAAACTGTCATATGAAAATAACAGATGTAGACTCCAAACTGTTTGAGGAAATTTTATAACTATCTGAAGTAGGAAATTGTCTTTTATTTTCTTTTTTCCTCCTACCTTTTTCACTCATTACATAACTCTGAATGTCAGCAGTGCATGGGGCAGCCCATCTCATCCTTGGAGAGCAGCCTTCTGCCCTGCATTGATTTATCCCACAGACAAGTCCATGCCACACATTGTGTAAAACAGTGATGTTGTGGAAAACTCGGTTTGCAATTATGTAAATGTACTGGTTTTAGCTGGGGTAGAGTTAATTTTCTTCACAGTAGCTAGTATGGGACTGTTTGCATGATGTGTTTAACCAAATGCCAAACTCTTGTCCTGCCTTTGATCATAAACACTAAAGTTTGAGATGTATCACCAGAGAGAGCTACAGGGTACTAATGAGATGAGGAGTATACAGGTGTGGAGTGGCTCTGCATACGTTTCTGTAGGCAGATGCAGTATGAGCAGGGGTGATTGCTTTTTAACTGTACTGATTTCCTCCCATTCCCCATCTCTTACCCTTCGGTGTTATAGCTAGATCTCCAACATTGTAGGGTAATGAGAACTGTATTTTGCTTGTGTAGAATTTAGTATATTGTGGTCTTGATCAAGGAACTTCAGTTGTTTTGGTAGACTCACTCTGCTTTCATGTTATTCATGTTATCACCAGAAAAACAATGAGTCTCAACTAGACAATTGAAATATTTTCTATGTGGAGTGTTCTCTGTGGACCTCTGAGGTGGTAATCACTGACAGTTTGCTGTTACCTAGAATGTTGTAGGGAGAGCTGCGATTTGTTCACTAACTTTTGCTTCTCTTAAGTGAATTTAATGTGCTCTATACTTTTCAATTTACTAAAGTACTAGTAGTTTATTAAAAGAGAACATTAAATTGACCTGTATATCTGTATCACAGGACTGTTGTGAAGATTAATAATTAGATAATGTTTATAAAGCACTTTTTATAAGTGAGAAGTGCTATAAAGTGCTAAGTATTATTATTGCAGCATGATAGAGATCACAAAACACAAGTGAATCAGCTCTAGGTTTAATCCTTATAAGGCAAAGCATACCAGGGGCAAAATAACATTGCAGTTATTTTTCTTACATCCAGCACATCATTAACTACCACATAGGGTTATATAACTCTGTGAGAGTCTAACTTAGTAAAGTCTATAATCATAGCAGGAAAAATTCTCACGGGTTTTGCAGGCAAGACTTGTATGTACAGCCTTTAAGGTCACACACAGTTACTCCAGTTATGCTGCATTAGTGCCTCCAGTTGCATGCAGGGACATCACTGCCCCATTTGGCGCTCTCCACATTAACCCCATCACACAATGCCTCTGTCCGGGTTGGATAGTACATGGCACCAATACAGGTCTTCCCTACATGTAAAATGGCATAATTCCATTAAATGCATACAGACATCTGTATCTTTTCAAGATTTTACTGTGCTTTCTCTCACCAGCTCTTTTCCACACTCCTTAATCTCTGCTTTTACTCTAAATTTTTACTGAAGATGTGTGAAAGACACCCCAGCAAATCCATCACTTTTTTTCTGGCTCCAGTCAAGTTTTTAATGTCTTTGAGAAAATCAGTCAGCATTTTCTTTCATCTTTAATTCTCAGTTACTGCTTATATTGCTGCAGGTGGCCTAGTACTACTGCTGCAGTCATTGCTTTTCCTGAGGATGCCATAAACATAGAATATTTTCTCAAGTCAAATTCTGGTGCTGCCTGTTTTCTGCCTCATCCTCTGTAGGACATTCTTGAGCCAAAACCTTGAGAAACAGCATTTATCACTTGGTACAGCTACCTACTGAGAAGAGGAATGTGAAATAGACTCCCTAGAGAAGTGGTGTGCCAAAACTATGGAAGACAGTCCATTAAGAAAAATCATGTGCCTCTTTCAATTGGATTTAACTTCTTCTCCTAGGCGCTTTTTTGGGGGGGTGTTTTGTTTTGTTTGGGGTTTTTGTTTGTTTGGGCTTTTTTTTGTTTGTTTCGGGGGTTTTTTGTCATTGTTGTCGGGGAGGTTTTTTTTTGTTTTGTTTGTTTTAGTTTTTGTCTTCTTATTTTAGTTGGTTGGTTTTTTGGGGTTTTTTTGTTTGGTTTTTTTTGGCGGGGCTGGGTGTGATGGGGTGTTTCTTGTTTGGTTTTCCTCTCTTCCTTGTTCCTGTAGGAGCTGCCAGTAGACAGCCTCTTAAATCCTGGCTGCTGGTGTGTGGACTGCCTCCCTCTTAACTTTACACTGGCCACTCTGGTCTGACTAAAGCATTCCTCCATCTTACCTTTTTTTTAAAGGCAAACAAGTAAAGATACACCAAGGTACCATGTTCCTCAGTACAGTTCACAAGCAAACTACTGAGATGAGTTTAATGCATTTCTTTGCTTCTGAAATGTGCAGAATGTGTATTAAAATGTCAGGTCTTATATGAGAGGTGCTGAAGAGAAACCTGTTTCCTTGAGCACCAGATACATGAGCTTGAGGGGAACAGTTTCTGGCTACCTCAGACAGGTGTTTGTCAGGACCTAGCTGCAGCTCATTGAGTAAAACTGCAAAGTGCCTGTGCTGAGAGAAACCTGCAGTCACAAGAACTCACAAGGTCATGGAAACCTATCCACATAGTTTAGACATCCTCAACAAAACCTGCTTCAGGAAGTCTCTGGAAAGCTGTATTGGGGTCGTTTCTAAGAAGGACACCCGTCTGCCTTCATGTCCAGACACTGACTGTGGCACATACAGAGGCTCTGTGGCCTAGAACAGATGGAGGCTGGTGAGAACCACAGCCCTGTGACCTGCCCAGGTCGACAAGCACATTCATATGTACAAGGTAGGTAGCTGAGGGTGCCCTGTAGGACTTGTCCACAAGGTAGACATGTTGGCCCTCCTGTGGGAAGCGAGACAAGCAGAGGTCAGCTTGACCATAAGCACAGCCCGGTGTCTCTTGTACAAATTGGCACTGTAACTTTGAGATGTGAGAAGTGCTAGAATGAAAATGTAGATGAACAGGCAAAAGACTTGATTTAGGGACCTACCAATACATTTCTGTACTTGTGAGTTTGTGCAGTGATAGCATTTCTGTGTGGGTAACACAATGAAGAGAGGGAGGGCTAACTGTGTAAAGGAAAGGGAAGCTCCACCTTGTCTAAATTGGAACCAGCTGACTCCAAAATCCAATAGGGTGGGGAGGGGATTATTTATAGTCAAACCAGCAAGGGGAGGATTATTTATAGCCAAACCTGGAAGCAAGGCGACAGGTGGTGAGGAGCCCTTGGGTCAGACAAAGACATCTGCTGGGAATATCAGCAATACAAAGGTAACTCTGTATCCAGTAGTAAATGATAGGACAGAAATTACAGCTGACCTGGAGGAAGAAAGGTTGCAGAGGCATATTTGAGGGAGGTAACAACATGTCAGACAAAGGAATTAACTAAAAGTAGGCATGCTGCCAAAAATAAAACCTATGCCCCATTGAGAGACCTAAAGTGAAAAGCAAGTGAACTGAGTGCCTGGGGATGAAAGAGGACTGACCTTCACCACATAAATGTGACTCAAACAGTTGATACTAATGCAATACTGTAGTATGTAATTGTTACCTGGACAAAAAAAAAAATCAGATGTGGGAGTATTTCAGTCTAGGGCTATAAATGCCATAGAACAGACCAGCCATGAGGATGGGGTGTAGATTTCTGTGGTCCAACCACATACTATTTTTCAATGAAAAATATACAATAACTTGGCTGGGAACTGCTGTTCTTGTGCAGTGTTATAAAATATTTTAGGAATATCTAAAGTTTGTGTAAGTTTCTGGTGTGGATTTTTTTTTTTTTTAAATTAGACGAAAACTCACAAAAATAGAAGGTAGCCTTATGCTATTTGTTGCCAGCTCAATTAAATGATGGAGACCTGATTCTTGTTCTCACTAATGTTGCTTGCTGTTACTGTGGCTTTATATAACAGTCAGAACTATGGAGAGACTGACTGTTTGAGTGTAAAGGTGTAAAAAAGGGATAGTGTAAATCCAAATTGTTCCCTGCCTGCGCAGTTGTGAGAAGTATTAATGAGGTAGCATTTACCCATTTATGAAATGGCTTTGTATGTCAACAGGCCAAAGTTCAAAGAAGCAGTTTCTTGACAATTCACAAGATTAGGCTGAAGATCAGGTCTTCAGACGTGCACAAATGGGGAGCTCTCTGTCATACATTAATTGCCTCAAGGTATCTATCTATACTTAGTAATAGCCACAGTATTGTTAGGTTTCATGACTGTGTGAGAGAGAGCACCCTAACCTTTGTGATTCAACACTGGGCATCTACTGCTGGACTCTTTAAACATTCTGAAATGTGCTCTTGGGATGTTTGCAGTGTCTAAAGCAAATTCAGTGGGCCTGAATAATCTCTTACGCTATCTTGGGTTCTGGTTATTTTCTATTTTAAAAAGAAATAATGAAAAAATATAAAGTTAAAACAGAAAAAAATCTAGATATAGTCAAAGAAAGACTACTGTAGGAGAGACTTGGATTTTTAATTCAAAGTGGGGAAGGTTACTAAATAAGGAAGTCTCAAATGGAGAGGAATTTTTGGGAGAGGAAAGAGAATTACTTGATAAGCAAGAGATAGATAACTGGTCAAATGAAATTTTATGCAACTTTTAATTAGCATATAGAACTCATTGGCACAAGATATCACGGGAGTGGAGAATTTAAGAGGGTTGAAAAAGATCAGGCATTCATATGGATAATGAGAAAATCTAAATTACATTGATTAGAATAAAAACATTAATAAAGATATAAAACTTTGTGCTTGTGGGCAGGAGCCAAACACATATGAATGGGATTCCAGGGAAACTTATTGCTTGAGGTGATTATTCCATAATATTCCCATATTCCCCTTGGACTTTTTTTTTCCCTTTCTTTTGTAGCAATAGGTGCTGATGCAATTGAGGATCTGCTAAGAGATCCCGTGTTTCTTTGCATTATGCCTGTGTGGGAGGGAGGAAAAGGGTGGCCCAAGAATATGCTCCTATTCAATGCTTCTCAGAAGGAAATAACCTCTAGACAGTTGTAGAGAACACAAGCAAAGTAACTTTGCTGTAACTGTCATTAGGGCTGGCTCCTGAGTTGTGTGGAAGAAAGTCTGTTCAAATTTTCCTTAGCTCTCAGGCCTTTCATCTGCTGATTGAGCCAGGGGTTGAATTCTGAGCAATGCAGAGTATAGATTGCAAACCCATTGTGGTTTTACCCCAATCTTCTCCTTCAAAATAAGTTTATAATTTGATATTTGAATGTGTATACACACTCTCAAATATTTGTATCTGTGTATACAGAGATTATTCCTGCTCAAAAGTGATGGTTCCTCCTATGTAATCTTCCTCATACCAGCACTCTGCCGGTCACAGGATGTGAGTGGTCTGTCAGTGGCAGTGCATGTCAGGTCTGTGGCCTGGGGGCCTCAGTGCAGCCCCCAGCCTGCCAGGTGAGCCAGCCGAGCAGATGTGCTTTCCATCCTGCCCTCCATCAAGCTGGGACTGCATCTAGCCACATGGTGGTTTGCTTCCCTGACCTCTGTTCTGCATGGTGAGATAGAAGTCTCAGGGAATAACTGAGAGAATCTTACCAATTAAAAATGGCAGTGGGTTGGTGCTAACGTTTTAGTCATTTCTAAAGGTAATGCATTTAATTCTGCCTTTCACTGTTGCTTGACCCTATGGCTGCTGTAGCCTCTTCCAGGCACTGAATTAATCTGAATGGAAATATGAGGGAAAAAGCACAGTACCCACACTGTATTTATTATGAATTTGAGAAGGAAGAAGAAATTGCTTCAGCACTGCCTCCTTTTTATACTTCATATCTCTAAAAGTAGCCAGCTAATTACATTCCATGGTTACTGCTATTGTAATATGTGCTTATTTGAAGTGCAAAGATAATAATCGATTGTATACTCTTGACTACACTATTAATGGTTTCAATACCCACATTGTGTTTACATTTTACTTTATAACTAACACTTAGCCATTGTAGTTTTAACATGTAGTAATTCAGTGAATTCTGTCTCCATGTAATGCCCTCGCCATTTCATTCTGCGGTATTAAGTGTTGTTTTTCTAGGAAGGTCTTGAAATGTGGGGCATTATGTATGAGTTATGCTAATTTGTTAGGGCAATGAATACATTAATTTCATTAGTAAATGGCCTCAAAGCAATAATTACCAGTGTAGGTGTGTCAGAAACGATCATGTTCAGTTTTGCCAGTTAATTATTAAGATTTTGTTCTAAGGGACCCAGATTTGACATCCAGCTTCAATTTAGCCATAAATAAAAGTCTGAAGTATATTGGGCTGAAGAAATCTAGCCAAGAACTTGTTTTGCTCTTAGAAATTCTTGCATTTTGTCTAATTGTGACTGCCAATAAGATGCCAAAATAATTAGTGCCAGTGCTATGAGGTTTATACTATACCTCCCAAAAAGGCACATCATAATGAAAATAGCAATTGTGCTTTCTCATTCCTCTCATCTTGCCTTATGTTACAGAATGTTGAATTATTCAATGGCAGTATTACTTGCTAGTGCAGTATTAAATTTGAAATGGCTGCAGTTTATCGTTAAAGCTTACGGGTGGTTTTTAATAGAGTTTACTTCTAATGACCTAATTAGGTTTCTAAGTTATATCTGTGCACTTCTTAAACTTTATGTGGCTAGCTCCATGTAAAGGAGACAAATGGAGGCCCCCGTTCTCCTGGATTACTTTCCTTAGATGTGACCTTATTTTTAATTACAGTCATCTGTTGGGAGCATCTAATAAACCATTGTTCAGTCATAATGTGCTTTTAGGCACCTTAGAAGTGTATTTTTTCCAAAGGAAACTTGAAGAAAGCCAGTGGCATTCTGGCTTGTATCAAGAATAGTGTGGCCAGCAGGACCAGGGCAGTGATTGTCCCCCTCTGCTCAGCCCTGATGAGGTTCTGCCTCAAGTGCTGTGTCCAGTTCTGGGCCCCTGGCTACAGGAAAGGTATTGAGGGGCTGGAGTGAGCCCAGAGAAGGTCAGGGGAGCTGGGGAAGGGTCTGGAGCACAGGTTCTGTGAGGCGCAGCTGGGGGAGCTCATTCAGGAGAAAAAGTAGTTCAGGGGGAACTTATCAGTCTCTACAACCACCTGAAAGGAGAGTGCAGCCAGGTGGGGGTCAGCCTCTTCTCCCAGATAGCAAGTGATGGGACAAGGGGAAATGGCCTCAAGCTGTTCCAGGGAAGGTTCCATTTGGACATCAGGAAGAATTTCTTAATGGAAAGGGTTGTTAAACATTGGAATGGACTGCCCAGGGAGGTGGTAGCATCACCATCCCTGGAGGTGTTCAAGAAATGACTGGACATGGTGCTTAGTGCCGTGGTTTAGTTGGCAAGGTGGTGACCACGCAGTGTTTAGACTTGAAAAGGCTCAGAGGCCTTTTCCAACTTAAATGATTCTTTGGTTCTGTGAAAAATTGTGTACATGAGCTGAGATCCATTTCTCAATTATTAAAATTATAGAGAACATAGAAGAATCATAACATAACATAAAATTATAGCGAACATTGAAGAATCTCCAATGTTTCATTTTTGTGGTCTGCTTTCTAAAATAGAACCAAAGAAAGAGGGACAGAGACCCTCTGTTCTCATCACTGCAGCTACTTACAGTTTCTTTCAAAACATATTTATGCATCAAGTGCAAGGCTGAACTTTCCAGATGATTACAGAGTAATACTGGAAAAAAATAGAACTGATAATTGTTTACTTTTTAGATATATCAGCAGACACACTGCATTACTCTGTTGCATCATAGGAAAATGCACCATATGTGGAGGCAAAGGACATGTAGAATTCCCTATATTTTCCATCAGTGGACATGAATAACAGGTGCTGACAGCAACTATTTCAGCTCTGAAATATGTTTTATGTTGAGTGCAGGACTCTAGCCAAGCTCTTCAGATTTAGATCGTGGGCCATCATTAGCCTGGTCCAGTAAAGTATGTGCTCTGCAGAGTTTGCTTGCTGACCTTAGTTCATAATCCCAAGCAGAGTCAGTGAATAATGATATGACATCTCAGTTCATAGATTTACAGATACTAAGAGTGGGTGTCTAATGCTGGCTTTCTTCTTTTGCATGACTGATAACTTTCCACTAGTTAAGCTGATATTTGGTTTGCCTTGGGAAAGAGACAAACAAATACAACTTACCTCACAGTGAGTTTTGGTGTATATCTGAGCAGCCTGATTACTTTACTTCTTTTCTGGTCAAGCTCCCAAGAATCCTAGGAAAGCATGCAAGGAAAAATAAGTATTGTGCTCCTACTGCAGTAATTGTCGGCCAGCATTTCTGTTTCTCTTGTTGGATGACTTTTATTCTGGACTGCTTCTTTGCTTCTCTGGTATTTGTTTAGGAACTCAGAAGCCAAGAGAATGAGTTCCTTTCTGTCTCAGATTGTGTCCTTCTCCCAAGATACTGTGAGGAAAATGAGTCTTCCTTGTTTATTGGGCAATCAAATGAAACACACTGGCAGTATTCCACCAAATCTAGAGTAACACAAATCTATCAGAGTACCTCAGGAAAACTTTTCACCACAGAGATTCTCAAATATGTAGACAAAATCCCTTCTTAAATTTTATTCCTAAAAATTAAATTCCCTGAGAAATCAAGTTTTCTAAAAAGATGTCAGTAGCAAAGAATGTTTTTTCTCTCCCCATGATCAAACATCCTAGTCTTTTATGGAATAGGTTGCCTACTTACATTTTCTTATTTTTCACCCTTAGTATTGAATTTAAACATTTAATGATTGATTTAGTATTTATTGCACAGTTTAATAAAAGTTTAGTGATGTAACAGAGCTGGTTACAAAGATACGCCCCACTAGAAACTCATTTACTTACAAAATCAAATCCTAAGTAAAATAAACAGCTTGGCTTTCTACTGATATTTTATAGCCACCTTAAGGGAAAGGTGGCGATGGGGGTTGTGTTGCCATGTGGGTTTAATTCATGAACTTCCACTCAGAGTGCTCAAAGGCAATACAGTAGTTGAGCCAACTTTCTCTGTTAAATTACAAAAAGAGAGTTTTGTTTTTGGTTTGTTTTTTTTTTTTTACCAAATACAAGGGATCAACTGCAGCTGCAAAAAGGAAATTTAGAATTATCATCATACCAGTATCAGAAGGTCCTTTATATTTATAGCTTCATAAAAGTTCACAGCTAGAGTATTTGCTGCCAACTCATAAAAGAACTAATGAAAATTTCTGCAGATCTTTTTTTGTGGACAGTGATTTCTTAATCCCCTAAATCCTGATGAATTCTTACATTCAAAACATTTGTAAAAATGGATGGAAAAGGACTTTGTGATTCTTTAATAGGGTAGGTCACATTTAAACTCACTAAGGGACAAACTGTGCTACTGTCTTATTTGGGTAATATCACCATACTCTGAGTGTATCCATTAACACCAAGACAACTGTTTGCAACAGTATTATTAAAAAAAAAAAAAGATAATGTTATGCAGCTTTTCTGAAGGCAAATTGCTCTATTGTTTGGGTAAACTTTAAAATTTTATTTATAATCATAAAAATCATTGTTTCAACATTTCAAAAGTGTAATTAAGCAATAACTTTCGTTGAGATAAATAGTATTTGGCAGAAATGAAAACCTTGTGTTTTAATGTACCTCAAAGGGTGTTTTAACTCAATAATTCACAGGTTCTCTAAGCTCTTGTGTCTAAGAGCAGAAAGCTACTTTTAGTTACATTCCTAAAAGTATGAAAATTAAATCAATGTTTTTATCTCCAGCTGTGGAAAACCATTCCCAAAAGGAAAGCTAGTGAAAGTAACAGGTTAGGTGAATATTTATCAAATTTGAGGGTAATATGAGTTTTGGTGATTTTTTCTATCTACTGATCATTCCCCTCTCTCTGTCAACCCCTGTTGTTGTCTGTTTGGAACAGCAAGGCTGCCCTAAATTTGTCACTTCCATATTATTGCTTTCTTCTTCCCTGTAGCCTCCTCTACTTGGAGAGAGCCTGTCCCACCAAAAATCACATATTGTGATGGTTTAATGCTAGCTAGCTGGCGACTAAGTACCACTCACTCACTGTCCACTCCTCCCACCTTGGTGGGGAGGAGAATTGGGGCCAAAACCATGTAATCCTTGGAGTGGAGATAAGAATAGTTTAATAACTGAAAGATAGTAATAACTGTAGTGAAAGGAGAGATGGAGGGATGGACAAATGGATGCACAATAAAACTGCTCACCACTTGCTGACTGATGTCCAGCCTATTCCCCAGCAGTGTTCAGCAACTTCTGGCCAACTACTCCCAGTTTATATACTGGGCAGGACGTTCTGTGGTGTGGAATATCTCTCTTGCCAGTTCAGGTCACGTATCCAGGCTGTGTTTTCATAAAGTTTTTTGTGCACCTGCTTGCTGGCAGAGCATGGGAAAGTGTAAAATACTTGATTTAGGGTAAATCCAGTTAAGCAATAACTAAAATATAATTGTGTTATCAACATGATTTTCTTACTAAATTCAAATCACTACCCTCTACCAGCAATTAAGAAGAAACCTAATCCTATCTGAGCTGAAACCAGGGCCTGTATTTTTGAAGTTGCTTCCAAGTTAAACTTTTATGTAGTGAGAAGTGTTCTGGATTATGATAATAATAGGCTGTCTCTTGGTGCCAACAGAATAGAGAGACTGCATTTCAGAACTAGAAAGTTTCCAATCCTACTGCTGTAAAAGGATTTCTCTCTTAGAAAGAGGAGTTTTTTAATTTAACATACTTTCCTTTAGGACTAAAATGACTTGCATAGGGCTGGCATTGGTAACTAGAAGAAAATCACAACAGATTTTGAAGCTCTGTAAAGGGCAGAATCAATTAGGAGCTGCCCTTTTTGGGTAGAAATGATAAGAAGAAAGTGGAAAGTGATAGGGGAGAAAAGCTCTGTTAGTTTCACCATGCTGATACTTTAGGTTTCCGAGCTGGTGAAAAAGGGCAGTATCTGTATTTTCATCTGTGTAGTTGTGAAAACTTGTGAAAAAAGCTTGCTGGGTTTTTTTCTGTCAAAGGTTAATAGTTAAATCTGACCTCTTCCATAGATCCCTCTGAGACACACCTACCAGAGCTGAGCCATTCAGGCTGTCCTCACAGCCTGAGCCATTTTATCATTTTGCATGCAGTGTGTCTCAAGCTGTGAAGTTATTTGTTGAACTAGGCTGTGGTACTGTTTGACTGAGAGGAAGACAAATTGTCTATATTATTCTGTATTATTCTTAATTTCCATATAATTGTTTTATTCTTTGTTTTATAATAAATGCATAAAAGTGTCTTGAGGGTACCTTTCTGTTTGCTATTTGTAGGTGTCTCACTTAGAGTCCAAGCAAGATGGAAATGTTCAGGGCTGCTTTTTCTTCCTCTCACCTGAATGGTTCACAAAACACACTCTAAAACTAAGATATCAGTCATTCTCACTGTAGAACTCTTTTTCCAGCAAGTGAAGCTGTGTTTCCCATCCATCTCATTCTGAAAATGTTAAGCAAATTGGATTAGGACAAGTGATAGTTTTGGCTGGAGAGATGTGTCATGCCAACCCCACAGAACATCTAGCTGTTGCTGGGGGATCAAATGTTCCAGGTTGAAAGGAGCTGGGGATGAGGAGAGAAGTAATATCATACCTGTGACTAACCACTGCTTCCCGTCTTGCATCTCGACTGCATGTTTATTTAAAGAGGCTGAACGAGTAGTCTTACACAAAGAAAATTACAGTCTCCAGAAGTTCTGAATGGTCAAGATAATTGAGAATACACACAAGAGTCTTCCCTGGAGTGCTTTCAGGTTGGCACTCTACCTGGGTGTTTTATGCCCAGCTAAAAACAGCTTCTCTCCATTCTCAGTGGCCAGCCGCTTGCAGCTTTCACTCCTGGACTCTTTAATTCATGGTGGCACTTTCTGATGCGTCTTTGTTTAGGAGTGGTTACTTTGTGACACCGCCCATTCATACACTTGAACTTCACTGGCACGAATCTGCAAAAGGGAGGAGTCCCTTGGGGGTACCCAACCAAAGAGCACACACTTGGACATAATTGCTCCACACCAGTCTAATGGGAGGGAGTGAGGCATTAACAAAACAAAAACTGATATGGGAGCAAAATAAGGTTCTGGAGAGTTTTTCTGTTCAATTCTGTAGAAGTAATGACAGCCTATCTGTGGAGATTAATGAAATGTTATAATCCCCCTATGAAACATCTGCAGGACGCCACAGAAAGTCTGTAGAAAGTGTAGCATTGTATAATATATATCCATATGGGTATTCTTGTTTGGTTTTGATGGGACGTGGGTCAGTGGCAGTGTTGTCTGTGCATGCCCGACAGAGCAGAGAAATAAGGATACTTCATCTAGCTCTTTCACAAGTTGTTTTTAAGCCTGAAATAGAATTTAGTCTTTAGGGGGAACAAGCATCCTAATTTCACCAGATGTTAATGTTTAATTCTATGGTCCCTTTAAAAACAAGCCCAGCGTAAAGGGGAAAGTCATATGAATACATTTTTTGACATTTTGTTTATTAGCATTTTATCTAGGCTAGTAGTAAATGAATAGACTTGTCAGCAGAAATCTCAGGGTGAAGCAAATAAAGAATCTTAATAGGCAGGGAGAAACAGAACTAACGGCAAATTCCTCACAAAGAGCTCTAATTTATTGGTTTCTCTTTCATGAAGATTCTGTTCTGGATTCTGGCTTTGTCAGAAGAAACAGCTGAATGATGACATGGGTTCTCAGAAAAACTGTGTTGTCTGGTGGGAAAGAAAGGAAAAAAAGGAGGAAAGAAAGTCTATTTTTTTTACCACTTTCCTCAAACTACTTCATACCGCAGAGTGAAGTTTTCTTAGTTTGATTTGTTGGTTTTAGTGAACTTGCTAAGTCTGAGTTTATAAAAGTGCTGTGAGGCCTGATTCTTCTTGTAAGTGACTGACTGTAGCAAAACAATAAACGGGGGCTTCTCTGGGTCTTGGTTGTGCAAATGGTGCAGAGCACTGGGTTCAGGATATGCAGCTTTGTCGGAGCTGCTTCTGGCTTGCTATGCACACCTGTACCCACTGGGACTACTGTCACAGTGCTCTTGGGGCCAGTGGAGCTGCTGGGAGCTACAGCACTGCCTCATTTCCTCTGCTCACACTGGTCACACCAGCCTGTTCTCCCAAGCAAGGGAAGAAACTGCAAATTCCAGAGTTAAAATTATGACATTTTCTTGGAGTGTGCTTACTAGTTACAAGCTGGACATTTTCTATTGCTCTATAGAGCAAGCAACTAAATTAAGTTGTGTAATTAGTAAAGTAAGTGTCATCTACACTACTTGCCTCCTAAATCCATTAGTGTGATTGAGTGTGTACGTGTACAGCTCTTTGACCAGGTGGGCATGAGGAGCTGTCATGTGTCACAGTACATTCGAATTAGCTGTGGACTCTTTTTCAACAGAAGTCATTATTTGCCAAGATGACTAAAACTTCTCTGACCCAACCCATTCAGCTTCCAGTTTTATGTTGACAATATCAGAGAAAGTGCAGTGTTTTCAAAAAAGTAATTGCTGAGTGACCTCATAGGGCAAGTTCATCCTCCCATTCCTTCCCTTGCCTTGGACAAGAGAAAGGCACAGAATGTAAAGATGCATCCTTGAAAGTGTTTGGAGTCAAGATGGAAAAAGGAGAGGTAACAAATGAAGTAGAACAAGACAAATGAAATAAATTTAAGGAAATAATCTGTTTCTTTGTTTAATTAAATTTCCTTTCCCAGTGTTAAACTCATTCTCTGAGCCTGTATTGTTATCATCTGACCTTGTCCGAGTGTCATTCTGAAGTATAGAAAAACACCCCCCAAAAACAAGCAAGCAATCAAAAAACACACAGGGAAGAGAAAAATGCTGAATCATGGCAATCTAGAAGTTGTAATATTTTTAATTTCATACTTTGCTTGTATTTTATTTATTGTTCTGTTGGAAACACTCCTGGCCTTTTTGGTGGAAGGAAGAATGAAAGAACAGATTTAAGCCATGTAAAGGTAGTAAGACAGTAGAACTCATTTGATTGTGTAGACTAGTTGTATGTAGTTTGTTTTTCTTTCTCCTCTAACTATGTTCCTAAAATGAATTTCTTCCATAAATCCAGTACAATAACTTCTGTTTCAATAAATGCCTGTCAGGCTTTCTCTCCTGCTGGAGAAACAACCTTAGAAATCAAAACAACTGTTGTATTAACTTAGGAAACGCACTTGTACTTTCTCTTGCATTTCACCTTTTCTTTGTCCCAGATCCTGAAGGAAGAAGAGCAAGACTCCAGGAATGTGGTCTAACAAGGTTGTAACTTACATTATATTTCAAGGAATTATATGATACTCATTCATCCAGCATGGGTTATTGATCCTGTTGCAATCTAGTTTGCAAAGGGACCATGTCAGCTCCTTTCTCCATTAACCAGGTGTAGCACCACTGCTAAGATTTCACTACTTTCCCCTCCTGCAAGGCAGTGGGAATTGACTCCTTAGTGGTTGGGAGATTCAGAGTTTCAGCCCCATTCTTCAACTCCTTTTATTACTAAGTGCTTTCCCCTATAAAGCTGCAGTTTTAGCTTTCTAAATGGACAAGAAGCCCTTTTGAAAAGTTCTGTACAAAGAGGGACTTGCTGAATTGCAACTCTCCTTTTTTCAACTCTTCCTTTTTCCTGAAGAGGAAAGAAAAAGAGATAACATGTTTGTTGCGTTTGCTCACCATGATTGGGCTTCTCTTAGTTCCACAGAGACTGCGTGATATGCATGGGGAGATTCTGAAGTGCAGTAATTTTACTGTGCTAAAGCTGTTATCATTTTTTAAGACTCAGTCTTCTGGATGGAAGCTGAAGGCAAAAGGAAATGTTGATCAGATCTTTTGATTTAGTGTGGATAGGGAAGAGAATAGAGAAAGAAAAAGAGACTTGACATCTACAACGCTCCGTGTCCTGACACAAATTCCTCTTTTAGGCCATGAGAACAGTGTTGAATTCTGCTCCCTTATAGTACCACTTTTTCATCCCAGACACAGCTTCTTCACCTCTCAGGTTGCCAGAAATGTGTTCTAACTTACTCAAGCCCTTGAGTACCACAGTGAAGACTGGATAGCTTGCACACTGTTGTTTGGGTTTTCTTTGAATTTCTGAATGGGACATTAGCTTTATGAAATTGACATTAAGGGCAGCCTTATTTATCCACATTAACATAAAATTAATTTCATATTACTAAATTAATAGGGTGATGAAACTTTTAGTTCCTTTCAATACACCAATCTCTGAAGATTTAATTAAAAATATTCTTTTATATATCCCGATTTCCCAGTTGTTTCTCTATGAAGCAAAGGGTGATCAAGATATTAAAGTCTTGTACTTTTTTTTGCCTGGACCACTTGTGTTTTGGTGTGGAAATACATAGAACTTACATTCAAGAAGTTGCCTTCTGAAACTACTTTTCATAATGTTGTTTCATCAGATGATCTTGATTTTCTGCATGACATTATCTTTTCAAACTGACTTAGGACTGAAGTCTGATATTTGCATATTCAAGACGGAACTGTGTAGCTAAACAGTGTTTCTGCTTGTGTACGGAATTTATTTTTTAATTATTATTTTTACTTAGGGGAATCTAAGAAACAAGTCCTTCCAAAAGTATTTCTTGTCTTTTTAAGTGTCTTTGCTCTCATGTTTTTATCCAGGGGAGTTTTCACCAATCTGGTCTAAAATATGCTGTAGTAATATGATCAGGTGATGACTTGTACATACATTGGATATAATATCCTTGTCTTGCAGGCATGTAATATATGTTTCTTCAAGGAGAAAGTGATGATTTTAATTTTATAGCAGACAGGACAGGAACGGATTATCTTTAGAAATGGGTGAGGGTGGGGTAGAGTGCCAGTGCTGTACTGCTTAGATTTATATTACCCAGCCAAAAGAGGTGACATTGGAAGAGATGCCATGCTAGATATCTATGGGAGAGCTGTGAGGGTTGATCATTTAGTAGCTGAGCATTAGTGAAGTACTGTGAAGTACTTCCTGCTGGAATATAAACAACCTGCCAGGCAGATGTCATGTTTCTATTCCGTTTCTCTCTTCCCTTAATCTCACCACAATTAATTGAATGAAAGCCTAGTCAGAAGTGAAGCACTCCCTTTATGCCACTGTACATACATGGACTACATGAATTACACTACTACTACATTCTGCATTGAAATTTTCATGCTGGTCATCCTTTCAGTGACCAGAAACTGGTTTTGTAAGTGATTGAGGACTCTCAGAACAGTGGTTTCCTTGTTTGCATCCTTGCTTGCTCCCCCTGACAGCCTCAGATGCTCTGCTTTTTTTGGCTTCCCCAATTAACAGTAAACCTTGGTGGAAGTAGATGGTGGATTCTCTTGAATTCAGCAATCTGACACAGTACAGCAAACTGAGAAGTGCCACAGTCTTTTTTTTTTTTTTAATATATATATATATATATATATATATATGTATATGTATATATAGGTAAAATTCTGTAATGGAAAATAATATTGCTTGACTCTTTTTACTCTTTGAGTTTAATTCTTATAATCACTGGGCACAAAGCTTTGGTGTCTTGGTTTCCACCACATTCTGCAGGCCTGACATGTTTTACCAGCACTAAGACCTGGGTGGGTAGTTGTGCTGGTGCCTGCTTGGTATTGCTGGGTCTGCAATGACCCCGTGGCTTGGTCTCACTCACTGTTACATTTCAATTAAGCAATTTTACCAAGCTGATCAGGTTCTCAGAAATTGCATTTTTCTGTAGAGGCTGAACATGTGGCTAAAATGCTCAAATTGCAGCTACGTGTTGCTTTTTGGAGAACTGTTATTCCCACTTGATCTTCTATCTCATACTATGTTTTACAAGGAGAGCTATATCATGTTTTTTCATACTACAGCCATAATGAAGTTTGCCACTTGTTGCCCATCTCAGTGGTGTATGTGGGAAATGTTCTGGTGCAGGCTGTGGTCAGCAGAGCAGATCTATGTAATGATGTCTCACAATATAGGGAAAACCTGCAGAATCTGGTGCTTTTCCTTGCCCTTAGGTGTCAGACTCTGTGAATAGGCACTTATACAGTGAATGGAAAGTGGAAAGGTGTCCTAATTTCTTAATTCTTCTATGTGAATGATATAGGTCACAAGTGAAATCTTTTTTATGACCTGCAATATTGGGATTGTATCTATTTCAGAGCTCATTAAGTTTTGATAACGAAGGTGATTTAATGACACACACTGTACTGTGTGCTTTCTTCTTCAATATCTATGTTTAACATTATGTTTTACATGTGTAATTCAGATAGTAAATACTGGAAGGAAAAATTAACTCTCTTATTTTCAAACAAAGGATTGGGGACAGTTATCATTTAAAGGCAGCCTTAAAATAATTCTTAATTGAATCTCTCTTTCATCTATAATACCTATTCTCTAAAATCATACCTTAAAAATGCAACACTATTTTGTTTCTCTTCCCCTAGATTTGTACAATGTAATTTTTAATTTGGTCTCAATTAGTCATGTCAGTGTAGTTTTCTGATCCCAACATCCAAAATCCTATAGTTTTAATGTGGATGGGAATTTGGATAGGAATTGCTGTGCAGCAGAATGTTAGGTTTTTCAAAACACTTTTACTAAAGACCATTATGAAATATTTTATGCTTGTTCTGTCTGCAATAAGGAGATGTGGAATTAAGGAGAGCTGTAAGACGTAAAAGCTCCAGGCCTGCATATGTTTATTTATGCAAAATTGAAATAAACTATCTTGCTCAATGAGAGAGTTTTTCAACTCTAAGGTAAGATTTGTAGTGTTTCTCTACTTCCTTTAATTTGCACGTGAAATACAGGCTGTGGAGGGGAGCATGGAGTAATGCTCTGGCGTTTCATCTCTGGAGAGAGTGGGATTTGTAAATTGGATAAAGGTCAGTAGGGAATATTAGTTTAGTTGGTGATGTCAGATGAGTTCTTCTCTAGATCACACAACCACTGTGCAATTGACAAAAGTATGGTAATAGGCTTTGGTCTGTCAATTTAATGAGATATCGAGGGGGATCAGAAGGATCTAGAGAGGTTTTTAGTATCCAATGCAATGCTGTGTAAAAATCTCTCACAGAAGAAGTGAGATACTTTAATTGTAGCCCTGAAAAGAAAATATGACTTATTCTGTAGAGTTCCAGTCTGAACTGAGGTCCACACTGCTCTGAGGTATCCAGACGTGGGAGTTTGTTCAGATCATTCCACAGAGGTCAGGATGCACCTTTCTAATCACACCAGTTTTCACCCTTGGTGCATCTTCACCTTGCAGGGAAACAAAATACCAAAAGGCATGCAGATACTGGGATGCCTGCTCAGTTCAAAAGCTGCTATGGTGCTTTCAAGTGTGTTTGTGCTACAGGTGAAGACTGCCATCCTGGGAATTCAATGTTACCAGCAGACTCTTCCCAGACAGCAGAAGAAAACAGGAAAATTGTAGAGTTGTGTTGCTTTACAGGCAATTTATGTTTTCCTGCTAATAAGCAGTTAGACATAGCCCTTTTGTGATGATAGCATCATGTAGAGGGCTGTAAATTATTCACACAAGTAACTAACATGTTTTATGTCTTCTCAAATTGTCCAACAGCTCTGCAACATCTTTTTAAATACTTATTGTTTGGAATTTGCACTCAGAATAATTCCAAGAAAATATTCTGGGTTTTACGCAGGTTCTTTGAAAAGACTGATTTTTAATATTCTGAGAAGCGCATACACATTTTGTTAGTCCCTTAGATTATATGGTATTTTTCCTGTCCCTGGCTATGTATGGTTGAATCTTAGAGTGTTTTATTTTATTTTGGGTGGGAAGTGTCCATTGCATGTTTTCTATTTACTCATTAATTTGATGAGTATTTGTCACTCAATGCATTCCTTGTAAAATTCTTTGGACAGCTAAAATAACAGCTGCAAATGCAGGCACAAAAAGAGACTATTTGTTTGAAGCAAAAATTTAATTTGAAAGTTTTGAAATACTGTGTATTGTGTGATAGCCCAAGTGTTGACAATGTGCTCTGGATACCTCTGTGTGTGTTGGCTCTGGCCTCCTCTGCATGCAGATCACTGGATGTGTTCACAAGCAGGCTGCACACACAAAATGTTACCATATTGCATCTTTCTATTATGGACATCAAGCAGAGATTTGCATATGCAATTGCCTTTCAAAGTGAACAATGCTGTCAGACCCTTACATACAAGGACCTGGAAACTGCAAATCTTCATTTCATTCCTCCTGAGGCTCTTCGGTGAGAGTTGTTCTTTCTTTTCTTGCAAAATGACTGCAAATACAAAGATGTGAGTGCTTTATCAGCTTTGTAACTATTCTGTGAGAAGACTCCTCACATCTTAAATGCTAAAGCTATGGAAAACAAATTCATATTTTCGGTATCAATTTTTCTTTTTGCCTATTTTAAAATGATTTATTGAAGTAGAAAGTCAGATGATGATAAGATAACACTGTTTAGAGGTCATTAAAGAGTTTTCAGGAAGTTTCTACAAAGGTACTGGTTTTATATTGTCAGTACGATAAGAAAACTAACAATTTATGTCAAAGTTTGCAAAATGTGTTTGTCTGATAAACAGTCTACTCAAGGGAAATCAATCATATTTCCTTCCCAGAGTGTATTGTATTTTTCATGAAGTGAACTTCAGCAACTCTGCACATTCACGTGTTTGGTATTGTATCATCTTAAGAAGCATCCTTTCTTGTTGCAGTGCTGTGTGAGGCTTGGGACCACATGTGGTACCAGGTAGTAATAAACAGAAGCTAGGGATTATATGTTCTTCTTTAGCCAGGTGAGAACCTCAGAGTGTGTGTCTTCCCTCAAAGGAAAGATGTTTCTGTTAAACAAAAATTTAGTGTGGAAGATGGTCAGAGGAGAGTTACAACATGAAGCTTCATAGAATACTGTTCTGAAGAGACATTCTGCATTAATATAACTGAGAAGTATATTTGTCTAAAAACAACTAAAATATAGACTGCATAATCTACCTTCTCACTGTTTTTCTTAATGTGCATTTCAGCTTATTACAGTAGAAATCACTTCTCAATTGCCTTGAGCTGAAACAAAGCATCTGAGCTTGTGTTAAAAGCCTATAAGTGCTTCTTTACTTGAAAAAAGTGAAATCACATTACATTAATAGAAGTATTAATTAAATTTGGGTTCATTTTTCAGTAGAATTAGCATTATTGAAAAGTCTATGCCATCTTTAAGTTAAACTGTACTTAGTTAAGTGACAGAGTTACATCTGTAACACCTAGTGATGTGTCAGATAGTGTAGAAAATTATTGTCCAATTTGGAAACCTGAGACGTTACTGAGAAATGCTGTGGGGTGCGTTATAATGAAAATACCAATCCACATTAGCCATGGTTGCCATAAGCAAAAATCTTAATATCTTGGCCAAACCTACTTAAGGTTCATGTAATAAACTCACATTCCTAATTTTATTAGGGATGTGCCAAGTTAAGCACTTTGCTGGCCTTTGGACAGATTTATAGCTTGACTTCTGCTGAATTAGTGTTGACTGACAAGAGGGCATTGTTTTATAGGATGCTATTTAAATAAAAAACCTTCAGGGTATTTCTGTAATGTTGTCACTTCAAGCCCGAACTGGAAAAAAGAAATGTGTATTAAGGAGGACTCTTCATTAGTTTTCAGGAGTTTAATGTAAGGCTGTCAAATACTTCCTTATAAGGTAAGATATTGTAATGCAATGAACAAACCCCATCTTTATTATTCCAGGTTTTGGTATGAAAGCAGTCTACTGGACTTCCTGGAAATTGTGGAGGTAAAAAATTATTGTTCAGTTTTTCTTCACACAGTTGTGTGTAAAAAAGACTGTAATCCTCCTTCCCTCTGAATATCAAAAAGGCAGATGATGATAACTGTTTACTTTGTAACTTTACTATGGTACATCCCTTGTTTCTGGCAATATGTGTCATCTTGTATTTATTCATTAAATATCCTGGGCCAAAAAGCATTCCAACATTTTCATGGGTAAAGCAGCCTAATTGTAGACTAGAAAAATGGTCTTTCCTTTAAAAATGTTAGTTTGGACAGTCCTTCCTCTTTATAAAATAAATAAATTGTTTTAAAAGGTGCATCTTTTAGATTAAAAGGTGCATTTTAGATTTAAAAGGTGCATCTTAGACTGTTTAACTGTTGTGACTCAGAGCAAAATATTGATCCAAATATTGATAAAATTAATATGACCTTTCAGTCCACTTTTGCCATATACTTTATAGTTAGGACTATGCAGCTGGGATCCCATATTATTTTGAATAAATTGCTCAGTGTCTTACCTGTGGTCACAGATTTGTATAGCTGATTTGGCCATTTGTAAAAAAGTAGAGTTATCCCTGCCTCACTGAGGTACTGAAAGGTGCATGGAATGGATACAGCTGAACTATTTTTAGAGCTTCAGAACTATTACCTGACCATTAGAAAGCCTTACTTTTTACAATTAAATTCTGAATTATGTGAAGGAGGTATGATTAGCACCAAAATGTCCTTGTTTGGTCCATTTAAAAAAGACACGTAAGGAATCAGCTTCACTGGAGAGAATGACAAAAGGCACACATAGTTACATGTGAAAGATTACAAAATGGATTTGCTTTAGGAAAAGAGATATTGTACATACTGATTAAAGTCTACGTAAATGAAAAATTGGAAATATGCCAGTTGTATCTAGCAGGGCCACTCATGCAATGGATCTCACATATGTTTCACTGATTTTCTTAAACTTTGTGGTGGCTATTACATGCACTGACCCAAACGACTGCTCAACCCAGCCAAGAGTATGGTAGGAGACTGAAATCCTGAGAATTCAGCAATAAAATCAGGATGTGAGTTCTGACTAGAAGAGCAGCTGAGGAATAACTGCTGTCAGTTATAGTAAACTCAGTGTAGTAAACTGATGCAGAGAATTTAGTGGGCTGTGTCTCACCTGCTTAAATATGAATTTAACATGACCAAGTTTCCCTCACACATTATTTCAGCATCATGATGCATTACTTCTAAAGCTCCATCACGTGCATGGTACTTTACCAAGTTAGTTTAATTAAAAGGTTCTCCTTGGAGCTGATGAATGCAATAACATAAGGTTTACAGAGCCTCATTCCACAAAAGTGATCACATATGCACTAGGGTATCCATGTGACTGCTGGTCATTGATGGAGCTGTTACAGTGTTACATGAGTATTCCAAGGATTACATGGGAATGAATCTAACCACATGTTCATTAATGTAGTAATCAGAGCAGGTGATAGTATAACTGGTTTAAGAATCTGCTTGAAATTGTTCTTATTGATAATTGATCTTCTCTGTAAAAGAACACTTGAAGTAGAAAAAGCGATAGAAAATAATGTCTTAGATTTTTTTAGTTGTTTTACTTTTATGTGGATAAGTATAATTTAAATATTGTTTAAATATCAAACAAACCTACTGTTAAATATAGCAATTAATGAACTATGTGTTCAGTGTTTGAGCTGAGAGTGTCCTGGTCCTTTTCCTAGTTCAATCAATAGTAAAGTTTAATTGAAGCTGGGTTGCATGTTACTGTAAATATTTTGTCTTTCGAAGTCAGGAGGCTTGTCTGGATATGTGGTCAAGAATAAGTCTGAGCTTTGTGAGATAGCACTGGGTGTGTTCATTGGTTTTCATGCTGGAGAGATCACAGACTGACATTGCCCATGCTTGTGTTGTTGGTTTAGCCACCTCTTCCTTCTGTACATCAGAGGATAGTGGGTACTTCTAATGTCTATGTGCCAGTTAATGTATTCCATTGGCAGAGGTACTTCACTCCTCAGGACTACAGCTGCCAATTCTACTCTAATTAGTAAGCTTTAAAATGAACTCCCAACCACACAAATCTTTCCCTGACAACTTCACACCCTATTAAACCCTAACTTTCTTGCACCTTAAAAATACTTCTTTCTGCAATACAGTGCTTTACTTTATGAGTATATGCATTGCTCTTTGTAGAGTCTACCATACACCTGCTTAGCCTAAGAAGTCTTGGCTTTCCCCAGAAAGAATTCAGAAATATTCAGAAGCAGAGGCTTATATTAAAACAATAAAATAATTATTATGCTTTAAAAGTATGCACACGTGCCTGTATAACCAAAACCTGTGCACATGGTTGGGTACTTGCCACCTAATTGTTTGGGTTTTGCAATTTAACTGTGTATTTGCACATTTCTGCCTTCACAGCCTTTAAAACATTCACCTCTTTATATTTGTGTTCCACACTGCTACACAGTACTTCCTTTTAGCATGGAGAAAGCCTTCTCTTTTTTTGTCATATATGACATAGCCACATCTATGATATTACATTGAAAATGGGCTGGAGAGGAAAATTAGAAGCCATGCAACACGCACATCCAAGCTCTGGTGGTTCTCATGTAATTTTTCCATCAATTTCAGAAGCTACATCAGGCTTAATGAGAAGAGACAGGAATGAAGGATGAAGAGGAGAGCTCTCCTCCAAAATGCTACAGATATTTGAGAGCAACTCAAAGCATTTGCTGTTAAATACCACCAAGTTAATCAGATTTTCAAAACAATGCATATAAATCAGGTTTTGAAACACATGGGTTTAGAAGCTACCATCTCAAGGAAAACGTGTGGAAAGCAGGTCTTGGGAGCAGACTCCCATTCCTGTTCTCCATGTTCCTCCTGCTTTAAGCCAGAGTCTCTAAATTAAAATGCATCAACAACCTGGGAGTAGGGATCAGAAATAATAGTCGAAAGAACAATCTATGATTCCACATCCTTATTTCTCCTTTTACACTATTTTCTCTCTTATGCTGGCTGCTGGAAACTAGAGCAAAACCATGTCCAAAATATCCTTATGTATCTTGTCAGTTAATACACTGCC
This sequence comes from Motacilla alba alba, assembly GCF_015832195.1. Classification (NCBI taxonomy): domain Eukaryota; kingdom Metazoa; phylum Chordata; class Aves; order Passeriformes; family Motacillidae; genus Motacilla; species Motacilla alba. The sequence continues at coordinate 15,051,485 of NC_052023.1, read as the reverse complement.
ACAAGTGCTGGGAGTTTGAGGTGGTCCAAGAGGACCAATAATGGGTTCTTCCCATTTCCCATCTGACTGGATTTTGTAAAAGAGGACCTGGCCTCTGTTTCTTCTGTCCTTGGGTAAAAACTTGCAATGGAAAAATGAATGGTGCTTTTTACTTACTCATCAGCCTGGGACATAAATCAGGTCTAAGTTACTCTGAAGGGCTAAACCCAAATCCAAAGTCACCAGTCTTCTTGTAAAGGAAGTGTTGGTGAAGTCTTGTACTGATCCATATTTTTATTTCTGAGAGACGCTTTTGATCTGTCCTTCTGTTTTTGTAGGCTGTATTAAATGTGGGCTTGGTTTGGATTCAAACTTCCATTCCTTTTGATAAAGGGAATGTCAGCCAGTCTTTCTGGCATGTTTATTTTAGTGCTTTTGTTTCCCCAACAGGAATATAGCCTAGCTTTGCATAATCTATGAGTCTCCCACTTCTTTCATCTGTCCCATTAAATTTGGGGTTCTTTCTCTGCAGTCTGAAGATGCTTCTACACAAGCGATGTCATCTCTAATCCTACTTTTCATTTGTATCATGGTTGTTGCTAACCATTCTTTAAATAAAAATACCACATGATTCTAATATGCCAAGGAGCTCCACGGATAACCATATAATTTCAAAATGATACTGATTTTGTTTATATGCAACATAATCTTTTACAGTTCTTAGTCTTTATTTGAAGCATTGCAAAGTGGATTTTTATGAAAGGTATTATAAAGGACTCCTTGTTTTTTCATAACAGATTTGAACATTAACTGATCAGAGTTCAGATAAATAGTCTTTACTCTCCATTAAAATATTAAAAAGCCTTTGGTAGGAAACTGGCGTAAAGATCCTTCATTCTTGTTTAATGAACACTTGTTGGCAAGTATAACACTTTAATAGCTTTGCAGAATGAATTTTGTGTGTGCATCCTCCATTTCATTGTCAGACACTTGTCCAGGTGCTGGGAATTTATTGGGGCAAGCATATTTTTACTCATTAGTTCTGTATTTGATTACAGAACAGTAAAATATGAGCCACTAAGTCCCTGAGGCATAGCTGTGTACATTGAGATTAGTAATTGCATGTCATCGTGTTTTCCATTGGAATTTATATGAACAGATAGGATAGGTACTTCTTAAGTAGGTTTAAAAGCAAAGCAAATTTGTATTTAATCTTTTTTGCAGGCATATTTCCCCTAATGGAGTAAAGGTTAGGCTAGATGATATATTTTAAATATGGGTTTAATTTATTTTTCTTTTTTTTTGCCTTTGTTGAAGTATGAGGTTTTCTTTTTGACAGATTAAAGGAAATATATTGTAGCTGAAAAATTTGACTTTGTATGTGCTAATATAAACACAAAGACTGGTGTTGTTGTCAGTAATGAGTGTTTATGAATATATGTTTATATACAATATGTAGACAATGTTTTTATCTTTAAGCAGCTTTTAATGCTGTAGGTATGAATGAAAAACATATAGCAGCTCTAGGGATAAATTTTATTCCAACTGAATAAAATAATGTCATTTTTTTAATGTCTTTAGGTTGCCTGTTTTTCAAGAACAGCTAAAATGCCTTTAAAATTTTGTATACTAAGAAAACTCTCTAAATAAAAATGGAAATTATCCAAGAAAACATTAATAAATTGGAAACAAAATCTTTTGGGTCATGTTGAAGGGTTAAACAATGCCAAATGTGCCGTTCTGTCCTGTATAAAAGTGCTCGTAAATGCGTTTTCAAAAACTGAATCTAACGAGGTACTTAATAGTCACAAAACTGGCACATTTGATAATTAATGTTCCTTACTGAATTTTTGCTGATGCAGTACAGTTTTAAATGGAGAGAAATGTTAACTCAACATGTACTTGAACCATCAGCTGTTTGGAAACTTCCCCTTTTTTAACGTGAAATACCTGTGTGTGAACACTCGGCGAAAGGCTTCACTAGCACATCTCCACTGTGGTGTGAGGACTCACCTGTGCTTGTGGTTTGTGAGCACGTGGGTCTGTACAAGGCCTGCAATACTGTGATTGTGGTCAGTGGGGAGCCCCTTGCCATGCTCCACTGGCAAATGAAGAAACAATTCTGCTTCCAGTGACTGAATGAATGGGTGCTGAGCTGAGCTCCTGCCCTGCCATCCTGAGCAGCACATGCAGGCTGAGTGCCACCGGAGCAGGGCACTGCAGGTGTGCTGCTCACAGGCCACCCACTCTTCATTCATAGCAGCTGATGGAACTTGCATTAGTCCTCACTGCACGTGTCCATTGATAGTGCCATGTACCTGTTTGAGCAATGTGGCCAGGGGATGATGATATTCTCATCCTCTAAGGTAACTTGTGCAAAATAGAGGTTTACAGGATGCAGGATTTAGAAGTGTCAATTTAAAACTAGAATGAGGAGCCCGTACCTTAACAATGTAGGCAAAATACAATTAAAACAGATTGTATTTAATTGTACTTAAAGCTTGAGAAATAAATGTTGAGAATAGGTAGTAAATACTGTTTTCTTTATTTTTCAGTCTTGTTCTTCAGCAGTAGTGGCAGTATATTTCTTTGCTGTTAAATTCCCTCTGATTTCACAGTACACATATTGAATATACTGCATGTTACAGAGCTGAGATTCAGGGGATTTTGAGAGAGAAGGAAATGTTGAAGGGTAATTGGAACCACATAGGAAGAGTGGAGAAGGGATCCAGTGTGGCAAAAGATGGTTTAGAGAGGAATATAGAGGCTCAGGGGAAGCTGAAAGTGGATCAAAACAGGACAAATGGAGGTAGAAGGGATCAAAGTACCAAGGAGAAAGAAAAGAGAGGATTGTAGATATATACAATATTGTTCAGAGAAAAATGTGCGATCAGACAGAATCAGACCAATTTTGTCCTGGCTGACACAGGGTCAGAGGAGCAGGAAATCAGAAGCACTGGAAGAGGTATTTGGATCCTATGGATATGGAGAAGGTAGTTAAAGTGAAGGAGAGAAAGAACTATTAGAGCAAATATTAGAGTTGCATGAGAGATGGAGAAGTCATGGTGTCAGGAGAGCTGAGTGGGGATCAGGAAAGGATTACATGTAAAGCTATCAGGAAAGCCAGGAGCGGGTCAGAAAAGCTTACAGAGATTTGGTCAGAGTGGCCAGAGGGGCAGAATGATGCTTATTGTTCAGCATACTGCAGTTAGTTCAGGAGCCCTTAAGGAGCAACTCCAAGGGTGGAAGTACCAAAAATATTAGCATCTTATATGGCAGATCTGATTCATTAGCAAAATCAAGGCTCTTGCTTAGTTTATATCCCATGAGGATTTGGTTTGTTGGATATTGTCCTAGCTGCTGCTTTGGAATCAGTAGTGATTTTTCAGGATGACTGCTCTTGTAAGGCACAACCTAAGGATTTTAGGCAGCTTACCTTCTGAACATCCCAACATCTGGAGGTTTATGGTCAGGGTCTCAGCGTGGTTTTAATAATTTATCTAAAAATAAACTGATGTCTTGAAGCAGGCAGATCTTTTGACGAAGTCTTTATGCAGGAAAATTTTACCTCAAGAGCATTATTTAGTAAACTCTTGCTGTTGTGGACTACAGTAATATAGAGGCTATATCCCTGCTTTGGTATAGTGAATGTGCTTCTGCCCATCCAGGCTTCTATAGAGACTTTGTCACTAAGCCACAAAGGTGATCCATTTCATAATCGATTGCTTCAGATAGCTAATTCTGGCAGATGCCATCACTTGCCACTGCTGATGGCATATGTTTGTCAGTCCTCCCAGCACATAGCAAAGAAACCTTTTCAATAGGAAAGCATTGTCATTTTATCCTATTCATCCCTACTCAAAACCAAACTGAATGGCATTAATTATCACTTCAGGTAGTAAATCAGTTTCTCATTCGTGAAAGGAATGCTTCATCTTGAGTCCCTTTGTTTTGTATAGCCAGAGGGCTATTACAGATGGTATTGAACTCATAAGAATCATTTTAGTGTTATTCTAGCACAAAGCAGATAATAAATGGATAACCTTGTTTTCCTAAAAAGCCATGAATAACTGTGGCTTTAAATTCAATGATTCTTCTCTGCCATACTCCCTCCAACTCTAGAAACATATATTCAGAATCTTACTTTAAAGTCAAGGCAAAGTGCTGATTGACTGTACTGACATAATTGTGTTAATGACAAGACACTGAGAGTACATTATTAGATATGTCGCTTATCATCACTTTTTATTTGGCTCTGATCTGCCAAGCTCAAGTTATACTTCTTGTACATTGTGGTTTCAGTCAGTCACTTAAACTGCTTCAGTGTTGAAATAACATTTTTTACAGGTCTTTTAGCTGTAGTTCAAGAGAAGGAACTCTTCCAGAGCATCATTAAATTGTTCAAAGTTTGTTTTCACTGACAGGCTTGAAGTTTGTCCACTTAGCAAATGATTTCTTTGATCAGTAGAGTGATTAATGAAACTACTCTTTTTTTAATACATGCATCAATTTTTAATACCAAATTAATACCAATAAAGCTTTTTAATCTACAAAATGCATCCTCTCTATTGTCACAACTGAGCTCCTGCAGGCACCATCTCAAACTTTTGAAATGTCCTGTTGTCTAACGGAAGAGCACGCAATGGGAGATGGAGATATTTTCATGCTATGTTGTGCTTGATGTGAGTGTAGTTCAGCAAAAGTAAAGCTTAAGCAATTCTGTGGTATGGGAGGTATCAAAAAAGGTTTACATTTAACTTGGTGTCATTCTTCCCTAGCTCATACCATTGTAAGAAAAGCATCATTGTTGAAAGATGAGTAGCAAGCAAAATATGTACAGTTAGAACTAATAAACAGAGTGTGCTTATTCAGGGATAGATACTATCTCAGGGTTGTAAATATTCTGCATTTTGTGGGGATGTACTTCTATCTAACTAGTGCTAATTGGGAGGCATAAAGCTCGTTCATCCATCCTGGTAAATTCAAGACAGAGGATGTCTATTCAGTGTAGGCTCATTTTGCTTGTTGTTTGTAAGCCAAAATAGCAGATGAGAAAGTCAGTATTTTGAAAAAGTTTGAATTCAGACCTGCAGCTGTTGAAATTTTAAATTAACTATTTTATGTTTGTCAAGGTTATGATATCTTCATTATAGCACAGTTATCCTTCCTTTGAAAGGGCTCACCTCCTGTGTTAGTGATGTCAGACTTGAAATAATAAAAAGGTTGGGCAGAATTTGTCAAGGCTTATTTATATCCAGAAAGGGCAGCTTTAAAAGGAACCCATGATAACTATAACTTCCATAATTTTCCTGAAGATTCACTGAGGAGATGATCTGAATATAATTAAATAATTTGTATATTCAATGCACATGTGAGCTTTCTTTTGTTTTGACTGAGAAATTCTCTCACACAAGTCTTTCCAGGAACTGGGACTCCTAGAGGCTATTTCAGTTGGAATAATTAATAATAATTCTTCTTATAGCAGCCATAAATGCCTTGAAAGTGGTGTTAAATAGTTACAAAAATATCCTAAAAACATCAGTCACTGCTATTATGATCATGAGAAAATTTACATTTGTGATCAGACTGATAGCAGTCAAGTTCAGTTATGCTGTCAGTGACTGAAGCAGTCAGTTATGATGCAATGTGTAAATGCATTTGGATTTACAGGCTAACTCACCAAGTCATTGCTTTTGACTAGCAGGAAATAAAGTATTGGTAATACTGACTCAATACATATGACTATCATATGACAGTTTTATTTTCTTATTTTTATGGAACATTCTGACTGTAGAGATTCAACAAGCTTGTCAAGTTGTTCTGCAAAATGCTAGGATAATGAATCAGTCTAGTTATATTCTCATTCTGTGATAGTATTAAAAAATTATGCATGCCTTCTCTGTCTCTATGTATACACACACTCACCCCCCCCCCCCATGTACTTGTAATATTTGCTATTTTGCCAAAATAGCTACCTACTGCAATGTAGAGTTTTGAAAGGCTGCTGTAATGCCTCCTTTGCTGTTGTCTGAATAGTCATTGTCTTTCTTTACTAAGTTAAAATCCTGGCTTGAACTTAGGCCTGCAAAGGGAATTACTACCTATAGTCTTGGTGCAGTCTGTTGTAGAGTTAGAAGTAGGCTGCAAAGTTCTGATTTGGACTTTAAATACTCTAAGTCATCAGGTGCATGGACCCTGTACACTAAGTACAGGTTTTAGTGTAAATACTAATTTAAAGATGCACTGCAGCCTCCTACCATGTGGGATACCAATGATTTGAAAGATCAGGACTTGGGTTATCAGATCTTTGGGATAGTGAATGCATCTCAGGCTCTTGTATATGATGTTGACCTGACTCTGTACCTCAAATTTCAGATGTACATAAGTGTTATTTTAATATGTAGCTTGTTTTCAGATCGCCATTTGAAATGTCAAAGTCCAGGTCTATATTTTGTAAACTGAAACAGGCTGTTAACAAAGTGTCAGTGGGATGAAATTGATTTTCTGAAGAGAGCTACACTGGTGGCCCTTCTGGCTTGTTTGTTTTATTTTGAGTAAGTGTAGGCTTTGGTTCTGAAAACACAAGTACTTACCTCTTTGCATATGCGTAGTTCCACTGAAGTCTGTGGGGCCTCTGATAATCATTAAATTAATTCTCATAAGTGCTTCCAGACTTAGAGACTTGGATGGGGAAAAAAGGCAGTAAGAGCAGATTCTCATTTTTGACTTTCCATTAAATCATCCTGTGTGATTTCTGCTCATCCCCACGACATAATTCTGTGGTTTTTTTCTCCTCATTTAGATGTATTGCTTTTGGTTTTGTTTGTTTTTTAAGATGGAAGCTCTTTAAATCTTGGTAGTTATTTACTTTGGGTTCAGTGTCCCTCACAAGGGAGCCACCAATGTATTTTTTCCCTTGGAAAAAAAAGAATTAATTTTTCAATTTTGGACTAAGGGTTCATGTCAAAGATGAAATAAAAAATAATTATTTGTAAGCCATATTAAACATTGGCCATTAAAAAGGAAATTGAAACATGTCATGTCAAATATCTTGAGAGAGAAAGAAACGAAGGGAGGGAGTTGAGAGGCACATTCCTTGAAGTAACTAGAAAGAGTCTCCTGGTGAAATGGAGGCATCCTGGGGATCACTGACTTTAATTAAGTAGAAATGATCAAGGCACCGGGGTACTTCCGGGGGATTAATGACTGACTGGGAGACTTGATGGCCTCAGGCAAAGCTGTAGGCCATTAACCCCAGCCAGTCCTCCGTTTTTCAGGAAGTGCCCTGTGCCAAGGTCATTTTTCCTATTATAGCTAAGGATGGATCTTTTCTGTAGTCTCATGAGAGTCATGAAGTCCATGATTTTTGTGTTGTTTTTTTCCTCTTTTTAATATCTGACTTATGACATATGGGGATATTTTTATTAAATTGCTTGTGCTGTAGTGAGAGAATTGCTTGGTACTGTTCTGGTCCAAAATTTATGAAAATTAGTACATGAATAGCCCACATGCATATTAGCCAAATGAGCGTCAAAGGATTAATCAATACCACAATAGCACAAGGAGGCTCAGTACCATTGAAATATTAAATTTGATCCTAAGAATAACATTGCAGTCTTTAATAAAAGTTTTGTTTAGTGAAAGCAGTCTTGGATCTTCGTGGATGACTTTTACTTCTAGTATCCTGTGGCAGAATTTCAGAAGTTGTTGTATGTCTTTCCACTTCCCTTTCACCATTGTTTTTCACAGTCTGAGGGATTGCGAATGTGATCAAAACTGCCCTTTTCCTGAACAATTTCTTTCATCTGGGAGAAGGTACAACCAACCAATATATTTATACTAGTAGCATGAGCTTCCATTCTTTCCCTCTCCATAGTTCTTGGATCCTTCATGCCCAATAACTGCCTTGTCAAGGGCTTCCCATCCTAGCGCCCTACACCATGAGCAGGGACATAGGAAAATGTCAGGGCTGACAGCCATGTCCTCCTCACACTGAATCCTACCACGTTGATATAAAATACATTAGATATTACTGGACATTGTTGCTAGTGGAAGAAAAAAATATTTCTATAAAATACAGCCACTGCTGTAGGGTTTGCATACTCCAGTGCCTTAGTCCTGGTTACAGGGGAGGGGGGAGTTCAGTGCTGTGTGGGTGTGACCAGGTTGTTCTGCATACCAGGCAAGTGATTGCTGGGGGTCATGGTTTTGTTCAGAAAGGGCCATTTCATCTTGCTCTGGCAAAGCGTTGGCAGTAAGTCCTGCAGGCTCGGTCCCACTGCCGTCCCGCCAGTCCCCCCTCCTGTTCTCTCCAGAGAGCACCTGTGGACCGCTGATGCTGAAAGGGGTAGAGGTGACCACTCAATTGCTCCTACTGCTGAAACAACAGCGCCAACCAGGAGGCGGCTGCCAGGGCACTGGTGTCCTTTGCTGTTTGGGGCTGGGGTTTGGGAAGTGCTCCCCACATGAGTCAGCTCCACCACCATATTGCCTGTGTTCCCAAACGTGTGAGGGCGGCGGGCGGGCACAGACTGCCTTTGTCTGGGGAAACCACGCGGGACTTACCTGCACAGAGCAGCCACCATCTTGGTTTTGTTTACAGTGGTGAATCGTGCTTTACCATTTTGCGGGTAAAACACCTCTTTTTTGTGTACTTTTGCTATTAATATTGCCATATTCATTATTTATAATTATTGTTAATATAACTATATTGAGCATGTCTTATTCCATTGCTTTGTGGTTTTAGTAAATTGTTATCTCAACCCATAGTCTCTCCTTTTTGTCCCTCCCTTATGGGAAGGGGCAGGGGAAGGGGAGTGGCTTTATTGTTTACTTTCCCGCTGGTGTAAAAACCAGCGCAATCTCATTTTACATCAGCAGATTCTTACTGAGCTGAGGACTTTGGGATTGTGCATCTTGGGCGATGAGCCACATAGCTAACCAGACCCTCAACCACCCTATCCACCCACCCATTTACTGGAAAAATATCGTAGAAACAACTGCTAAAAATAGAATTGTTGATTAAAATAAATTAAACTGAAAAGCTTTTAAGCAATAGATCAAACTCTCCAGCTTTATGAGCTAAAGGTAATTAGAAGCTGTCCACTTAATACTCTTGTCACAGAATACTGTTGCAGCCATGTATAATTTTATTGCTTATCTACAGAGGTCAGAAGCAAGGAACAGACCCTGTGTCTCATTTAAACACTTCTACTTCAGCCAGTGTTCCTATTCCATCTTATCTTGAATAGCTCATGCTGAAATCAATTCATAATCTTTTGCTTGTTACACTAAGAGACGTTATCACTTACAAAATGTGCCTTAATAGAAACTTGGAAAACTCTAACCAGCCTCCTGTACAATATACATTTGTCCTCAGCTCAGAAAGCAGCTTACCTGGAGAGGAGCCAGCAGGGCTGTGTCAGAGGAGGCTGCCACAGTGGCAGACTGACAGATGCCTACTCTTACCTGCCTGTAGCAGCCCAGCGTCTGGGTGTCTCCCTGTCCCCTGTATTTGTCTTACCTTAACAGGCACGTTCTCTTTCTATGTGGCAGTGTATTCTTGGTCTCTTACTCTCTTTGGCTTTTCTTTCACATTTACATCTATTTACAAATACTATCCTGGATTCTTCTGCAAAAGCAAGTAAGAGTCTTTTTCTAGTGACTGCATGAAGGTACAATGTTGGCAGTCCATAAGGCCTAGTAGTTTAGCTATTTTAAAAATTAATGGTGACTTCCACAGTTGGTTTCTATATAAATCTTTCTGGTTAATTGGTTAGATAGATGCTGAACTTTGAATTATTATATGAAACTATTGGTGGGAAAGAAATAATTAGCACTGCTACCATACCTGCTATTTTTGGCAGGTGTGTGTCTAAGAGTAGAGAAGGAATCACAGTCCTTTTGTTTCTGAAAGAGGAGGGGCAGAAAGTGCCTTGCTCTTCATAAAACCCATATCCAAGACACCAAGTGAGTTTTCATGTTCTTTGTCTGGAGACCCCCTGAGGATGCTCATTGCATTCTTTCACCTGACTCCATGTCAGATAAGTGGGATGCTTGATTTTGCAGGTTAGGGTTGTGGAAGGCACAGGCAAAGTTTTCTTAACTAGAGAAGTAATGGATAAATAGATGCTTCCACTGCATTCAGGGGAGAGGATAGATACGTATGTGATGAGGGGGAAAAATAGTTGGATGCCACAACATATCAGAACAGTTACATTGTTAAGGTATCTTTAGTCTGAGGAGATCCAAAAGCTTTTTAGCCTGTTTGCCTGGTACCGAAGTGAAACTTTTTGGACCAAAATTTATGTTAGTAGCACCACTATCTGCAATGTTTTTTAGAGGAAAAGCAAGAGTAACTTCTGCAGTTGAAACTGAAGGGGGAATTTTAGGTATGCAGGATGTAATTACCAGAACTGGAATTTGGCCAGTTCACTGTGATTAATTTAACACTCATATTCTTGTTAAAATTGCCATGGATTTTTTGATGATCAAAACTAGTTAGGAATGGGCTTTGGCTTTCTGTTTCACCTACCATAAGTAAATACAAAATACCAAGAAAGTCACCTACATTATTTCATTTGTTCAAATTTTGAAAAAATTTTTTTCATATTTGATTTGGCTGATTCCACCAGCCATTGATGTGGAATTGCCTTACAAACAATTCAAATATTTCAACCAGAATTTTGTTTTGTAAAATTAAATCTTTTTGGGCTTCTATTTTATATATATATATAGTTCATTCATTTATTTTATGGAAGCAGAGTTGTTGTAAGCATTATATTACAGTGATGCTGTTTCTGTGAAAAGCTCATGGGTTTGAAGTTGCCATTGCCCCATACTAATATGAAATTTAGTTGTAATGACATGTATGGGTTGTGTTTCTGAACAGCTGTATGTTTTACATAGGGTATATTTCTGAGTCACCTTATTCTGATGTGTTATAAAATACTCCCCAAATCTCAGCATTGATACTATCTTTTCATGTACAACTAACTGATAATATTGATGAAAATGGGTGTTATTTAGGGTTTCTCCACAATTGGCATCAGTCAAAATGAGTGCCTTCAGATTAATGATATAGAAGCAGAGGACTGATAAAACCTGTTGAAATTGAGTTTTGTTCTCCCAGAACAATTGAATTCCATTTTCCCAAGCAGACTGATCCCTTCCAGGATTACTGGCACTTGAAATATCACAGCTAAGTTCTATGCAACCAAAACTCTGACCCAGCAAGCAACATTTGAATTTGAACTGGATACTACAGATCTGAGGTTTAATTAAGAGATACAGCCATTAATCACCTCTACCACATACTCGCTTTTGTAGTGTCTGTTCTGGAGAAATCGGCATCTGGAGAAATACTCTGAAGCATGTTTTATAATTTAGAAGAGAAATTGGAAGATAGCTTTTTCCTCCTTAATATTCCAATGAGATTTGGTAGCTTAACCAGAAATGCAATACAAAAGCATTTATGGTTCATGTTATATTAATACTGTGGCCTGATTATCAAAAACCATTACTCCTGGTTATCTTACACAGGCTGAACTGAGCTGCTATAAGTCAGACAGACTGTCTGTACACAGTATGTTCCATGTTTATGATGAGAGTATTTTAATGTAAAAGGAAATTTCTAAAATTATTTTATTTTAACTACTGGATTTATTATAAATATGTGCACTCAGAATTGCTTTTCTGTGTGCAAGGAAAAAGCAAAAAGAAACTAGACACTCAAAATGTCACTAATCTTTCCTGACCCTGTTTTCTAATGGACAGTTTTGGTCAGATGTAGGGGTCTGAATTTTGAAACAGATGTAGTGTTTACTTCATTCTTGGCAGAGACACAATAAGCTGCTTGCTTTTCTTCACTGTTTTGTTTTGATTTGTTTTCTCTCTTAGTGATGTGCCTCATGGCTCCTTTTTTATTGTAATGATACTGTATTATATACCACAACATTTCCCTATGGACTAAAGTCATTGTTTCGAAGTTCTTTGTGGAGATGCATGCATTTAGGATTTTTTCCCAGCAATGATTTCATTTGTTGTAACCTCTAATGCTAATGCTATTGTGGTTGGCTCTTTTAATTTAGTGCTCCCTTACTGTGATACTTTCACAGGGCTTGTTTGTATTTGTAGAAAGAGTGTAAAAGAAAGAAAAAGAAAGAGCTTCTAATAAAGTATGGGCTTGGTCCCAATACTAATTTTCTTGTCCTGGTTATCTGTTTTTATTACATGTGCTAGTCCAGTAGGGATGTGACAAATGCCATGTGCCCCTTACACATGGGAATAGGTTAATTCAATGTTCCAATGCAGCCCTGTAATTCTCTTGAAAACATAAATATAAGAAATACATATATGGTGCTGCCTCTCTCTTCTTATGCTGTCCTTACTTGAAGAATTTTCCAAAACCATTGTTTAAGTCATTTAGGATTTTCATCATGAAGTCATTAGAAAAGTAGTCCTGAAGAGTGTTTTGAAATGTAGTCTCTTGCACTATTTTTGCCTCTTCACATCAGAGAAAACAGTTCTGTATATTTAGCCCTCTACATTTTAATTTGGTGATCCTAAAAGTACAGACTGTGTTCTGAATCCAAGCTGGTCTTTTAGGTTGCAGGTTTTATGGATGTGTTTCTATTTTTTGTTATAATTTGCATGAGAAATATCAGACCCTACATAATTGCTGCTTTGCTGTTGTGACACAGTACAAGTAACTGTTTCCAATGTCAAAAATTATAATTTGAAAAGAAATTTAGTGGCAGCAAAAGGGTGGGAAAGCAAGACCATTGCCAGCCCATCAAAGTTTCATAGCAAACTCACAATCATCTGACAGAGCAAAATGCATGCACCAACTGGGATCCCATTAAAACTCCATGGAAATAGAGTCGGCAAGTAACTGGAGCTTCTACACTATATGTTGAGCATTATGCCATTTTGTTGGGTGTCTAATGAAGTATTAACATGTTTTATATATGATAGCTTCTAATTGCTTCATTATCCATGCAAATCAGAAAGGCAAACTGTGCCTTATCATAAAATCAGTAACTAGGCCATTTAAAAGCAAGGCTCTGAGAGAAGCATTATTATGTCCATACTTCTTCTTTGCCTTGTGCATCCTTTTTTATAGCTTTGCATTAAGTTGTAGTGTTTTCTCCATGGTTGTTCCTTTAGATTAGTCTTAGGTTAAAATAAGCTTATCTCTGATAAATTCAGGGGAATTTTGTGGCTTCTGGAACTCAGTCCAGCTGGAGTAGAGATAACCATTCCTGTTAGCAATAAACACAAATGGACTGGGACCAAGGGGAAGTAGGAGGAAGGAAACAGAGTAATGAAACTCTGGATCTGCTCTTCAGCCCTTTCTCTTGCAAAGCTCATGTAAGTCCAAGAGCTTCAATGCAAAAGGGGACTTTTGGATGTGACAGCTCTCTCTTTACAGTGTCCAGCATCTGGGAGATGGACTGCATGTGTGCTGGGCTGGTATCTCTACTTTCATATCACAGTTGTTGCTGGATGGGTACTTCCAGCAACAAGTACTATCTGTCCTTCAGACTATTCCATCCCTTCATTAAACGGGGGATGTGAGGGAGTAAGAATTGAAAAATCTTTCCACTTTTCTCATGCCTTATCTTTCAATTGGTATCTGGAACTTTTCTTGACACTCTTCTTTAACTCTGGTGTTTTTCTGCCAATAGGACAGAAGACTGATAAATGTGGCTCAGGTTTAGCAAATAAATCAATAAAAATAGGGAAGCTATCTGCAAAAAGGAAGATGAGATCTAGGAAGAGAGGCAAAGGCATGAGTAAAACTCTGCAATGCAATTTTAATTAGCATGCCAAATGCAGGTACTGCAGGTGTGCGAACTAGGAGACTGGGAAATATTTTACTGTAAACATACTTCCAGGCTAACTAGCAATGCTAATGTCAAGGTAACAAAGAATTTCTGCCTGCACACTAATTTCTCACTGCAGCTGTTGGGGTGTTAGATTAGAAGCCTGTATACCTTTCCCAAGAATATTAAAGCAGACTGTCTAACCGCCTGTGTTTGTCCTAGTAGCCTCATTCTTGCTGCTAGCAGAGCATGTCCCAACTGTTGTCAATTTATCAATGTAACGTGCACTAGTGGGCACAGTTTGAGCAGCCATTAGGACAGGTGCCTCTATCCATCACAACCAGTCACTTATTCCACCTTGTCAGGAAAACTAAATGGAGCTTTTGGAGAAATGTAAACAACTCTCTAATGGACAATCAAAGCCCCACTTTCTGAAGCAAACAAGAGGAAGGAATCTGACAGACAGTTCTTAGATTTTAGTTGTATTTTAAGTGTTAAAAAACCTTTTCAAATATGTTGAAATTTAAAAATGGGAATAGACTAAAAACAACAAAGTCAGGTGCATACACTGAGAAAATTGGGATTATGGGCCATTAACATGCTATGTGCAAAGAGCACCTCTTACTTAGAGAAATATGTGTCTGTCTTAATTTCTGGGAGGCTGCCAGCCTGAAAACAACAGCAAAATAGGACACCCCACAATAAATCAGCTCAGTATATTTGCCAGAGAGGGACTTTTCTTGCAAGCTTTTCATCTTGATAAAAATACCTCCTCTTCAACACACAATTAGGCAATTCCATTTACCAAAGAGCACCTTTGAATTCTGAAAGGTTTAAAAGGTACCATAAAGTAATGACGTTGATATACATTGATATACAACTTGCATAACAGTGCAAAATGATTCTCTAGTGTAATCCCAAGGCCTTAGTAAGTGTTATGCACTATCCGAACAGCACTGGTCAGAGAGGTAAAGATGCAATGTGGGGTGACCTGAGAGAGCACCCAGGCCTCACAAACCATATAGTGTGGTGCTGATGACACTAATAGACTGGCTGTGCTATGACAGCTCCTTCATTTGCTCATGACACTCTTTCCTATTAATTGGAGGTGATAATGTTTTTTTTCTATAGAGAACTGATGATCAAATTAGACATCCTCTGTGAAGGGTCTCTGCCTTTGTTGTCGCAACGCTTTCTCCATTGCGGGGAGAGGCAGCAACCTGCAAGGAGCAGGGAGATTCCATCAATCTTGTGCCATGCTTGTGCTTCACGGGCTTTTTGCAAACCTAGTAATTAACTTTTGTCAAGCTCCATAAAAACGTTAACAGGGTCCTGCTGGCCTCTGTGTTTAAAGGAACATTATTCCTTTTTAAATACTAGGCACCCAGTTTCTTCAGTAGAAAAAGATCTTGCCCACCCCCCCCACCCCCCCCAATTCCCACCCTGTTTCAGATGCAAAGTTACTGCAAGCACTGTAGCAGGAGCTCTGCTCAGGATTTCTAGTGTATAGTTTATGGATTTAATTTCTTTTTGGAAATAAAAGATAACTTCCAAAGAAATGACATGAGTAGAGAGCTTGTGTGTAATCTCCTTTTGCAGTGATTTTTCTTTGATTGATGTGCCATTAATACTTTAATTGGTAACAGGTGCAGCTGATTGTTGGTTCCTAAGCTGAAAAATCTGAAATTGAACATAAGGCTCTGATAAATTAATAAACTCCTCTTCTCCAAACAGTTGTTGCTATGAAGAAACTAACTTTCCATGAAGCGCCGCTCCATCAAGCACACTGAATACTTTATGTTAAAAAGCAAAATGTTACTTAATGATAAATTAAAATTACGCTAACAGGCAAAGATAAAACATAATAATGACACCCCCTTAAGGAAAAGAAATCACTGGAAAGCACTGAGAAAGTTATCTTGTGAAATGTGTTGTTTCTGTTGGCGCATCAGGGTGGCCATTTGGATTCCCTATCACATTATTAAAGACATCTCCATCCATGAAATAAAAATACATTAGGCATGTGGGGACAGAGTGGGAGGAGAAGAGGTTGTGTAACAGATATTTCATGAAAAGGTTTTTCTTCTGTTGCTGCTACCATCCCAAAATGTGAATTAGACCTCAGTGGTAACTGTGAAAGCAGTGAACGTGAATCTTTAACATGCAGCGGGTAAAATTTACCCTTGGAAGACAATCAGATGCTTGTACATTGATGAAACATGCTTAGGCTCTAGCTTGGAGGCATGGAAGTATGGTGTTGTTTTCAGCAGCCCTTACCCACGAGTCCACGTTATTCCTTCTCTCTCATCCCTTGCAGCCCCACAGAACGCCAGTTTTGTTGCACAGGTAGGCTTTGATGTGAAGGGTGTTTCAGTCTTCCCTTCTTGGATTGCCTCAGAGAGACTGAGGGATATTATTGTAGATTAAGTAATGTACAGTGCTCCTTTGTTAGTTGGATGCCAAAATCTTGGACATGCAGCTGTTCCTTGCAGACCAGTGACTCCCAGACCTGCCACAGCTGAGAGGATGAAATGATTTTATTCATTTGTGAAACAGACTCTCCTCACTGCTAAGATACTGATAATTTCCCTGTGCTCAGGACCTATATTGTAAACTAGTATTTCTTTATCTAGTTCCATATGTATTATACATTAATGAAATTTTGTGGGAAAAGTGGGTCAGTTTCTTAATACCCCAGGGCCCAAGCTGTGATGAGCATCAGTGAAATCATTGGTGATTTGGCAAGTGATTTCATTGAAAGCAAAAAATCAAATTGGTGTCTTGATGTCTCATGCAATATTGTGTGGTCTCTATTTTTTATTGTGGGTTTTGCATACCACAGTAGAAATGGAACAAGGGTGTGCATTTGCAACTTACTTTCTTTGAGTAAAAGAAGAGTGGAAAGAAGAGATCACAACTGAGAAAACCTGAGCATAAATATACAGTGACACCTTTCTTAAGGGTTTTCATAGACTGGGTTGAAAATGTTATGCTTGCTAGCAGAGCAGAGTAATGGAGGTACACTCTACAGATGGAGCTTCTAATCAGATTAGCAGTAGAGCAGTTTGAAAAGTGCTTCGGAATAAAAGGCATTATATAAATGCAAGCCATTATCACTATGGGGTATATTTTTCTCCTGATGTGTGTGCATAATTCTCTCTGGAGTTAATGGGAGATGCATGCATGCATTGAAGGGAGACTACACCTGGCAGTGTGCTTCTTTTCCACTAAATAACTAGAAAAATAAAATTTGTTAGAGGGCAGAAAATGCTAGATCAGTTGAATAAGGTGTTCATTGAATACCCATCAAACTGGTCTACTGAAAACTTTGCTGCTGTATATTAAAAGCTGTACACTGTATCACAAAGAGATAAAGAGGTGATGGCAGTTCAAGGATTCAACTGGTGGAAGTAATTATGGGAAATTGGCACATTAAGGGCCCTATTAGCAATTGTTTGATATTTCTGGATTTTTTAACATCCCCAATTCAGTGTGTCAGGAATATACATTTTGTAGTAAACATTTGTTCTAAGAATGAAGTTAACATTATCAAACTGAAAAGCATGGTGTCCTGTCCAATCCTGAATCTTCCTTCTAATATTCATGCAAAATCCAGGAAACAGACATGACTGACATCTCTCAGATTTTTAATGTATTTTGGAGTTTTCTTGTGGTGATTCAATGATCTCAGGTTGTTACTCAACTAGACAGTAAATGGGATGATCTGAGCCATCCTGCAAAGCTAAATAACCCCACAATCAAGCCCTTGGCAGAAAATACTTGGAGGAAAACTTACTATATCTGCTTAGGATGCCAAATACTCACTTGATTTATAGTTAGTTTTACATGACTGGAAGCAACTACATGCTCACTTCTCTCCCACTGTCATTCTTTTAGTGCAAATCTGTGCTCATGCACTGGAATTTGAGTTGGGCTACAGGTCAGTCAGTGAAGTTACCAGTTCTGCCTTCTCACCCCAGCAGCTATCACCCTTGTCATGAGCCTCATTAGAATTACAGTTTAGAGCAGGATTCTGCAATACAAAGTCCCACTCTGAGTCAGTACCTAAGGCTGTTACAAGGCCTGCAACAGCTGGAATAATACCTCAGTGAGCCATTTCAGCCTTCTAGAATAGCTGTACAATTGCCAGTTGCTTATAAGTAACACTGCCTCTAAATAGAACATAGTATTTCTATAAACCCTATTAGTAAAATGACCAAATTATACAGAAACCAAAAAGTATATTGTCAAGAATGCTGGGCAGATTTAATGTCACAGGGCAGGGGGGCAGAGAAACCTGAACAGCTGTAAGGTAAAAATAAGGCATTTGAAGTAACACACATTTATTTTTATTCATTAAGTGTTTTTCTGGCTAAGTCATTAGAAACCTCACTTCATCTACTATCCATTTTTGTCAATGTAGACCTTAAAAAAAGTGATCTGTACAGATCCCCCAACATGTGTTTACCATATACCATGCATGATTGCAACCACTCACAACAAGGTAAATGGAGGAAACTATTTCACTGGAGTAAGTGAAGTCACGCTAGGCTAAATAAGGTAGTTTTAAAAAATCTGAATCAGATTCATTGTTTACAGAATAACTTATTAGTATCTGTATGTTAAGGTTTTGTCAGGTGTTTCATTATAAATCCTCATTTTGGAAAGTTTAAAACTCCAGGGTAGCATTGTTTTAAATTACAGGAGCATAGATTTTACATAACTATAATGCTGTTTTTTAAAAAATCCAATACCTAAAAAATATCTTTATTTACTTAAATGAAATTTGGCGTGCAAGCAAGCCATAATGAAAAACAATTGGGGTTTTTTAGGGGGAGGGGGCAATAAATATATTTTAATACAGAAGAGTTATTTCATTTTTTAAACTGTTTACATATGCCTGGCAAACTAAACAGCCAGCATACTTAAAAACCTGTCTTAGCAGGGAGCATGCCCAGTACCTGAATATGGTCTAAAATCTAAACAATGGAATGAATAATCATAAGGCAAGCTGGTTCCCTCTTCTGAATTTTAGCCCATGAAAAACCAATCTGCTCCTATTAGGAGCCATGGAGAATGTTTCCAATTGAGACTGACTTTGCAGCAGTCACCTTGGCTCAGCCCCTTGGAGGCTCCATTTTGTGTCCCCCACCAGAGCTGCCACCTGCAGACCATCGCGGTCCCTTCCCATCTTGGCTGCAAAAACATGCAAGATGCATGTTCAGCTCAGGCCAATCTAAGCACTCCATGGTAGACTGCTCTCTCGGGGAAGATCCTGTGTGGCTACCGGCTGTCAAACCCCAAATTGCTCCCAGACAAATTTGGTTTTGGACATTATTATTTAGATGGCAGATAATTGTATTTAAACTTTCAGGACTCCCTTTCCATGACCATGGGGCTTCAGATGTAAACCTGTAGCTTTGTCATGATTTTATGCAGTTTTGCTATTGTCAACCATTTAACATTCATTTAACATTCACTCGGTGAATACTATATCCAGTACCTGTGATAGTAAGATGCTCATTACAGATTTTTTTCTAATCTACTGAAATTCAAATTCTGGTTTAAAAATATGAGCAGATATGGGTAGCTGCAATACTTTTTACAAGTTTTGTAGGCAAAAGCATACAATTCTGCATAGGCAGTATCATTCCAAGGCTCAGCATCCCAGCCATGTATCCATGCATTGCACCTATTTCAGCTTGCCAAAAACATCAAGAAAAAGGTGCCCATAAACTTTCAAGTGCAATTGTGCCCACTGTGTGACTTTCACTGTTTCATTAATCTGATCCAAATTGTTCCTCACCAGTGGCAGGTCTTGCTTTGTGTTGGTTAAGAAACTCTGCCTAGAAAGCTGTGCATGAAGGACTGTGCAATGCGCTGCAGTAACACTGGCTGGTTTGTAACATTATCGCATGATTAAAGTAGTTTAAATACAAAGAGTTCAAATCAGTTGTTGATTTCAGGGAACTGACAGATGGAAGGGCATTTTCTGAGTAACTATTTGTTACACAATAATGGTTTAACTTTAGATATAAAACTTTCAGACCCAAACTGAGCTTTGTTAGCAATACAGATTTTGTCTAACATACATAATGAAACCAGCAAATTAGGTCCCAT
Source organism: Motacilla alba alba (assembly GCF_015832195.1). NCBI lineage: Eukaryota > Metazoa > Chordata > Aves > Passeriformes > Motacillidae > Motacilla > Motacilla alba. The sequence goes on along the minus strand of NC_052023.1, from coordinate 15,031,560 downwards.
GGCCATAAACCTCAAGAAACCAGAAGGAAAGCAAACAGAGCATGAATCAAAAAGCTCTAGAAGGCAATAAACTATTGGTAACTTATAAAACTTTCAAGTTAAGACTGCAAAATCAAGGTATCAGACAAGTTTAGCTGTTGAAATATGTGTGCATTTTGAAGACAAAGCTGAATTCAAAACAAAATATGGAAGTGTAAGGCTCCTAACTTAAAGATCCAGGTCAATATAAGCTATATCAGAAACACAGTCATCAAAAAGAGATCAAATATTTTTAAAATTCTTTCCACTTTATCCTCCACTCGTGCAATTTGCCAGGGCAATACAGCATGTACAGCGTTGACACCTCCCATGCTGTGTGTGGCCCTCTGCAATTTTGAACCATAATGTCTGCCTTCACTTTTAATTCCTTGACCCTGTCTGGTTTATACCTTAGCCTGAAGGTATAAAAAAAACCCACAGGTTTTTTATTTTGCCTTTTGTTAAAAATACCAAAATAAAATCTTTAAAAATCTGTTTTAAAATCCCCCAAATACCAGTTATTGACCTGATCATATAAGTTAAGCTTTAAACACACATATTGACCTAATTAAGTTAAAACCTGTTTAGGGAGTTTTAAAATATATTTTACTGCATCATGGTCTGTAAGAACCTCATCATATCCATTCACATTTAGTTTGCTAAGTACACGTTTGTGCATTTTTAAGCAGCCTCTATAGAATTCCTTCGCAGTAAATGTGGCTATGCCATTGACAAAGTTGGTTTGTGAAGTTTCCAATCTAATGCATCACTAGAACTGACTGTTCTCATGCTTAATAACCTTTTTTCAAATAATTTAAATCACCATGTAACTTAATGCAATAAAGAATAACAACAGATAAATAATTTTAAATGTATGTATGTCATTGAGCTTATCTTTCAGTCCTGAGTCACTGAATACTTTCAAAAAGCAACTACCAAAAGTATCCACGCCCATTTAATTGACTGCAAATAATTTTCATTTGTAGTTTTATAAAGCAAACTGCACAGTGAGTTTGCTACAGTTTGAGTGGGGGAGAGGGAGGGATCAGTGCAACCTTGACACAATGAAAAGGATTTTGGTTTTGTCAATTTGTAAAAAAGTTCCTCTCTTAGGCTGAAAGGTGCCAAGTTTCAGCGAGGAATTCATTTTTATGACTGTATTACAAAGCCCCTGAAAACAGGGGTTTCAAGTGAGAATGCTGACACAGCCTTAAACACAGTGTCAGAAAAGGAGAGAAAGGGGTGCTGTAATGCATATAACTTGTTTTCTTTCATTATTGCTTCCAAAGGAGCAGCTTGTTGCCTACCCTTAGGCATCAGACAATGTTTAAGGCATGTCTCATCACAGTCTTTCTATCAGATGTGTGGAAAAGGCCTCATGCAAACCCTCTTCTGAAATTAAACTGGTAGCTCACTCAGGTAGAAGACACTGTATTATTTCCTTTTTTTAATGGGATTTTTAATCTGAGACATACAGTCTCACGTAATTTGGAGGAAACAGGCACATAGCTTATGTCTTAGCCATTCTTTAAATCTTACTTTAGGGTATGGTCTGCCACTAAATGGGGGAAAAAGTAATTATGAGCTATCTGTGCAGATTTAAAGTACAATGTAAATTACTAGGAGAAGATGATGTGGAAGAATCTGTATTGGTTTTGGCTGTATTTATATCCTGACTTTTTTAGGTGGCTTATTTAGTAGTTGCAGTGAGAACAGCTTGTATCATGTGTTGCTGTAAGTGTGAGACTTTCCGCATTCTTTTGTCAAGAAAATTATCTGATAAAGAATTCTTTTTCAGAGAGCTGAACTGAATAAAGTGCAAGAAGTTAAACATGAAAATGCTGAAAAATTTTTCAAAACTTTGCCAAAAGATAGCCAGTGAGGCAAACCAAATTCCGTGAAAAGAGATCATAGCATGGCTACCTTCTTGTTGAACAAATCAATTATATATACATTATACAGAGTCTTTACAATGCATAATGTTTGGTTTATGTTGAAGCAGCCTTATATAACTGGAGAACTCCCTGGGACGGTCGAGAGGCCAATTATGAGGCTTTTTTTATGGCATCGGCAGCTACAATAAATAACAATTCAGAAATTGTGAGATATTAAAGGGAAGGAAGGGACATGGCTTCACTGTTTTCAGTGCTGCTCAGGCTTGGGCTTTATTTCCACCTTAAAATCTTTACCTGGCCGTGATCTGTTGTTCCATTACTGGAGGGCAAAAATGGGAGGAATTGTCTGGGCTAAATTGCAATTAGGCAGCCCTGAGAGAGGCTGGCACCAGTTAACTTGGGATATTGGAGTGAAAAGGCCCGTAATCAGCCTTCGGTCATGTAGAACAATGCATAAAATTAAATTGACATTAATGAATAATTGTGTAATGAAAATGGAAGAGGAGAGTTAATTGCATGTTACAGTGAGTGTAATGCCTAGATAACCTTGCATTTAATGCTATTCTTAGCCCTGCTGCCAAGACTTCTACAGAGCCTCTCTCTGCAGGAAGTCATTAAAGCTGTGAGTAGATAATGCAGGCTCAGTGAAACCTAAGTGGCAACAATATAACAAGAGTTTCTTTCAGACCTTAGTGTTTTCAGAAAAAAAAAGGGCGTGTTGAGGTAATTTGTACACATCAGAATGAAAACAGGAAAGTCAGAGAAATCCATTTGTAGTTCGTTGAGTTCCACAGAATTTTCAACTATGGCTGAAACCAAAGTCAATTCATATAATCAAAAACAAGACTAACCATCACTGCTTGCAACACTGTAAGTATCCAGCTGTCTACAGCTAAAACTGTTGTTAATCACCTAGAACAGCAAAGGATATAAAACACTTGACCTTAGACATAAGGTGACAGTGGGAGACATCTTCAGCACTATCCTATTGACACAGCTGGTTTGCACTGATAAATAAGACTCCAGAAAAGCAGAGTTTAAAAACTGGGTCTATTTGCTGCATCTTTGAATAGCAGAATGAATAACTGTTTATATGTGCCTGGATATTTCCCAAAACATTTAAACTTGTATTCTCTGTAAAACAAGATTCCTTCTCTGTGTTTCTCCTTATAGGGTTTTGTAAATCAGATCTCAGAATAAGGCTTTTGTTTGTTTCTTTTTAACCTTTTGGATGTCCCAGGAGAGTTTACTCCAACAGACATACTTGTTTTTGCCTTAGGGACATTGGTTGCTATCATGATGTTGTATTGATTTCAGTGGGATTGTCCTTCAACAGTATGACCCTGCTTATAATGTAGACTTAGCAGCAGGAAGTTAAAAGGACTAGAGGAAAGCTTGCCTCGTGAAAATCAACCAACCTCAAAACAGTCAAGGGTCCTGGAAAGTACCCATTTTTGATGTGTATAGTTTTGTAATTGCTTAAACATATACTTGTATTTCCATTATTAAAAGCCGAATATTTTTCATAAAGTCAGTGGTTTATCCTTGCTGACATTACCTCTGCATTATGATTCTTTGTGTAAAGACAAAGTGTGAAAACTTTGTTCACCAATAGATGCCTTTTTATTTGGCAAATTATTATATTCAAAAGGCTACTTTCTGCTTGAGAATACTACTCTTAACTCATCAACTTTGGCAATGTGTATTCTGCACATAGTTTGTGTGTTACAAAGAGATGTGAAGAGGAGCATCCTGTTACATTTCGGGTCTTGACTAAGACTTGGGTAACTCATCATTTAGATGAAAGAGGTGAGCATTTGGATTCAACCTCTGCAGATAAGCTGATGACCTGCAGGCATCTTATCCACTAAAACTACCTCCAAGGAAAACAAGGAGCAGAATGCTACTTGCTTGGATTATTTTGTCTCTTTGTAAAATTAAATACTTGCCATCTGAATAATTTCTGACCTTATATTCTTTAGAAATGGTATGGAGAGTTCACATTACTACTAAGAGTGGTATAAACTCTTTGTTGTCTGTGATCCCAACTCCATGGTCATGACCATGAGACTGGACAGAAACTATAGTGAGGAATTTTATGTGTTGTGCCTACATCTGAACCATGGCTGTCGACAGACTCTTAAAAAAACCCCCAAACTTACCAGTGGTACCACCATCTTTACCTCTTCCACTTAATTAGTTAACAATATTTCTCAGAAGCCTGTGGCCAAGAGACAGAATGAACCACAAAGGTTTTTTTAAACTGCAAATTGTTAATAAATATGAGGTGGTGATGGGAATTGCCTGTAAAACTGAAAGACAGAAATGAAACTTTGCAAAAGAAATGTTTTCTCCAGTGCCTAAATGATTTGTGGACCTTACTGTAACAAGATAACATAGCTGAAGACTGTAATGGGTTTCAAAAATAATTTAGACATGCGTACCAGGTAATGAGAACATGCACAGATAAAACCAATAACATTACTAGAAGTTAGGAGAAACTTCCTGTTTCAGAAGGCCTTCCATTGCTGCTTTAGGGCATTTGGCAGCTTCCTGTGGGGTAAATGGGAGCAGCCCTTACTGGAGGGGACTCCTGGGCCAGCTGGAGCCTGCTTTTCCTGATGTTACCATTCCTTTGTCCCTATTTCATTAATTGGCTCCTTCCCAAAATACAGCTCAGAAATACAAATCTTTTACTGCATAGTGTAGCCATTATTGTATGAAATGTTCTGTCACTGAGGCAGGACCAGATAATTTAAACAGTGACATATTTTCTCAGCCATTCTTATTGAAAGAGTTGAATTTTCACCTAACTTGTAAGGCTGCTTGCTTCAGCAGGTTCTTCCTGTCCCATGTAGCCAGTACATGTGGTAGCAACTCTCTCTTCCCTCTCCAGTTAAAGGCTCTACTTTGTTCACATCTTAGTGGGACCTGTTCTATTTTTGTGCTGTTACAATTACATTTCCAGCAGACCTGGGCAGGATGGTAGTAACTCAGCTTAGAACAAAACTTTTGATTATTTTCCGCTAAGCTGTTGTGCATGACAGCAAAGATACTTTGTGCAGTGTACTAAACAGTTTGTGCATTTGTGGTCCCTACATTTCTTTCTAGTTACCTTGCTGTGCTCTGAATGTTATGGAGGTCAGCTTCACATAAAATGTGGCCCAAGTCTTTGAACTTAAGTGTCTAAATAGGGTCATGGATATAAGTAATCTGTTTGTTTCATGATTTCAGTGGACTATTCAGATTTTCTGGATATGCTCTGAGTCACGCAATGCCTAGTTGAGTTCATTTGCTGTGTAATTCAGTACAGGGATGCTTGCTATTAAGAATATCAATGTGGCATGGATGATATTGTTGACAATACCCACATGTTACAGAAGGGCCTGTGAGTAACAGGGATAAATGCTAGTGGTAAATCAAAGCTTGTGTGAGTGCTTGTGCTTGCAAAAGAGTGAGTGTAAATTGTTGCCTTGGTATGGATATTAATGCTTTTGCCAGAGAGTATGGACAGGGATAGGTGCAGGCTGATGTAAATGGAGGCTATGCAGCTCTGGGACTGCACCAGGTGATGAGTGCATGTAACACCCCAATGTTCAGGGGAAGCCAAAAAGTCTCTCTCTTCCTTGCACCCACAGATGCTGAAACATCCATGCTCTGAGAGTGAAGGGATTAGGAATTGAGTTCAACTGAATCCCATTTGAAATTTCAGTGGGAAATCAATGCCAGACAACCCTGGTCCTGGGATACTCCAGTTTTGAACAATGTATCTTCTTTCAGTTTCTGCTTATACTTCACCTGCTGCTTAGTGGAAGGCATTATATAAGTGGGTTTTTTGTTAACATGTGTCCCAGGCTCTATTCCTAATTCATTTTTCCCATCGAATGAACAAGCTGTGTTAATTTCCTTCCTTAAGCTGCCTAGCATGTGTTTTAAATTGTTCAAACAACTGAGCACAGAATTGTCATATCAGATTCTTTGAGACTGCAGCACAGTAAAGAAACAGCTGAACTTCAGCCTTGTGCTACTCTTTCCCTTCCATGGAAACTGCTATAAGGAAAATAGAACAATTAAGTCACTTTTAAGTCATTACTAGTTTTATCTCCTTAGGGGGGCATTAATTTTTTATTTTCATTTTCTGCATTCTTCTCTCCCAGATTCAAGGGTTTTGTATAGTTTGATAAGGTGGAGCTCTTTACTTTTAAAATATGTGGATGTGAGTCCATTTTTACTGTTTGCTTTGTGCTAGTGCTAGTACATTAGCCTCTGTGGATTTTGTTAATCCAGATTTACTTGTGTGAGAGTTGACTCTGACCCAGAATGTGCTTCATGCAGTGCATTTTAAGGAATGGGAATGTGCTTTCATGAATTCTAGCTGAAGCTGAAATAGATGTTGAAGCTATAAAGGCAATATGTGAATCCTCTAATAAAAACCCATAATTACATTGACTAGAATTTGGGGAAATAGCTGAACTATATTCAGCAGGAGCCTAACATTTGGCAACTTTCTGGATGGTGTAAATCAGTATGTTTAATGAATGTTTTCAGCTTATTGTCTTCTTCATATTTGTATTTGTATTATGGAATTCATCTTATGACTCACAGACATAGGATTTTGCTGAATTGCTCCAAGTTATGAGTTGTAATGGTCTTTCCTGAATTCAGACATTATTCTGAGCAGATTACTTCTCTGTTTTCTCTTATTTTCAAGGCCTGTGGACTTTGATGATGTTCAAAATGAAGGAAAAGAGCAGTCAAATGCAATTTGAGGAGTTTTATTAGAATAGGTTATAAAATAGGGTGCAGATAGACCAACAGTTTTCCAAAGCATTGGAAAAGAGTTTAAGAGCATGGCAGAGTTTGGATGTTGACGAATTGCTGATGAGGAGTATAAGTTTTGCTGAAGAAGACCTTCAAAAAATAATGAATATGAGGAGAAATCCAGTTCCTTATATAGCCCATGTTTGACAAGCATGTGAAGAGGATAAGGAGCATTCGATCACAGGCTGTAAGCATCTATCACTGGGAAAGGACATTTGTGAAGAAGGTCTAAAAAAGAAGCCAAACAAAGTATGAGATTCAAGAAAGTTTAAGTTTTTAATAGTCAAGATAACTGAGCATTGCATCGGGTTAGCAGCTCTTATGTTTGGCTCCTGCTCAATAGTAAGAATTCATTAATTGTAGAGATTATTCTAAAAGCTGTGGGCTATTTTTGGCAAAGGAGGTCTTAAAGGGTGACCATTGAGTCCATGGCACACAGTGCTCACAGTACTGGTGGCACTGTATGAGATGCAAGCAGCTGTGGATGCACAGATGCTGAAGATTAAGAAGTGTCCCTATACCAGTTCTGCCACTGGTTCTGCTGGAAAAAAGAGCAGGTTCCTTGTTGAAGGAATCTTATATGTTCTTATAAGGAATATTTGCTTTTTTAGCAAATTATACTGTTCCTAGACACTAGCAGACATTTTGTTATGTGTTCCCTCCTCTGGTTGGATAATCCTTTCTCTTTTAAATGGACATATGTTTGGGGAAAAATTTATGGAACAAAGTAACTTCTGTCTGATGCTGAAAGAAAACTGCAGAAAGGCTATTGTTATACTGATATTTTATTACACTATTTATCTAATATGGAAGTGCAAGAAAAATAGCTTTTGTTTCAGTTTTTCATAGCTTTTACACAAATATGTTGATTTCACAGAACCGACTAATCAATTAAATTAAGTTTTCTGATCTTACTCATTTTTAATAGCTCCATTATTCACTGTATCAAAAAATCAAGAGGATGATAAGATAATAATTTTCTCTTGGAACTGCGGAAGTTTCTGAATTAATTTAAAAGATACTGAATCAAGAAACACATTGGTATGATTGAGGAGCTGAAGCTGAATCTTTATTATTCAAGCTTGTTAAACCCAGTTCAGTGGGACAAATGAATTACAGCTATAACTGGAACCAAAAGGATCAACAGTTTGTGCGTAAGTGATTGTTTTCTCTGGGCATAGACACTGCACATACCTTCCTACATTGAAATTAAGATTCTAACTAGATTAATAAAGTATATAAGTAAATAAAGAGCTGAACAATTGGTTTGGTCAAGGAAAAGCAAACCTTTTCATTAGGGTAATTTTTTTAGCTATGTGAAAGTTAACAAAACACAATGGTCACAATGACACTTCCTTTTTTCCATAGAAATCTGCATATGCTTTAATGAGTATTAAATACTGGGCATGTCTTTTACATGTTATTTAAATTAACTCACTGCAAAAAAAGTTTAGTATGTTGTAAAAGTAAACTCCTTTAAAGTAAAATTTTGATTTGTTTTCTCATAACTTACCAAAATAAGGAATATGTTATGCATTGAACAAGGTTAGTTCTATTTTAGGCTCTTATGTGCATGATGATGTAATTATTTAGTACTGAGAAAGTTTGACTTTTCTGCTGTCATGTGGCCCCTACGAACTTACACCAATGATTACTAGAATTTTAATTGCAATGGTACAGGCAGCTGGAGATTGTTATTATCTCCTGCATCTGTAGCAATTATTATATGATGCCACAGCAGTGGTTATTTAAGAATTCTTGCCATTATCTATGTGGCTTGGTCAAAAAACAATGAGCCTGTTACTGCTTCATCCTGAGAAAATGCCTGCGGGTGGGTTGAGGGGATGTAAGCTGGCTCAGTTTCAGTCACTTTACATGCTGATGCTCCTCTCACCTTGTCTTTGGTACTGTTGAGATTGCCTGCCTATCTACATACACCCTCAGCCTGGACAAATCTGTGACTGTGGTTATGAGGTTCTTCTCAGATTTGCCTTTTCTGTGATGAAATGCTAATAAAGTAGTTCAGAATCAGCATCACTCTGGTCCTCACTACAATGGGTAAGCTGACAGCTATCCTTGGAGTTTAGGAAGAGTCTTTCACATCATCTAGACTGTCTGAAGTGACCTCAGTCTATATTTGTTTAGATCAGAAAGTGTGGTCAAATTTATGCCAAGTGCTAACACAGGGACTTTTTTTTTTTCCAATATTTTGCTGTAACTACTATTGGTTGCTATGAATTGTTGTTATTTTTGCTTGGACAGTGATTCAGAACAACAAAGGCATCTTCTGCAGATAGGGAGTCTTTGACACATGCTGATATGTGGCTGTACCATTGCTTGGACTTGGACCCCACTTTCTCACCGCGCCAAACATTATCATCCATACCTGAAAAAAATCCTGGCTACTGTTTGAATGCCACCTTTATTCTGTTGTCATTTTTAACATTACCATTTTTGTAACATACATATTAAATCACAGGTCAAAATATTCTCCAAAGTATTTAGGTGGTTAAAAAGACAAAGGTTTAATGAAATTTGCAAAATCTCTGAACTTTGAGCTTCAGTCCCATTGATTGAAATGGAAGTCAGGATGGCAACTTCCTTAGGAGGTTAGGAAAATCCTACCCAGCACAAAATGACACATTTCAAAGTCTGATCTTTGGGGCTTGTGTTTTCTAGAGACCCAGAAACAAAAAAATACTTTTCAATTTGCAACACATTGGGTCTGGACAGACTTAATGATTCCCACTCTTATATCAACCTAATACTAATATTGCACACACCATCACTCTCACTTCATTTCTTCCCTGAAAATTGTCTCCAAGTAGTTTACTTCAGCTCATGTCCCAAGAGCAATAAGTACGAGATCTACCAGACAGAAGAGTGTTTGAGAGTTAAGAAGGCCTTGCAGAAAAAGCAGTGCCCTCTCAGTATGTTTCCATCTGAACAAAGATATTTTGTCCTTAATCTGAGTCAATATGTGAACCTGAAATAACAAGTTTTTAAGTATCCAGCACCTCCAAAGATTTAGAGCTTTGTCCTTTTTAGGCCAATAGTTTCATTGCATACATTCTTCCATCCTTCCCCCCTGAGAAATTGGAGAAACAGGATGAATCAAAGGGACTCCATTCAAGCCAAACATATTTTTTTTATTATTATTATTATTAGTGTTTTCTTTCTCAAATGAACCAAAAAGAAGCTCAAATGGCCATACCCTGATTTTTCAGCATGTTCCTGTTCCTTTTATAAAGTTTTATTGCTCTGGAGAGAATGAAACAATTACCAATTTACAAAAACATTACTTTTTATTTTGTTATTCCATTTCTTGTGCATTGTCCCTTGCAAGCAAATTAACCAAATTTTTAGCTGGCAGTTGGGAGAATGACATAAGGATAAATGAGACTGTAATGAGAAAGGAACTTCTGATTCAACGAGTTGGGGAAAGCAAGGATTGCACTGTGAAACATGTGGTAACTTGTAACGGTCTCATTTAAAGAGCAGTGTGTCAGGTTAAACCTATAACACATTGGCATACTACTTTAAAAACAAACAAAACAAAAAGTCCCAAACTAACAAAAAACCCAAAACAAACAAAATGAAATGTTACAAACACAATCCAAAAGACTTCTTTCAGAACTTTGCAAGAGCTTTTAATGGTATGAATGGTTGTGATCCAAGCTACAGACAGTGAAATTCCTCTACTGATTAAACTGTTGTTTACAAATATAAACTAGAACATCCCAGCTGTACTCTTGGGAACCACCAACTGTGAACTGAAAATGTTGCTCTTAGCCAGTGCTGAAAAGAGGATGCACTTTGTCTTAGGACGACTCCAGGACAGAGATTATTTATTTTCTCATTCTCCTCTTAAAAGTCCTTTTCATGTCCTATCACTCATTGTCATGTCTGTGTACTCCTTTCAGAGCCAGTGTGTAGTCCTCACCATGACACAAACTGCATGTTTATGTCTTTCCTCATTCAGAATCTTCTTGACAATATCTTGCCCCATATGAATTTCTAGCCTGGAAGTCTGTCCACAAAACGGGCAGTGGAGTGCTGGACTTGAGCTACACAGCAGCTGAAAGGAGGGCAGTGTGTAAGCTGCATTTTCATCAGCTTCATGTGCTTTTCACACATCTAATGCTCATCTGGAAACCTGATCTTACCAGAGGCTGAGGTGAATTGTTCGCAAATTATCGTAGGGAAAGCTCCAGAGAAAATTCTCCAAAGGAGATAACACCAGAAAGGTTAAAGCTTTCCTGTCTCTCATTAGGTACCTTTCACCTGAGCTTAGCTGAGAACATCAAGGGACTGCTTATGAGGAACACTGGCACAATCATGCATTGCTTACACTGGGTGTGTCTGCTTCCTGTCATGTTTTTAGCTCATAAATACTTACATCTATAGATACACTCTGCTGAATATAGGTAGGGATTAATACAGGACTACACAATTGCATGGTGCCCAGTGGAATCTATAACATCTTAATGTTAAGGAATGTGTATATCTTGTTGTCTTCCTATAAATGACAAATGCTTCCTGCCTTTTTTCCCCATCTCAACTGTGCTTTAGCTATGTCAATATTGAAATGTTTGCTCAGCATAGAGATTATTGTTCCAGTTTGGAATTTTTATGAGACCCGGGCCCATGGCTGACCTTCCTTACATGAATTCTGGCACTACCTCACCATGAGCACTTCCTAATTGCTGATTACAGCTTATCATTACAAGAAGACACTTACAACCAGGGAATTGAACCAGTATGTTTGAATCTGTTCTGGGTCAGATCCAGCTGTGACTGAAGCTGTTTTAGCTGAGCTCTGATTCCAAGCCACTAACAGTTTATTGTTCAGTTCACAGAGTCCCTCACAGCAAGGGGACTCCATCTCCACCTCTTTCCATGAGCAACATTTTTAGTCCTGGGCCTGTACTGGGTTTTTTAAAACCTGAAACTTAGTGTGGGGGACCATGTTGCCGGTGAAAAAAAAAGTGTTGCCAGGAATACAGGTGGGCCAAGGACTAGCCAGAGAAGTGGGAATAATGGAAGGGTCAGCTTGCTGGCAGGTAAAATCTCCTTTCTCTCCCTTGTAAAAACTCAAATCCATCACACATCTGTATCTTCTTGCCACTAGGTATAGTAGTGGAATTGCTGGAGGAAGTTAAGGTTAGTGAACATCAACCAAATGAGAAACAGCAACCACAAGAAGCAGTTTACCTCAATCTCATCTTAGCAGGTCCTCCCTGAGGGTACCTGATTCCAGGGGAGAAAGTTTGTGACCGTCTACTGGTGTTTACTGTGACAAGGAAGAGAGAAAAGAACATACATGGGGCAAGATGGTGGTTTATAAAGGACTGTTAAAGTCAGGCTGTCCTCTTGTTGCACAGAATGCACGCGGGGATGTTGCTTTTCAGCTGAACTGGTGTTTCAAGCTGGAAAGGTCTGTTTTTCTTCAGTTTCAGTTTGAGATCTGGGATCAGCAAAATTTCCACAATAACAATGTAAGTTTACTTCCAGCTTTGGGAAACATTTTGAAACAGTTCATGGTTCAGGTTTAGTTTGACTTCTTTTCATAATAGAAGAATGAGAAATAGAACTTAAATTATCTTAAGGATCATTTTACAATAAGAGGTAATTTCTTTTAAGATAAACAGTGAACTTCTGGAACTTGCTGCCATAGGTGGATGGTAGTTACTAGGAATGCTATATCCTTACTAAAGTCAGAGGTGGCATACTATCTAGAGCAGAGACACTGGCAGAAATCAAATATTTTATTTTAAATTTCTATAAGGACATGACATTTAGCTGGTAAACACACTTTACAAAGATAGAGAGATATATACATATATACAAATGTGTGTATGTACACACATTCACACACACATGTATATTTCACTCTACCTCTTCTGTTAGGGAATTCCTCTGCTCTACCACATAAATATACCAACTCTGTAATTGCCTCCCCTTCACAATCTCCTCAAACCAAACACAGGCTATCTTCTGACTAATGAAATCTTAAGATTTGTGTCTGCTAGTAGCAGAAAGCTCATTGACATTTCACCATTTTTTTTTTTGTCATATATGGCGTTGGGGTTTTAAGCTGTAGAGTGTTTCTGGCGAGTCATGGAATGGTTTGATAGGGTCAGCATTCTGCACCTTCTCAATTTGGAGTCACATCTAATAATTTCTCTCTGGGAGAATATTTCCACATGCATTGTGGGGAGGAAATGATCAGATGTTGTCTTTTTTGGTTGCTTCCATGGGAGCAGTAAGAAAGCAAGGAATGATGCATATCATCTTCTCTGGTAGAATTTTAAACTATATTTCAAGATGTGGGAAGAGCAGAGGAGTGCTTTCTGTGAGCTGTTACTGTGAACAGGACAAGTGTCCTTCATGACTGATCAGCCATCAGCTGGAAGGTTTTGAATCCCTTATTAACAATTGTTACTGGTAAATGCCACTTCCAAGGAAGGCAGGATGCTTACCACCCGTGCTCATGGGCATCATTAACTGGTACACAAGTAACAGTGTCTTACTTTGCTTATGCACACTGCTTTGCCTTCTGCCACAGAACTTTGTGGAATTGATGTGCTCTTTAACCCCAGTGGCTTCTGCTCACAATAGAAACTTCTTCTACTTTTTTGTCCCTTCTGTGCTATCTAAGAGATGTCTGAATGGTACTCACCTGCCCCAAGCAGTCCTGCATGCTATCACTCCCTCGTCGGGTTCCTCACTGTGCTCTGCCCAGCATGGCAGCACGGGCTGGTTTGAATGTGTTCCACCTGCACAGCTCTGGCTTCATAGCTGGGTCTGGATGGGATTCAAGCTCTTTGCTTTAATTAGAAAGTTGTGTCTATTTTGGGGCCTACTTAATCGACTTAGCAATAGCCCTTGTACCCAGACCCTGTCCTACTGTCAGCATAGGTGCCTCCTGATAAATCTCAGAGTGCATTTTTGGTCAATGGAGAGCATTTAAAATTAATATTTGATAGATTTCATTATGTCATGTTGCTGCTGCTGCTGTAGGTACACTAAGAAGAGAGGAAGTGAAACAAGGTGTAGCAAGTCATATAGGATTAGCTGTGAGGGACTTCATGCCATATAGGGAGGAGGTCTACTACAGAAGTTCATGTCGAGGATGTACATCTTCTCAAATGCGCTTTATGCAGTTTTTGTTGCTGAATGCAAAAGAAACAGTCACTGCAGTCATTTCATCCAGCATTTATCTCTCTCAAAGCGCAAATGGTTTGGAGTGAAAGGGACAGTTGCAGTAAGTTCTTCCAAGTGATGCAGTTGGCTGGTAACCAAGAGACAGCACCATTCCTTGCTGCTTGACTGCCCTGCAGTCAGCTGGACCATGTGGCCTCACTTCTCTGAGTATCGTTTCTCCTTCTGTAAAATGAGAGCACCACAGACCAATTAAAATCAGTGTGTGAAGGGACTCATGTAGGAGTTGCATGTTTTATTCTACAGTTAAGGTAATACAGACAACTGTACTGTAAAACAACCTGTGCATCTAGAAATTATCTCCCTGTCATTCACACCTACTTCACCTCTCACAAAGGTATCAAATATTCTATTAACATAATTTTTAATGATTGTCTACACAGGCAAAGATCTGTGTCACATAATTCTTTCTTTGTCAGAATATAGGTCACCGAGCCAATGAAATTGCTATGACTATGAAAAAAAGAGCAATTTTATCCACTTGGGATTGGGGGGGTGTCTTTAACAACAGCTAGGCTGTAATCAGATGTGGGAAGATCTTAGTGTCTGTAATTCTATCCAATAGCCAGAAGGTGGTCTAGAGAAAGATACTGCTTTTTGCATTCCTCTTGCACATAACACCACTCAGTTTGCCTTAATCATCTCCTCCAGTGAAAAAATTTAAAGACAGCTTCCTGTCTTAAGAAAGTAGGTACATCAGAATACCCTTTTTTTTTTTATTGCCTTAGTGGTGGGTTGAGAAATTTGAGTTTAAGCTGACTCCACAGACATCTCTGTGTTACTGCTTTTCATCAAGAAAAGAAAAAGAATTGCAGCTTTTGATACCTGTTATCCTTGATGCTAGTGCTGGACACAGTGACCTGTCATGAACAACTGAAAAGAAAGATTTCATGCTTCATTTTCTTCAACTTTTTTAGGGGGATAAGTTTCTTGAATGTTAAAGAAAATTATATCAAGGCTCAAGATTTTTTTTTCAATGTTTAATTTTACCTCAGCACCTGTGGGACACAAGCTATTTGTGGAGCAGAAATCACAATTCCCAGCCAGCTCTCCCATACTTTGTACCAAACCTTCCTATTTGTCAGTGTGAAAAGTTCAATGTTGCATCTTGTTACAGAAGTTTGCAAAAGTGGCCATGCTTAGGAAAACTTATGTCCTGCAGTTTTCAAGTTTTTCAGGTTTATTCTGACAAGTATAAGCATTTTGTTTACAGTGTTCTCCTACTATGGAACATAATAGCTGCTTTAAGAGTTTTGAGGCTTGTGCATTAGTCTGCTTAGTACAAAGTCCTGGAGACAGGTTATAAGTTGCGTTTGGATGCTTTTGCAGTTATGAGCCATATTGAATCTTTTTTATACTAGTGGATAAAGACCAGATAAAATCTCCATTCCTAGAGCCAAAGAAACACAAAATTTGTTCTCATTAGTTTTCCTACAGAAATAACATACTGGATACGTAATAGGAAATGAAAGGATGTTTTACGATTTTGTTTCATGTTGAATTACTTGCAAAAATGTATTAAGGTCCGTTACATGACAGGAAAAATTGTTCTTACTAATTTCAGTGTAACTCTTACTGATCTGCACTGAAGAGGCTGCCTAGACAAACAGCTATGTGAAAGGCCTTCCACAGGTTCCTCATTCTGCAAGCATTGATCTATTGACAGTTCTTGTGTGATGGAAGTTTCTGAATGAGGACTTGCAGACCCCATCTTGATTTTCAGAGAAAACAAACACATAAAATTCAGATCAGATTTCATCTTTTTTTGGGTAAATATATAGTACGAAGTAGCTTGAAAATTTTTGTTTCCTCTTTTTCACTTTCCTTTTGTGTCTAAATACTTTGGTCTAACCAGACCACACCTAAATCAAATTGAGTAAAAGGAGAGGATGGAAGGTACATGACAGATGTGCTCCCTCTGAGAGCATAATGATCTGCACTGGTCAGGATGCTGCACACAATGCAAAGCAGAGGAATGTTCCTCCATCTTGCACCCGGAGACCCTAGACTTCAGGAGTGCTCTGTCCATTCAGAGAAAGCCTCTGCCCTGGGGGCAAGGCTGACTGCCCTCAGTGCAGTCTCCTGTAAGGAAGTAGAGAGAACAAAAGATGACTCCAGTGTGCACACAGGTGACAAAAAGAAAAGAGCAACACCAGAAATTCATCCTTTGATGTTCACGGGGAAAATGACACTTTATTTTCTTCTTTTTTTAATGTTTATGGTCATGTTATATGTCCATTGTCCACACTTCCTTCAGGAAAAGAAAATGAAATTGTAAAATTGAATCATTTTATGAAGTGAAACCCCAGAGGATAACTTTGGAATAGATCCGTTCAAGTAAATGGGACTATGCCAGCTGAAGATGCTGCCCTACACTGAAACCATATCTAGGTAGCTGGTTGATACACAGGTGATTCATGGTGCCTTCTTTCAGATCAAGAAGGCATTGCATTCTGATGGACCACCAGGGAAAGCAGTGTCCTCTTTTTGAGAATGCTCAAAGTGGAAGGTTTATGAAAATTCCCCTGGATACAACCAAATAGTGCATGCACAATAAAGCAGTGATTTCAGGTACCAAGGAATATTAGGTTCTCCATAATTCATGCCATTCTTTGCATGACTAGATAATTCCAACTGTTGTCCTTGACCTAATTGGGGCTGCTGAGCATTTGTCCAACTGGCTGCTGACTTATACCCCAGTATTGTCTTCATTCTAATGGGGGAGCAATTTCTATAAACATATAATTTATAAAGTGCAGTGGAATCCTTCAAGATGAAAGATACTGTGTAAGTGTCATGCACTGTATTACATTCAAGACATCAATAATGTTTTTTTCTGTTACTTCACCTATGAGATAAACTGCAGGGAACATGTTTTGCATTTCTGGGCCAAAGTGATTTAAAGAAAGGGTATATGTATTGCTCATAGAGTTAAGCTCTCCTTGCTGCTGTTGATCAGGAGCTAAAGCAGCAAGTGCTTCCCCTCCCATTCATGTGTCAGATCAAGAAACATGTTTGGGCATCGTGTGCAAGGTGCGACAGCAGCTAACTCCATCCCCTGGCATCTCTAGGCGGGGAATAAGTCACCCCAGCCTTTCATCTGGCTAGAACAGAAGCTGCCATCAGCTGCAAGTCTTTGCAGGAAACACGGTCCTGTTAAAAGGATGCAGCAGTGTGTTCTTCATAGCATGTCCTCTGTCTCCAGCAGCCTGTGTTCCTTGTTAGAACTCCTGCAGGGACAGCAACCATGACCAGTAGCCCCTCATCAGAACAGAGCTTGTCCTTCAGGAAGCTTGGCCCTTGAGGTGAAGGAAATCTTACTGTAAACCTTCCCAAAATGAAGAAAGATTCTAGGTGAAAAAACAACCTCGTTTATACTTATTCAGACTTCACGGAGTTTCTTATAAGATCTTACTGCATTTTCAACTATTTTAGCTTTCTGTTGGGTACTCTGAGAGCCTCCTTTCTAGATTTGTTTTTTTGGTGGTTTCTTTGCCTCAAAAGGAGAAGTGTGTAGGCACATAAGAGAAATAAAAGCATAGTCACGAAGTTTTCTAAACAAGAGGAGTGGTTTCTCTGCTTTTTTTTTTTGTTTAGGGTTTATTTTAACTTCAAAAAAGGTTGCCTGGGATTTTAAGTTTGAGGTGGAAGTGTTTGTCAACTTTAATTCTCTGCAGTCTGCCTCCCTTATCCCTAGCTGTGTCATTGCTCTGCAGAACATCAAACATTGGAGGGCAATGGTGACCTGTGTTGTTCTAATCTCAGACTAAATGGTTCTTTTGTTTTGTTTTAAAAATGAGCCCTTAACTTCTGTAAGCTCCATTCTTCTCCAGAGCTTTGCAGAAATAAAATACATCAAGACGAAGGAGGCATAGTATGACAAAAGTGGTGGTTTTATTGAAAGAGAGCTTTGTCGTATTTTGCTTTTGAAATGCATTTAAAACACAGTTTAAGGATTGGCAATTTGTTTAAAGAAATGGGTAAAATATTTAAAACCACCACTTTATTTAAACTATTGTGCCTCCTTCAGTAAACATTCAGTACATGACTGAACCCTGTATGAACTTGTGCTTGTTGCTGGTTAAATAGATTCTGAGCTTAAATGAAAAGGGGCTGCTATTGAGCACAGGACAAAAAAGTTGCATGTGCATTTTTTTTTTAATTTGCCCACACACAAGCTCTTACCCCCAAAATACTGCATTCACCGGATCTTTTATTAAAACACCAATTTTTTTTCCTAGGCCTCAAAGTACTAAACTGAAAGCAAGCTGTTAACAGAAATGAGTAATTATTGAAGCTCTAACAGGCAGCTTTCATTGAAGTTGATTACAGCAGCCATATAATCACTTTTACGGATGCTGTAATCACAGTAGCAGGGAATGCTTGACTTGGTTCTTATTGTTTTCACTCAGGGTGGAGGTAGGGGGCCTGCAAGAAACCCGTTTTACCACCTCAGTACAATTTCTGCTGTAAAGGAAATCTACACAGCACTGAATGAAGCAGAGAATCATTCATTCTTTCTTTATTAGCATTTTCCCCTCCCTCACATGAGAGTCTGTTGAAGCCAGGAAATTGCTGTTATTCAATATGCAAGCCAGAGGTTGTAATGACCATTTGTGAGGGTATGACCAACAATTACAGACCTTAATGAATAGGAGTAATCTAGTTGAGACTAAACACTAGTAGCAACTCTGGTGCCTCTCTGGTTAAATTAAAAGAACAGCAATGCAAAGGAAGTTAACAAGAATTAATTAGTTAGATCAAACTGAAAACCTACTCATTAGTGATGTTATAGGCAAAGTAAAAGCCTATCTTCAGTGCAATTAGGTAGACAAATGAATTGTACAACTGACTGATTCACACCTGCTAACAGCTAAGGGCTATAGCTGATATGTATGGGATCCACTTTTTACAGTTCATGCATACTTGCATAGTTTAATGGATCTTGCATTCCTGAATCAGCCTTCATTCCTTCACCTTGTATTCATGTATTTGATCCAAACATTGGTGTGGCTTAAAGATTCTGACGCAATGTGGCTGCAGCTTTTAGAAGTGGCCATAGAATTGTAAGGTCTCCTTAATCTGTCCTGCCATACAGAAGGGATCTCAGTTGGCAGATCTTTCTTGCTAATTTTTTAAGACCTATTTAAAGATTTCTTGTTCTTAACAAGCTCTCAATTGTGTTGAAAGTGGACAGATCTGCAGGGAAAGATCTTGTCATCACGTAAAAGAATAATCCCATGATTTAAGATTTTGACACTTAGGAGAAGAAAACAATTGAGAAACAAAGGAAAAAGTCAAAATCCTTAGAGCTGTGGAGTAGCTGTTAGACACCTGCAGGTCTGACTGTCTTCAGATGTTGTATTTGCAGAAAAGTCCTGGGGATTCATAAAAAGCAACCAGAATGGCAGTGATTAGAAGAACACAAGGAGATTTTTTTCCTCTCCTCCAGTTGCATTTTCTTTTCCCGCTCATGACATTAGTCCTAGGCTTAGGTACTGCCTGTGTGGAAACCAAGGTGCAGAGCCAAACTGCAGTATACAGTTGACATACTCTCTACTATTCCGGCCGACAATTAATTTGAGATTCAGGGGACACAGTGGTTAATTTGTACATTGTGTTTTTCAGGGGGCAGATTGAGAAGCCACAGTGTACTCTGATCCCTCTTTCTGACAGTATTTTTCAGTCCATGGTTTTATATTGGAATTTTCTACTTTGTTAATATTTCATAAAGACCCACAAGTCTCTAATGCTCTGTCAGGCTGCCACAGTTTCAACTCTGTATTATGAAGAAACTTGTTTACTTCATAGCCATGCACTCATGTTCTGGACTTAACTATTTTGGCTCTGTTTTGATGCAGAGTTTTGATCTAAAGTGGTTTTATTTGGGATCAAAATAGCTCAAAAGCAAAACAGACATAGTGGGAAGGGCATCTGAACCTTTTTTTTTTTTAACTCTTTAATACACCATAGTTTATTTTCTTTTATTTATTTATTTTAACTGCCTATCTTAAGGAGAAAATTCCCATAAAGTTAGAGCATTTGCACTATAGAATAAATAGCCTCTCTGACTTGGCTAGTTTCAGACTTGTTTTCAATTTAAAGGGGGAGGTTTGAATTTAAAGTACATGATTTAAAGATTTTTTTATTAGATCTTAACAAATGACATCCCTTATTTACACACAAGAGACTGACTCCCTAAAACTCTGCCTGGATATGTAAATCTCCCAGCCAGATATACACATAAAATGAATTTTTTGGACTGAAAACCCAAGTAAATGTACCTATTACAACAGAAAGACCCCTCGGAGTCCTCTAAAAGCTTTTTTTGGTGTATGGCTTCAGTGTATGTTTATAAGCTTTTTTTAAACAAATGGAGCCAAATCCAGGTTTAGTATAATTCTTTATATGTATACATACATATTTGTAACCCTAGCTTTCACCTAAAATTAGGGGTTGATGCACTTCCCTTGTGCTAATGGGAGTTGTATTGAAACAGGTCACTGCTGTTTTCCCAAAGCTGCTGTTTCCACAGCAGGAGCAAAAGTCACCTCCACTAGAAAGAGGCATCTGAAGATGTCTGTGGTGAAATGAAACATTTCCCATCTTTTGACTCTGGACTCCAGCTCATGAGGGACTTGGTGCAGGACTGTGTCTCTGGTAAAATCTCACCTTCCAGCAGCCTTTTCAGGAAGGGCCCCAGGGCATTAAGGTAGTGAGGAGTTACAGGAAGCCAGGCGCTTCCTACAGTGTCTTCCCTCCCCAAGTCTCATGGGTGCAGCCAAGCCAGACAAGGGGTTCATGCAAAGCCCTTCTAAAGCTGCATGAGAGCAGCTTTGGACCCAGTGTGTTTCTCATGTTGGGACAAGGCTGTAATCATTTGAAAGTGGCCAAATGGATTTTTATCAAGGTTTGTTTCTAATGAAGTTATTTCCTTGCTGACAGACAGGTTTTAACCTTCTGAAAAGAGGGGTTTGTAATAGAAATGTTGACACAACCTCCCTCTAGGGGTGCGGCTGCACTGCTGCAGTGGTGGTGTGCGGACAATGCAGTAATAGGGCACTGACCCATAACTGACAAGAAGCAAGGCTCCAACTGCATTGTAAAGGTCATTCTCTTATTTGGGAAAATGAAATGTGTTTTTTTGCTCTGCTCCCCGAGTTTTCTGTTCTCTCTTCCCTTGCTCACCTCCACCCCAAATCCAAACACTGTGTTTTTAATTCACTGATGTGATGAAATTTTTAGTGTTATGTTAAAAAAAAGCCTACAGGAACTAAACCTGGCTCTTATAATTACCTAATTTGTGTTCAACACAGGACCCCTCCAAAAAAACCCCAAACAAACAAACAACCAAGAAGGAAAGCCATTTTTGCAGTTCCTGTAGGGTGCCACCAAAGTTAGATAGAGTAGTCTCAAGGTTGCTCTAAACTATACCAGGGTGCAGTGATGCTGATGGAGCATGCTGCAAGCCAGATGCAAAGACAAAATGGCTCCAAATTGCCTTTGTGTCCACCTGACCTGTTATCTTCCTTAGTATGGCTTAGGCCTGAAGCTATGAAAACTGAGTATAGGAACTTAAAACCATTTGAACGCTGTATGCACAGCCCCCCCCCAAGAAGAATGCTTTCAAATGTTTAGGAAGGAGCGCTACACACAGCAGAGACCAACTGAAGGGACTGTGTGCTGCAGTCTGCCTGCACAGCACCATCAAGGTGCCTTCCAGTATCTGAGAACAGTAACCACAATAGCTGATGTCATGAGACTGATTAAAACTAGCTGCCCTGCCTGTGAGGTAGAACATTAATTGAAAATGTGCAATTTGTACAATAGGCAGTAGTTAATTATCTGCTTCTTTGAACTGCTTGGTGTTTGGGATGGCTCTGCCTATGGGGACCAGAGGCATGAAACAAAGACAGAGGCAGTTTGAATGGGTAGTTGATACTATTTAAATGAGTGGGAATGGTTTTAAAACAAAGTATGTTCAGTTCTTACCATAATTTTAGATCTCATTTGTAGTAATAGAATTTGAGATGCAACTGCCCTACATAGGGTTTGTTGACACTATGTTACACAACCTGGCCACCTTAATTAATGCTAAACATCAGTGTTAAAACCTGTTTGTTGCTCTGTAAACAAGTTCTTATCCAGTTATCTAAGGAAAAATCATTTCACTTAGTGGCAGTGTAGGCATTTAAAGTCAAAGATAAGCATTTCTGACGTAACCCAGTAGAGAGCAGTGGTGTGTATACACGCCTAACACATAATGACAATTTTAACATTTAATATATAGAGCCTTGCTTATATCATTTGGGGCTCTGAGGTACTTTATTCTCCCCTGTTTCATTTTGAGTCTAATACATAGTTTGCAACCACAAACACATACATACCAGTGCATACAAATTTAGTAAAACACTTTATTTCTTGAAATTTGTAACTCAATTCTTCTCTACATTCTTTTATCAATAATAACCACATGATTGTTTCTGAGTAAAATGTAAAACATCCAATAAACTTTGTAATCATTAGATTCCAAGGATAAAAAACCAAATATTTTACTTAAACATTTATTCACTTCCTAATTCTATGATAATTTTAATGTAAATCTCTCTAACTATATCTGCCTACACAATGAGTAGTGTTCATCCATTGGTATCATTGTTAAGATCAAGCACACGGTTAATCAATCACAGAAAATTGTTTTATATCATATGCAAAAGATTATTAATGCCTTATTGTGTAAAAGCTTACCTAAGCTGATGTTCTCAAAACTGAAACATTTAATCACATTTGTCATATTTTGAGTTTTTTGCTGAATATACAAGACTGTCTAACACTAATTAGAACAGTGTGCAACAAGGAACACACTGGGAATATACTGATAAAGAAGACAGATGCACAGAAAGTGACTTCAGTGGAAATTATCTAAGTGATTTTTTGGTAAAGGAAGAAACATCAGTCCAAAGCGGAACCTCTGTATCTAAAGTTCTCAAAACATCTTAGTAGTTTGAAGTCTGTGTTGGACCCAAAACTGAACAGGAACTACTAATATAAATTCAAAACCTCCTGAGATTTTAGCCTATGGCAACAAGTTTCACATGAAACAGCTGGTCTAAGGTGCTCAAATACCACAGTGTTAAGTAATGTGTAAGCATGTGTGAAATTTGATGAGTCTCGTGAAAATTCTATTATGAAGGAAATCTTGAAATGGCAGTGTATCAGTGCTGTTAAATCTGCAGCTGGGCTCTACTCCTGCTTGACCTTCAAACCTAACCTTACAAGAGGACTGTGCTCTGTCAGTCCCGTTGCTTCAGAGTGCAGTACAGCAGCCACCTCACACAACCCTCAGTGCCTTTGCAGGTCACACTACTCACTGTCTCTGTTGTGCTGCTCCTTGCTGTTCAGTTCCCTGGGCTGGGTAGTGCTTGGTACAAGGCCAAGCACTGTTGGGGAATGACAATGAGAGAAAAATCCAGAGGTGATTTTTCCAGCTCCATTGGTTGAGTTGTTACAAAGATTTTGAGGGTTTATTAGATCCTTAGATGTTTGTTTGTTTTAATCTACAGCTGGCTTATTTGGGGAGCCTTGGTTGCTGGCCTCTGCTCATTGAGGTTCCCATTCTTTTTGGAGGAGTGTCTCTGAAGTGTCCATTCATGGAGGAGCAGGAGGCTGGGACTTGCAGGGGAGTGCCCTGCCAGAGGCTATGCAGCATTCCTGGCTTCATGCAGTGCCTGGCACAAGGTTACCAGTGGCAAAGCACCCCCAGTGCTGGGCAGCGAGGTCCCACTACTCACCCAGTCCCCAGGGAGCCCTGAAGAGTTGAACTTGCAGCTGGCCCCTGGAAAAGTTTAGACACTTATACTGGAAAGGGCACCAGTTCTGGAAAAGTTTAGGCACTTATACCAACCTCTAGGTGGTTAAAGCAGTGGCTGAAGTTCTTATTGTATAAGCAGGGTAGCGCTGAGCAATAAAGGGGAGATTTTACTTTATGCTCATTATCTTGAGGCTATGCTGGGAATTTGTGTGCACCTTTGGTGTTCCTATTTTAATAAGAAGGTTAAGTGCAAAAATAACACTACAAATTAGTTAAGTACTGGACAAAATGTTTGAGTGGAGCTTCACAAAATGAGTATATCAAAAAGATGATCAAGCTATAATGGTATAGTGGATGTCCCAGGACAAAAAGCATTTCTGTGTATTGCATTGTGTAAACAAGTAGAGAAGGGCATAGCAGACTGGTGGCTTCCCAGACAAAGCATGGCAGTCTAACTACAAGTAAGGCCCATACTTCTAATGAACAAAGTGATTAACCACTGGGAGAAGCTGTACTCTTTTCCAGAGAACATACTACATCTAGCAAGTAGTACCATTCAAATGCAGTTAGCATTCCATCATGCTCACCTTGATCAGAGGGTTTGGCATCTGCCTCTTTCATTTGCCTGTGTAGAATTTCCTAAGCTGTTGATGGAAAGCAGTGTGACACAGTGGAAGAGCACTGAAATGCATTACTAAAAGTTCTTGTGAGTTTTACTAGTCTTAACTCTGTGCAATTCTGGCAGTTAACAGTTCTGAAGGACTAAAAAGATTTGGTTGACTGTAAGGTTGAAGGACCAGAATTTCCAGAATGACCTTTTGGGTTTTTTTTGCAAAACAAACACTGACACTTGCAATTTTATCTGCTTGAAAATAGGAGAATCTTACAGATTATATGAGTCTGTGGAAACAAAACCTGCTGTGGAGTTACTACCCTGAAAGAAGAAGTTCCTATTCTTTCTTTTATCAGCAGTTGATGTGATTATTAAAATATTGCATCAAAATTAGAATAAACACTGCCTGGGAAAAGTCATGTAACTTCAATGTGAGCTTGGTTCTCTTTCAGGTTTTATTATGAGCATTTGACTTTGCAAATATTTTCCAATTCTTTTTACCCCATGGTAAACCTCTGTGGGAGGTTTAGTTTGTTTTTTCTTCCCTGCTCTTCTGTTTCAAGTTGACATTTTTGCATCTCTACTTTGGTGTGGTATATTATCTCCACTTCTCACTGCTTCAATATATTTTGCTTGGGATGGACATGCATATTTAATAACTAGGAAAAAGATTCTTTCTAGATGCCATAGAATTGGATTATCATCCCATTAGGCATGAGGCCTCATGTAACCAGGGACACTTAACTTTTGACCTTTGTGAGAAAGATCATTTAATTTAACTGCTCTTTGTATACAGCTGAACCAGGTGAATCTGGGAAATTCTCAACTCAGTTTTATGTTTGTTTAACAAATCAGGAAGGGCTTTTAGCTGGAACAGCTGTGATTTTCATCTCTTTTGATACTATCCTAATACATTCTCAAATCCCTGCCTAAGATTTATGTCCCGTATATGGGAAGAATTGGAAGGAGATAGACAGATAGATTAGATAGATTGCACTCAACTATATGTTATGCCTAGATGTTTATCAAAGCTTTATAATGACTGTGTAAACCTAGATGATAGCACAGATTTAGCTATGGCTCAATACTTAAATTTAAAATGAAAATGTCATTTGAAACCTAAATGAAAGAACACATAGCTACACTTGAACAGTACACACAGCAGGTTTGGGGCATATGTGGGTGGTATGTGAGGGTGTCAGACCTTTCTATCTGTACAGAAAGTGTCCAGTGGGCAATCACAGCCCACTACGCCCATATAGGTACAAGCAGCAGGGGTAGGCACAGACCATTCATCCAGGCATTGTACTTCCTGAAATGTGTCAGTGATTGTCCAGTAAAGCCTATAGGTTAGCTGACAAATTGAAAATTTGTTACCATCAGTTATTTAAATTATTTTTCCAAAGCAGCTGAGGATGTGGCTGGGGTCACTTGCAAGATATGGACTTCCTTTGGGGATATCAAGAATAAAGAGAAGAGACAAAGTGACAAGCAAATTTATTTATATCGTTTTGGTATGTTTAGGTTTGTTTGCAGATTTGCTGGAAGTGCAAAGGGTTTTCTCAATGTCTTAAACACAAGCTTGTCTTTAGTAAACAAACTATACTATTGCAGGCAGCACCATGGTCCAAAATCCTGTATATTAATATTAACATCTGTGTTGATCTTTGTGGAAGCAGGTACATTTCTTTGGAGTTTCCTTCAACTGTTTAAAATGCATTAAAATGCATCATGTATCTCCATGGAAAACATCACGTCCCTGAATTATTTACATCTATTTCCTAATGAGGAAATTGGGCTTTCTTTTCTAACTACAGGCAGCAGCTTTCTGGTAGCACGCTGTTTCATCCAGTAAAGCATCTAGATGCATTCTGTCTGGAATACTTCATACCTGAACACTGAGTAAACGGCAAATTAGTATGGCCTGATGAATTGGTTTTGCTCTTACAAAATAAACAGGAGCCCCTATGACAGATAATTATTCCTCCATTCTGCTTCCATCTTAGAAACTTTTAAAAATGTCCTGTAAAATTTTCCAAGAGAGAGCTTCCTTATTCATGGATATGCACTTCAATAATGAACTTCCCTGTGGAGTCCAGATACTTATACTTCAAAGTACTTGATTTCAAAGCTGGATCAAGCAGCAGAAAAAAAAAAAATATAATTGGCTAAAAAAGGAAGTCCATCCATCTCTTACAAATTCCTTTAAATTTTTTTTACAATATTTCAAAATATTTTTTTGTATGTGAATAATCACAATGTGAATTAATTTATCTCTTTTTCATAGATATTTCACTTTACGGTACTCCCATTGTTATCCTTTTTCATTCTGGCTTTTGAAAACCCAGCAACAAATGGGTAGAGATTTTACTTTTCATTTAGTCTGTAGCCTCCAGTTCAAGGTATTAGCAAATGTTGTTCAAATGTCCTCAGGTATGGTGAATTTGACTGAAATTAATCCGTAGAGAATAATTTGTCTAATGGACTAAAAGCTGGTGGCAACATATTGTTTTGTTTCTCTGGTATGTGAATTTTGTTTAATTGATTTCCTAAATATTGAAAACTCAAATCCAGAGATTTGGGGAATCCTTTGACTTATTTGGAGCAAAGGAAACTGAATTTCAGTCTTCTACAACAGTACCTCTCATAGAGCCACAGGACATACTATCTTAATAGGTAAGACAATAAAAATATAGTGTTCTAGCTGCTTTATTTTCTCTGATTCTAAACACAAACTAAACTTTATGGCCTTGATGCAATATTTGCCTAACTTCTAGCAAACATATAATATTGCAGGATCATAGTGTGGGTTGGTAGAGAAATACAGATCTAGCTTATAAGGGGCATATGCTGGTCTGTGTGGGTGCACATCATCTCCCTTCAGTTCTCACCAGGACCACCTTGGCCTTAATGGGAGAGGAGCTATATAGGAATCTGCCCTCTGTGATGGCAAGGATGTAAACAAATGCAAGAATCTGCCTCATTTTAGCAATAGAAGATGTATGAAAAAATCTTAGCTGTGATTTGTTTTGTCCAGACTCGCTCTCTGCACATATGCTTGTATCAGGTTCACAAATTCCAAATGCAGCACAAACATGATGAAACAACCATTAGCTGCTAGGAGCTGCCAGCATCATTTTTTCAGAATTTCTGGCCATCCAGCCTCAGATGACCCAGCATTATCAAATTCTGGAATTAGTAGCATTGGTTTTCTAATTTGCCTGTGCTGGATCTGAGTTTTCACATCATGTAGTTTGCACAATAATACTACTTATAGATCTTTCATTTTTCTACAGAAATTAATTGCCTGTACCACAATGATTTATAGTCAGACTGAATATGATTATTAATTTTCCTGATGATTGTACCAGTGGGTGGCAACAAATCTACTCCTGATAGGACCAGCTTTGAAATGCTGTGAAAACTAAAATGTCCATAAGGTAATAACAACTAATTTTTACCTTAATCAACTAACACTTTAAAAGAATTTAATATAGGGCACTTGTGCCTTGTGGGGAAACTTGTTTGAAACCTAGTGTAAGGTGCTGAGTTATTTATGAGAATAATTATATATTTGTTACTTGAGTTTGTACTGGGAAATCAGGCTCTGAAATTAGACCAAAATACCATTAAAAATGAAGTCAGCGTTGTATATGTTAGAAACTCCAGCACTGAAGTAAATAGTATTTAACAGAGAAAAGAACAGCAGTTATCAGGAAATCTTTAACAGAGAAAGAACAGTGGTTATTAGGGAATATTAAAGCTTGACAAACTCAGCTCATATTTTCAGGCTTGTTTCTGCTTAGTGATGCCTTTGAGCTAGAGTAAGATCACTGCAGTGTTTCTCTCAGCTCCCTGATGATGGGGAGGAAGCGTGCACACAGCTTTTCCTCTGGACTGGTATCTCTGCATGGCATGGGCTGCCTTCCCTTTCCACAATGGTTCTTAGCTTTGCTGAGCTGTAGCACTGGACAGGCCTTTAGCCCATCTCCCTGGCAGCTGATTTGCTGTCTTGTGCTCTGAATTTGGCAAAGTCACTTAATGTTTCTGGGCCTGAGTGTCCTTATCTGGGAAATGTTACTTCCTGCCCTGGTCCAGCACTTTGATGGAAGGATGAAAACTGCTGCCTAAAAGACAAGTGGGGACAGGCTGGATGACAGAGTTGTGAATTTTTCTTGTAGAAATCCATGCACATTGTGCACATGGGCTGTCTTTTTCTTCCAGTTTTGGACAAATAATCTGTGCAAAACACCATCCAGCCTGTAGGGGTTTGCAGGGCCTTGCAGTTGGAGTACTGCCTACATAGCACTTGCATAGTGTTTGAAAATTTACCTCTTGTTCCTCTTACAAAATACAGGCATACAGAGCTTAGTTGAGCCTTGGCTTCAGCTTCTCTCTGGGAGAGCTTGAAGAAGAATCACACATATATGACACAGTGTGATCAAATGCCAGAAATATTTTGTTCTTTTTTTCTTCCCGTGATTAGTGGCATTATGCAGTTATGCAAATAATCTGTTATTTATATCTAGACACATTATGCAGTTATGCAAATATTCCATAAATAATTAATATTTCCCACAGTTATTTGGGGGGAAATATTCCCCCAAAGCATGTAACATCAGCTGTTTAATATGCTGTGTGTATAGTACACACTTCTAGTTGTGTCATACCTCAGGTACCCAGCTCAGTGAGGTTCCCAAACTCCAGTACACAGGCCACTGGCAGCCTTGAGATTCCACGGGCCATGGCCGATCATATAGAGTAGACTGTTATCATGTACTGCTTTAGCTCCTCGTGTGCCTTCTTTCCATCTGCTTCATTTTGAAGTGGTGTCAGAAGGCACTGCAATCCTGGTGGTTGCTGAGAACACCAGGTAGGTGGTGAGCTCAAAGAGAATTATTTGTTCTAACAGCTTCTAAACACCTTGCTGAAGTGTAGTTCAGAGCACAGCACAGGACTCTGAGAGCTAAACTGCCCATGTAGAGGAGAGACCTGGGTGCTTTCAGAGCACCTAAGTTACAAGCCTAGGTCTTAGAAGGGTGGAAAACATCCAGTATCTTTGTCTTCTGCACTAGGCTTATAGGTATGCCTAGCTGGACTGGGCGACAGGAAGCTACAGGAGTCATCTTTAGTCACATAGTGATATTATGGGGATGTACAAAAAAGGTTTTGAGGGATTTAGTTGACTGCATTCTTCATTAAAACTTCTGACATGGATCATTCAGGTGATCGTGTATTTGCTTGATTTTAACTGAACAAAATGCTGCTGTCAAAGCCCAGAAGGTAATCACAGATTAAATGATGAAATGTCTATTTCCTGCATAAAATAAACAAGAGGAAAAAGGAAAAAGGAAAAAGGAAAAAGGGAAAAGGGGAAGAGAAGAGAAGAGAAGAGAAGAGAAGAGAAGAGAAGAGAAGAGAAGAGAAGAGAAGAGAAGAGAAGAGAAGAGAAGAGAAGAGAAGAGAAGAGAAGAGAGAATCCTTACTGATAATTTTGTTTGGTTTTATACTTTTAAAATAGTTTTGAAAATGGTTACACAATGGCAGAAAATCCCATAATTTCTTTAAAATCCCATTCTTCCCTTTAGAACCTGGAATGTATAAGCAAATAACAGTGAGAAAGCAAGTACACAAGTAGGAAAAGTACAAAAAGTGAAAAGGAAGTAGCAATGAGATAAATAAAGAGAACACTACACAAAGGAAAAGAAATGGCAGATAGGAAGGAGTCTGTGTGAGAAAGTGAGGGAAATAAGAAGAATAAGAGAAGCAGAACAAAATAAAAAGCCCAGAATAAAAACATAGGTCATGACAAGTCAAGGAGAAGACTGTAGTAAAGGATGGAAAAAGCATAGTCAGCAAAATAAATGAGCAGGAACCAGTGTTTTGAAACAAGGGAATAATTGTGACTGAAAAACACCTGAAGAATGGAACACAATGCCAAAACAGCTGGGGAAAAAGAAACAGAAGAACAAAGGGAGTGGAAAATTCAATATATATGAGTTTTATGATGCATAAGATTGTGTTTAGATTTAGCATGATTCCAGTGTTCATGAATGTGCCACTTTTTCATGTAGATTAGTATTGCCCAAAGTCCTGTGTTGCCCATATCACTCTTTGCCTGTATTGCCTTTAAAAGCAGAACTGATTTCTTGGCTTAGTTAAAGTCAATGAAAGCTTTACCATTTATGGTAAATTTATGCATCTGTCCAGCAGTTCTCTTCCTCTTATTCCTCCTCCTTCACCCACTCCTTCATACTTGAGTACTGTAGTAGATGAATAGGCACCATAAAGAGTCAGACTCAGACAAGTTTCACATAAAATCCAGCTTCCTAGTGCTCACAAAAGGTTATCTATTCTGACTCTGCCTATCTCCTGCTATCTAATGCAGAGTGAACACTCTGTTTACATTTCTCATATATTTTCCAATCTGCATAAGTCACAGTACAGATTAATAGCCCAACAAAAGTTTGACCTCCATTCATTTTGTGTTAAGCCCTCTGTCTGAGGGGACGCTTTGTATTTAATGGAGCCAAAATTCTTTTCCCATCATTTCCCAGAGAGAAAAGCATAATCATGCAACCCACTCTAGCAGCTGACTTCCCCTATATCTTGTCTAGAGATTAAGAGCAAAGATGGCATGGACCCCTGAGTTTGGCCCAGACTTCTCATAAAGTTCTATGGGATACATGCCGTTGAGAAAATCTTGACTGGTTTATGTTTCTGAGAGAAATCCACATGGAATTCACTTGTTATGATAAATAAAAATTAAAACACAACAATTTTCTGACTTTGAATTTTGGGGTGAACTCAAAACTCAAAGTAAGGCCACGGAAGTAGGAAGGGGAATGAAGTCCATGTGACCAGTAGAATGCAGTATTTATTGCAGTTTAATTGCATCCTATCCCAACCACAGCTCTGCCACCAGGAGGAGGAGTAGGTAGAGCATAGACTTTATGCTCTGCTCTGATGTGTCTTTTGTCTTTTGATTTGTCTTTTGTCTTTTGTCTTAGACTTTATGCTCTGCTCTGCTCTGATTTGCTTTCAAGTTGGTTTCATATAGGCAGGTCAACACTGTGTCAGTGCCCCACATAGACAGGGGCCACTGGTCACAGGGCATGTGAGTCACAGCTTTAAGCTGCCTCCACACCCGTCCTTTGGGGAAGATGCCCACAGCTGCAGCAGCCTGGCTTTACACCCTGTGAAGGAGGTGCCTGTGGATTTGTTAAACATCTTCCAACACCTCAGGGCCAGGAATGCTATGAGGAGATGGGGGACACCAAGCACATAGTTTCAGCAGTGTGGGATGCTGACAGCCCAGCCTGAAGCTATCCAGTTGGTTTTGAATTACAACTCTAGTATTTCTTGCCATGTAAACAATAGCCAGTATCTTGAGGAGAAGAGAGTATGAGAAGAAGCAAATTATTGTGTGTGGGTGATGGAAAGTTGGAGAATGTTAAGTATAGCAGGGACTGCTAAGCACAGCTGCAGGCATTGAAAATGACATGTTCTCTCCTAGTTAGGCTTGTAAAATACAAGGGAGTGGTCTGTACACACCACTATGGCAAAATTCCTAATTTCTTGTAGCCAAACATGCCTCTAATGTCCATCAGAGTCCTTGGGACATTTAAAGCAGACTTGTGTCCTGGTCAGAAAAGCCTAAGTGGGGTGGGACAGAAAGACTTTCCAGATGTTCTGGCAAGATGGTGTCTGGCTTTTCCAAGGAACGGGAAGAGTGCTCAGTTCTCAATATCTGTCTGTGGTCAAGAAGAAAGGTTCTCCCTAAAAAGGATCAGCTCTTGGCTGCTGGCTGGGCCAGGTGTTGCCTTTCTTGGACCTAACTCATCTAGGCTGAAAGTGGAGGGATTTCCCTGAAGTTCATGGAAGCTATACCAGTCTTTTACTAAGTGAGTCAGGGTTTTCTTAGCTGTACTTGGTGATTTGTACTTTGTTATCGCTAAGAGTTAAGTTTTTGACAGTTGAAGCTTGTCAGTTTAGTTTTGGTCATTTGTAGTTCAGATTTTATTTGGTTTGGCTTTTTATGCTCTGGTAGGAAGAGTTAATTGTAATGATGTTGAATTTTTTAATTGCTTTAAGAATAAAAGTCATACAAAGTATTTACTGATTTAACATCATAGGAGAAAGAAAAACTGTGATGGTGAAGAGCTGAATTTATCTGGACGTTCTCTGCTATGTTTTGTGCTCATTTCCCTTTTCCTTGTACTCTTTGTTACAGATCTGATTTCTAGAACAGCAGAGATTTCCTTGAAATGAAAAGGTTTAAAGGAATCCACTAACCATTGTCCTTGTTAGTTGGAAATGAATGCTTATTGATCAGAAATATTGATCTAGCACTTTAGATTAAAACAATACTTTTGGTAGCGCAGTCAAAAGAGTTTAAAGACTAAAGTAAAAATGTAACTTCCACTGGCTACCAAGTGATCGATCGTAACTGATACCACTGCCGTGGAACATAAGTTTACTGTGACATCTCTTATCTGCACTGAGGAGTTTGCCCTCACTGCTTTGTGCCTTATGTATAAATGATTGATGTCAGCTTTAATATTTTTTAGAAACAACTTTCATTGTTCCCCATGCATTTGCAATGCTGAAAATTACTTATATTAAAGAATTTCACAGCCAGAATGTAGTCATTAAAATAAGAACAGTCTTCAGTAGTTCCGGCCTATGTCTGCTATTGCATTCATATAACACAGCCCAGAAATAAACAGCCCTAAGTGGATGTAATAAGCCAAATGTTCTCCTCAGCTCCACCTTTATGCTCTCACTCACTTCGGCAGAGGTGAGTAGGTGTGACCAGTCATTGAATCTGCGTCATATCCCATCTACCAGATTAAATAGTTACTAGTGGAAAAAAAGGTCAGAAACATTATAAACAAACTCTGGAATATGATGAAGATTGGACACAACACTTCTACTGTTACTATTACAGGAAAAGGAAAAAAAAACATTATCTGGATAACATAAGGAGCCTGGGAGCCTGTTGCCTATCAGAATTTATTGGGGACTTGATGCAAAAGTAGACAAATGAGGTTGTTAAGTGACGCTTTAACTGGAGGCCATAAGAGTTTGTGCAGCTGTGTGTCATGCCTGCCTCTAAAAGGCAATGTGAAATGCTCTGAACGAAAAAAATCCTTGTGCCTGGCTTTCAAAGCAGCAGTCCTGTGGCTGTTAGGAAAAAATATGTGCCTGCTGGGACTGATAATAGCTGATCATCATCACCTATCCCACTGCAATGCTTCTCAGTACACTTTATTTTTTGAGCAAACAGAGCATGTATATTTTGCTTTCGTGTGAGGCTAGATTACAAGCAATACTACGCTTACATAATAGTGTAGCAATTCTTTTACTGCTAGCATTTGTGTCTGCTAACTCACAATCAATGGCCAATATCAGTATGTCTGTATAGAAAAATATAAATATTGAATGAATTAATTCACTTGTTTCTCATTGTAAGTTAAATGCATCTTTCAATACTGATATGTCTTGCTAAGACCAGTAATAGAGACAGAGACTCAATGTTTCTCTTTAGACGTGAAAAATTAGAAGGGAATTGAATTCAGCACATGATGAGAACCTCAGTATTTTCTCTGGAAAGAAAGTGGGTTTGTATGTGAGCCTTGAGGCCCAAAGAACCCCAGGGCGAAATTAACTTAAAAATGGAAACTGTTGTTCATCTTCAAACCCCTAAACCAATGTATTTCTTCCCTGTCTCCGTTCCTAAGCAGAAACCATTCTCATATATTGCTCTGTAATTTCTTGAACTTTGCAGTGGCCAAGAGAAGGCCCACAGAGGGTAGAGCAACAATTCCCAGATCTCTACTAAAACAAACTGCATTTAGAAAAGTCCTACAGCTTGTGACTGTGGAAGCAACTCGAGTTTCCAAGTTATAAACAGGAGAAAAATTTAACTCATTGAGTTTTATTCTTCACACCAGTCATTCCCCTATGGAGTTGTATCATCAGGATATCAATATAAAAGCAAGGAGAAGCAAATTCTTCAGATTTTGCAATATTTACAAAGAAGTTGTGACTTACCAGTAAATACCTGCTAAAGAGTGATCTTTCCAGCTGTTCCGGCAGCACTGCTGATTCATATATTCCCACTGTCTTGATTTTCATTTTAAACTACTGTTCCAGGCATTAATGTGTTAATTGTCAGGGTTGTATAAATTTTAGTAAAGCCATATTATTTTTGCATGGCAACTATTAAAAATATTTTCCTCTTAATTTCACAAGGGATGCTGAGACTTTCAGAGTTTTTCCCTCTTGCAAAAGGGAATAATTTAGATTTTCTTCCATCCCTGTCAGAAGTTGAACAGACGAACAAAACAGATTCTTCAGAGACAATTTTACACAGAGTTACATCCATCCAATTCAATTATAAATTAAATTGACTAACGAACCATAGCTCATTATGGGAATCAATTACTCAGAACTGTCTTTGGACCAAAAATGTGGAAAATAAAAAATAATGGTCATACTTCAATATACCAGATTGTCAGTGTTTGAAAGCTCTGTTTTTCTCTAGCTTGGCATAGACCATCGCCAAAAAGAACTGATAATCATTTGTTTTACTGCTCGTAGAGATGTCCCTTTATAAAGACTAGTTAATTCTTGAGTTTGATCTCTTTGGGACTAGCACCTCGGGCTTTTTTGAGACGACAGGCCAACCCTGAAGTAATGTCATCACATGGGGATCTTTCAGATCAACTTATGCAAATCTGTTATTAAAAGAAGCCACATTTTAGCCTGTGGTGCAATCCAAACAATAGTAGTGGAAAATGCTGTGAGGTAGCATTGGAGGCATTTTCTTAATAAAATCATTCTTGTGACATCGTTGTAGTTGGCACACCCCTCTGGAGTGTTTTTAGTGAAATGTGTAGTAAAAGGAAATGTAGCAAGAGAAATGAATCCTGTTAGTTTAAAAGTAGTGTGAAATTATGATGATGGATTATTTAAAATCTCTAAATAAAGCCCTTAGTACAGAGGCACAGAGCATCCAGAATAGCTGTTTAGTATAGCTGGTAGTATCATTTGGATAAAATATGTGGGCCTGGGCAGTGTCAAGAGCATCCACACAAGTGCACGGCAGGTCACAGCACCAGCACACAAGGATAGAACAGCACTCCTCCAAAGTATCAGCCTGCTGGGAAGCAAGGAGAGAGAGCTCCTTGTAGGCTTTGCCACTTCTGCCATAGCTTCCCATTGGCTGCTACATGGAGAAATATAAGTCAAGTAAAACATGTTTTACAGTTCAGGTGTCAGGCCCCAAGTTGTTGAAATCCCTAACAATTAACTGTTTTCCTGATATAACTCGATGTGTATAATTCAGCAGGATTAAGCTGAAGTTTTTCACTGGTGTTTAGCTGTTATGAAATTTTGCAAATGAGATAATCCTAATCCCTGTGAAGTATGCTTCATTGCTTGGTTATTTAAAAAGCATTTCCAACTGGCATGTTATATCAAATCTTGTTGCATCTTCTCCCTTCCCTCCCGCAGGCAGGGCAGAAGGGCTGCCTCTCTCATTAGAGCCGGCTGTGCTCTCTCAGAAGCAGTTTTCATGAATGGGAGCGGGTGTAATGGAAGGCAGGCTGCAAGTCAGGCAGCCCTGTTACCTTGAGTTTACTTTAGACCAAACAGTTCAAAATGAGGCTTGTTTAGGAAGTCTAATACTTAGGTTAATGAGCTGTGCCTTCCTTGCCATCATTATTTCTTATAATCCATCAGAATTTTTAAAGCATCTTTCTAATAGGCATCAAACATTGAATATTCTTGAGTTGCAGAAATATTTTAGGGACATATTAGGGACGTGCTCACTAGAATACCAGTGTTATCAGATGGCCAAGACTTTTCCCCCCAGTAATTTCTTTTTCCAGCCTTACCCTTTTTACACTGATCGGCAGAGCTTTAATCTGAAATGAGATGGGCATTGCAGCCCGACCGTTACTTAGCAAAGTCTGCCACCAGTTTAATTTGAACCAATTAGAAGAGCCAATCTTCCTTAGTTCAGACCTATATTAAAAGCTATCACATTCAAAGGCTGGACGTGCAGGCCGTTAATTAGGGGTGTCCGGCGAAGCGCTGCCCTCAGCTGTCGCCGGGCCGTGGCAGGCGCCCCTGCCCACCTGTTGCAGGCACAGGAGCTCAGCGGTGGCAGCGGCTTCTGCACGAGGCCTCTGACTGGCCTGTGGGGAATTTGCACTAATTAGAATTAGTTGTCCCTCCGCAGCCCAGCCCCTGACACAAATTGCATTCTGCAGCTTTTTGTTCCACTTGAGTTCACAGACAAAATAGCCCGTGCCATGTTTGAAATGAAGCAAGGCAATATGAAAGGGTTTTATGTAATTGGTTAATATACTTTAACATTTTAACTAATATCTTTGGTGTTAGTTAGAAAGGAAATGTGGTTTTTTTTCTTCTTCTTTTTCTTAGTAATTATTTATGATCGCACTGTGCATAATTTTAAAACAAGCTTGTTCAGGTGTCATTAAATCATTGTTGGCTTGACTGCATGTGTAACAAAACAAGTGACCTTTAAAGATGATAGTTTTTAGCGGAAGCCATGGTAATGGGGAGCTGCAGAAGTACACACAGCACTCGCAAGAAAAAAAGACCTTTCACACCAAGAGAATAACTTTATTGAATCATGTGATCAATAAAGAGAAATTGTTTTAAAAAATGTGAAAAGGGCAAGTAAACGAGGTAAAGGGAACAGTCTGTTGATGAAAATACGGAGACAGATAGATTGACTGCAAAAGTTGGAAAGTTTCGCTCATAAGGCACTGGTGGAAATGAGAAATCCTCCTCATGACAGAGGCTGACTGCATTAGAGCAGCTCAGCTGCCTGTAGCATATCTGGCACCCCAGAGTCAGTGGTGGCACCTTAAGGCACCTGCCTGCAGAGGTGGTGCCTCTCATCAAACACTGTGCCTGACTGAGACTGGAACTGGGACTGGAATGAAAAGGGTGATTAAGTACCCCTGCAAGAATTCAAAGGAAGTCATAAGAACTTCTATAGAGAGGTAGAAAATCACAAACACCCTAAAATGCTCTTGATTGTTGCTGGGTGATGAATCAGGCATCCACATCTGCCAGCCCTGGGGATGGTAGAACATGCAAGTCAGACTACCAGGGAGTCTATCTCTTGATATTGTTGGTATTTAGGTTTCAGAAGTGCAATCAATGCCTGGAATATTCTCTTTGGTGTTCAAGAATAAAAGGAAGAGTAAAACAAAATGCCAATGAGTTCGCAGAGCTGACAGAATCAGAGCAAGTGGAACCCTCGTGATAATTGTCTGGTCCAGGTTGCATTCCATATCCCCTGTCTGTGCATTGGTATTTTGTGGCTCCTCTATTGGTGGCAATCCTGTTTTTTGGATAAAATTGTAAAATGCACAGAAAGGCTTTACAGATGTTGGGGAACTGATATGCATGAGGGTTACTTGTCAGCCCATTGATGATCCCAAATATTTTACTGAACGGATTTTCTTTAAACTTCTCTTCATATGTATTTTCCCTTGCAAAACAATATCCCAAGTCCCAATGATGATTTTAACCCAAGTAAATTATCAATAATCATTGGTATATAAATATATTAAAGTATGAGGTTTTTTGACTGCTAATTGCTGGGCTGATCTTGTTCTAATTAACATCAATGGTAGATTTCTGCTTGCTCCAATGGAAGTAGAGTAACTAAGAAATAGGCCTTTCCATCTGTCTCTGTTAACAATAGATCTCTGAAGCTATCATTTTTCTCCAAATTTATTAATTATTTGAATTTCATTCCCCATCTAGTCTTTATTGGCATTGCATTCCACATCCTGTTAATGCATCTAGAGTCATTCATTAATCTCTTGCTTAGTTATGATGGTGGTGTTTTGCCAGCCCCATGCATTCAAAACCCATGATTGAGAAATGCTAAAAATTACGAAACTATACTAAATCACGAGTTTTTGTAGGAAGTGCATTTTGGCTCCTTATCTTTTTAGTGATTGTATACAATGTATATACAATCAGTATACACAGTGTGCCTGCATTCTATGATTTTTTTCAAACTTTCCTCCATTACAAGGGCCAGAAATATAATTCTTTTTGCTAACAGCTGAATTTGTTATCTTGCCATATGACTCTAGAAGCTCACCAAGTATTACAAGCCACATCAACACTTCAGTAAAATCAAGCTCCTTTGTCCTTTTGAGGTTGGTTGTATGTCTCATGCTCTCGTCTTTTTGTTTCTAGCTCTGAAACCAAGCAAGCACACCCATTATAAATAGCTCTACATATGAACACCACATTCACTTTCATGTGGGTTTGCCTAATTTTGAAATCCAGCTCCTGTTAGTCCGTACTGCAAAAATGCTTCCCTGGTATGGCACAGTAATGAACTTCCTATTTCATTTTTGAAGATCTGCTCTACTGTAATTTTAAACCAGGGAGAAAAGCTATCTTTTAAGAAAGAATATATTTCTCTGTTTACTAATCCTTGTCCCATGGATATTACTGTATTGTCAATGAGTAAAAATAGATATGGTATTTGGAATTTTATGCCACTTCAGCCTGCCACCCCTTTGTAATCTCTTGTCAAGGAGATTAGACTGGAGTAGATGTCTGTGTACTGAGTAAATTACTTTCGCTACAAGCAAACTAGGAGGTTAACTGAATGCTCAATGTTGGCACCAACTGCTGACTATGTTAGTCATTGCCACTCAGAAAACACAACTGTGTTACTCCACTACAGCAGTGGTGCCAACTCAGTTAACTCTGTCACTACCATTCCACAAGGGAGATGTATTGCACAAAACCTTTTAGTGGTGCAGGTTTCCTCACCCACTCTGTCGTTTCAAAATATGATCCTGACACCTCAGGAGCTTATTTACAGACAAGAAACAAAGAATTTTTCTCTGAAGCAATCAGACTCTGCAAGTGCAAATCACAGAGGCAGGTGGTGAGCATGCTAGGCTCAGATGTGGTTCAGCCTCTTTTATTCCCTACTCCTTCCTTTTCCTAGTGGAGGATGCAACCCACAGAAAATACAGGCCCATCTTAATGAAAGCGATTTTTCTATTAGTGCCACGTATCTTCTTTGCTGGTTGATAGACCTTGTCCCAACAAGAGAAGCTCAGTTTTTCTTGGACAATGCACTGTACTAAAAGCTCTATCAGTCCTCCCCAGAGGCTGAGCTCTGCTGGGCCAGAAGAAGGAATTGCAGTGCTGAAGCAGCTGGCTCAAAAAGTGTTTTAGTTAAGAATAGAAGTTGCTAAATGAAGCACGGAGCAGATGGTCTGATTCCAGCTTTAAAAGCATATGAAGGGCTCCCACTTGAATAACTGTGTTTTCAAAGATTTCTGGCCACAACCGTCTCTCGTTTCTAAGTCACCTATATGGGATATGGTAAAATTAAAAGCAGTTCTGAGTCTCAGAGTGGGACCAGTATATCTGTGCTGCTTCTGTGTATTCTCTCTCTCCTCATTACATAGTTGAGAGAGAAAGGGAATAATTTTCAGAGGGAAAAACAAATTGTAGAATTTCATGGGTCACATTTTAGTTTATTTGTCTCCCATTGTCTGCCTCTGGGTAATTACTGCTATAAACCATTCAGGTTTTCTCTTTTTTCTTCTCTTCCTCTTCTTATTTTCCTCCATATTCTTCTTCCCTTTCTTTTTTTCCCACATCTTATAATGTCATCTAGTCATCCAAAGGAACTTACACAGGAGAGGAAAGAAAAAAGAATCTTGAATTTGGTCAAATACAGTTTTTGTAAGCTCCAGTATAGCTAATCTGTGTGTGACCTTGGTAGCCTGGTTTTCAAGTAGATGCTCATTTTTTTAATGAAAAGTTGCCTGTTGCAAAACATACTGCTAAAAGTAGAATAAAATAATTTGTTAAAATTGTATGAATTTGTAATTCATAATAGGCAACATCAATTTAAGGAAATAGTTTTCCACTACTGACACTGCTGTCAAAATAAATCTGGGGATGATAATTATAGTAATTAACAAAATAGTTAATTACACTTTGTCATAAGGTTGTTTGATTCCTGATTAGGAGTAGATCAATAACTAAATATCTCTCTGTACATATCTGATTGTTACTACAGGGCTAAAGTCATGTATCAATTTTCCAAACTGTGCAAAGTGATGGGAAGGTATTATCTCAGCAGCCAGCTGTTCTGCAAGTCACATCCTTGAATCTCTACCCACATAGCTCTGGGATCTTACATTGTACCCTGCTCTACAGGACTTAGCATACTGCTGCATCTACGATACTTTTGAGGAGGATCAGGGATGTTGAAAAGCATGAACATTCTTAATGGAAAGTAATGCTCTCAGAGAGTGGGAAATTGTAGCAAACCTGGGCTGCTCAAACCTCTGTAATATAGAGGGGGAAATGTCCCTGTATGAATGGAACTACAGATGAGATTCAGATAAGTGTGAGATGATAGGATATCAACCACACGTTTGCAAGTGGTCATGAAAGTCAGTATTCTTTGGGGATTCCTACCCCAGAAGAACATGTATGTATGTTTTTCTTCTTGGCCCTCTGCAATATATGCCTGAAAGGAAGTTTCCAACACTGGGAAAGCATGCCAGGAAAAATCTGCATACACAAAAAAAATTCTTTTCCCCACTCCTATACCACCATTCAGAAATACAGCTCATATCCAGGCAATTGGTGTACTTTCTTATCTTTTGTGGGCCAAAAAGGCTAAAAGTAAAGATGAAAGGGAAATGTTGCGATTGAGTTAGGTGACAAGAAGTTGATCTAATCTAGCACTTTGCAAACTGCCTCCACCCTCTTCTATCAGCCTGTCCTCTGCATTGCACAGTTCCTGACAAGAAGAGGCAGTTAGTCTTTTTCCTTGATTTTATCAATGATCATAAAGAACAGATTGAGCAAATCATGTAATCTTTTGTATGGGAATCAACTTTCTCAGCTGAATAATTCTGCCTTTTCCATGTCTCAGTAGAAAATAAATTGAAGAAATACAATTTCTCAAGGGCAAAATGCAGACTTCTTAAAGCACCTCAGTGACTCTGGGGTCTGGATTCCTTTGAAAACAAAAGTTATTTATGCTCCTAATACTCTTACATTTGAGACTTTAAATTTCTAAGTCATATGAGTGCTTTTGAAATGGATACTGCCATAAGCCCAATTCTACTGATGCAACCCATACAGACTCTTTAACTGATTAAAAATTGGTTCCAGTAAATTGAATTTTAAACGTGTCATTTTTACATTTGCTGACATTCTTGGGTCCACTACTGGTTGTATGTCATTGGTGTTCCAGGCAACTGTCAGGAGATAGCCTGTAAATTGCACTGGACAGCTGGGGAAGAGTGGTGACCCTCAGCATTCCTCACTCCTCCTGCTCCTCCTGAGCCCAGTGGCTGAGGTAGTGCAGTGCTGGAGGTGTGATTGTAGCTCAACCAGAAGCCAATGTATGCCATGATGAACCTCAGAAGGGCAAAAGAATATTCACATAGTCTGTGCAAAGCACCTCAGCTATATGGCACAGTACAGGAACTGAGAGGTTCACTATAGTTTAGATGGACAAGGAGGTAATTATTCCTCTTGTCCCCTCTTTAGACATAGTCCATCCTCAATGCATTCTACTTCCTCAAAGCACAGTTCTCTCAGAGGCCACGATCCTAAGTGTGATCTGATCTGAGGCTTCGCTCGAGTCACCCAACCAGCAGGCAGCTGGCAAAAGGGCTGTTTCCTCCCACCCTCCTCCCGCGGGTGCTGCAGCTCCTGTGGCTGCACAGCTGAGACACACATCCTGCTGGAAACCAACACGTGTGCTACTGCTGGAAACCAGTGCAGCCCAAATAAAAGATTTCTCTCCAGCCAGGTCAGTTCCCTGATCAGGCCAAAGTATGGCAGGACAAGCACTTGGGCCAGCATCACCAGGGCAGGGAGGAGGGGACATACAGCCAGGATCTTGGGGGAGGACAGGATTGCCTCAGTTTCTACTGATTGATGGTCTCTCCCCAGCCAAGCTGCATTCTCTTTTAACACCCCAAGGGCTGATAATATATTTTCATACCTTCCCAAACCTGAATTTTTGGGAAAAGCCACTGTCAACAAAAGCTTTTGCTAATTTAATGCAGATTGAGCATGTAGGTAAAAAAACACTGTGTGTGGAAACAGATATTGGGGATAAAAGGAACAAAAAATATGTTTACATAGGCAAGATGTATGTGTGCCTGGATAGTCCCCAGTCAATTAAAATGCTTTCTTTTGAAGTAAGTAGCAGAAACATTGAATTAAGTGTGAAGTTTGACATTGACTGCATTGGGAGATGCATCTCAGCAATTGATCCTGTAGAACAATAGACAGTAGTCAAAGTTGGGATTATTTTAATGTAGTTCTGCAGCCACAAAATTTACCACATATCCACCAACTCCTATAAAATGGCAGGATAAAGAGGCTTTTACTTTCATTAAGTTAAATTTAGTTTATGATCTGTCTGATTTTCACAGATAGACTTCAAAACCAAAAAACTTTTCTAAGTAAACAGTATACAAGAACAATACATGTTGGTGGAGCATTATTCCTGAAGTCTAATAATGGCAATGCAGAGCCACTCAGTGGAGACTATAGTTTGGCAGTATGCTTAGCCTTTATTATCAGAGATTTTCAGCTGTAGATGTTAGGGTGATAAGCTAAAGGATGACAGATGCTTGTTGTCAGAGTTTGCTGGTTTTCAGATGCCCTCTGTTGTTCCTGACATCAGGGAAGTAAGTTGTGTCCATTCTCCATTCCAGAATTCTCAACTGTTTCTCATGCTGTACTGAGTTTCTAAAAACCCAGCATGCTTCCAGCAAGATCTCCCTGGCTTGTCCAATGTAGCTATGATAAATTGAAAAAGTTAAAAAAAAAAAAGTGACAAGTGTCTAACCAGGGATATGATATGTGGTCATCTCAAAGCATGAACCTCACACAGCAGGAACTCTGCCACTGCCTTAAGGGCCAGCAGAGCATAGGGGGCCTTACTAACAGCACTGTGATGCCATTGCAGCATGCAGCAGGGTTTAAATGGTAAACAGAGAACAAGGAGAACTTCCTTTTCCCTTCTGTCCTCTCCCCAGATGTATGGTGTTAGGTTACTTAATTAATTTTAACAAGGGAATGACATTCCCCCTGCATTTGTGCCTTGTCTTGAAAGGATGCAATGTACAAATATCAGTTTCAGCACATGATCCCCCACCAAAAAGAATACTAGGCCATATCCTGCCAAAATGAGTAGTAAAATCTCTTCTCAGAAAAAAACCCTGGGATTGGTCTTTGGAAAAAAATAACACATTTCCTGAGAACTCTAATTAATCTATGAGGTACTCAATGTCTGCAAAGTTGTTCTCAGAAACTGAGATCTGGGCACCTTTGCTTGGAGGTGCTATTTATATCTTTGTATGCCTCTGCACGCAATAAAAGCCAGCATAAAATCATATAATTAGAGCAGCTTCTAATTGGAATGACAGGAATTAGGAGATGTGGATAACAGCCAAAGTAAAAACACATAGGGACAAAAGCAAAGTGTTCTGTAGAACACCACAAAAATAATGCAAGTGCTGGAGTATACTCTTATGCTGAAGTGGCTGCCTAAAACGGATGGCTAAACAAAGGACAATTGAGGTGGGTAAATGAAAGGAGACCTTGCAAGCTACAACATACCAAAATAAAAAATCCTCTTCAAACTGTACTGCCTTTCAGGGAGGGTGAGGAGGCTGATAAGTTTATTTACACTTTTAAAAAGCACTGCCAATCCCAATTTATCAGTTACTGTCTTGTGACAATTTATTCATTGTTCACTGTTAGAAGCTAGAAGTTACATAGGAAGCATGATTGGTGATAGCTTCTCTATTTCAATATGGTATAATAGAGATAACAGAGTGCCCAAAAGCTCTACAGCCGCCTTTTTGTCTGCTTTGTCTCTTTTCATTACTCTATCAGAATCTTCATTTAATATAATCCAAAAAAAGCAAGGTAATT
Organism: Motacilla alba alba; assembly: GCF_015832195.1. Lineage (NCBI taxonomy): Eukaryota > Metazoa > Chordata > Aves > Passeriformes > Motacillidae > Motacilla > Motacilla alba. The sequence continues at coordinate 14,987,165 of NC_052023.1, read as the reverse complement.
GCTTCACTTATCAGTTATCATCGCACTCGCATACTTATCATGTCAAAATTATTTATGTGGATGGCCAGGTTGATCTTGCTGCATTTAGAAGCTTAAAATTTGAATAACTGTTCTGCCAGTTAGGTTATCAAAATTGCAGCATAAACAATGAGTTTCTTCATTCTGTACCTTCGAGGGAGAATAGGAAGCATCTCATTGCAGGACTAGTTTACCCGTGGCTGAACACTGCTCCAGGGAGACTTACAGCAATTCTGTAGCCTGGCACTCTGAGTGCTGGGGACAGGCTTCATTTGCTAGATGAACAGTAAATAAAAATGGCATGATATAAATAGAGACAAAAGAGAGAGACATAAAGGGGCATTGTCAAGGTTGTCATAGGTCCCAAATTAAAACAGTAATTTACAGACCTGTGCAATGCTTTCTTAGTTTGTCCCTTCTGTTTGAAGCATGTTTCATAGCTCTTCTTCTATATCATTTTTATTTCCTTATGATTTTGGTAGATGGTAACTCACCTGTTTGAAAACCCCAGAGGCTGAAATAAAACAAAGCACGCAAGATCGGAAAGTCATTTTAACAACTTTTTTTTAATATAAAAAGAAATTTCCTTCAGCCAAGCGCTTGAACACCTCCACTAAGGGTAACAGAAAAAAGCCAAGCTCAAACAGATACAAATAAAACAAAAAAGAAATGTGCAAACATTTTTTCCAGCACAGGTGGGGAATTCATGGCATAGATGTCTTTTCATCAAACTACTCCAATAGCCAGAATCCTCTTCATGATAACCTTCACGAGCACCTTGCAGACTACTGGACATTTTTACATGATGACTTCTCAGAAAATATTTTTATTGAAAGCAGACAAATTGTTATTCATCATTTGTTATTCTCCTAATAATGAGCATTCCAGAGGTTTTGCAAAGTTCTTCAATATGTGAGCAGAATAAATCCCAAGTGAGCAAGAACACCAGTAACTCACCCTGGAGACTGCAAATTGGCTCATCACAAGACATTCAAATGAAAGAGGTCCTGAGCAATTCACAACGTGCAGAGTACTACCTGTCTGAAAATTACTTTGCATCTAAATACTAAAGGAGTAGAGGTTTAACATAGAGTTAGAGTTTACAAATCCTTTACATACAGAGAATGGCCAAGTTCAATGAGTTTTTAATTATCAAATGTTTTCTAACCTGTGTGTTCCCAGGCTGGTTTTGCTGCCTTGCTTCTTACCCTGCTGTGGCAGGCTGTGCTACTGGCAATGACCAGCCATGGAACAGTGAGGAGTGAGAGGGGCAAACAGCTTTCAGCCCTGCATCAAGCCTTCAATCACTTTCAACTGGTCTCTCAGTCACTGCTTGGGCATTTCTATTCTAGACACCCTGCTTGTCATATCAGTTTTTAAGAAACTGGTTGAATCTGTTAAGAATTCATAGGTGTCCCAAAACTTGACAAAGCTCCTGACTCACAGAAAAGACAAATACATCTTTTTGCTGTAATTTTTTGGCTGGGTATGAAACAATTCTCTATCATGACTCCCTTTAGCAATAATTACTACAACCTTTGAGACTTAGTAAATTTTGAATAACAGCCACAGCAGAGAAAAGGGCAGTTTGAAATACAAATTGTGATTTCTCAATAGGTTGCAATACCAAAATTATGTGAGCTAAACAGAGATTCTGTGCCTAGGTCAGCACTTAGAATAGCTTGAATTTCAAGGCCTCAGCAATGTTTTCACCCAGCTATTTTGTGGTTTTGGACTTCTGTTCATTTTATTTACCATATACCTTTACAGCAGGCTTCACATTCAACACTCATCTCATGCAATGATTACTCATGCAATTAACAGCAAACAGCAGAGAGTAATGTTTGTGACTTTTTTTCCCAATCCTTGTTCTGTGGGGGGCTGAATAATATATTTTATAAGTGTATCCCGGCAATCATTATCCATATCATGTTATGGGTTTTGGAACTTCACAATGTATTTGATTTAAACACCGTAACTCTTTCCAGGACGAAGGCTTGTAACATGACAGATGCAGGGAACAGAGAGGTCACCATTTGACAGCCGGTGGTTGGAGACACACAATCACAATATTCCCCAAGTTATTACAAAAATATTTCTCTGAACAATGATGGAAGAAAATAAAAGAACCTAGTAAACATTAAAAGTAAACATAATTGTTGCAAATTTAATTAAATTCTCTGCTGTCTTTGATGTGATGGCTGATCTGTAAGTCTTTCAATTTCTTTGCTTTAATATCAGCATTTCCTCAGTCTAAACCTTTTTGAGACAGTAGCATTTTATCTCAATTATTGCTTTTTCTCCATCAGTCTTTAAATGTAATCTCATTTGCCTTTATGGATACTGTAACCCTTCTGAACAGCTTTTAACCTTTTTAAAAATCGCCTTGACCTGAGGATGCCCAAATTTTTTTCTTCTTCCTTCTCTGATTTTTTTAAAGCAATATTGAATAATAGAAATTGGACAGATGAACCATTTCCTATCCAGAGACCTGCATGTATAGTATCTTAGGATGCTAGAACAGAATTTTTGTTTGAATAATAATAATAATAATAATAATAAATTAAGATACCTCTATTTAGTTTTCTGATAGTAAAGAACCTTCAGCTTTGACCTCCATTTCAGTGGCAGCATTGTAGCCTGTGCTGCCACAATATTAGCTTTATGTTTTCAAAGGGGAAAAAGCTTTCTTTGTACAGTAGCACATTAGCTTCAAAGAGCACTTACCTCAAGAGTCCAGCTCATCCTTCTGGTAAATTTAAGAAATACTCAGCTTAAGATTGTCTGTTCCAATCACGGGTAACATAGATAACTTTGTGTCTAAATGTCGCAAAGCAAGCTTTATGTCTGCTTTGTCTTTTCTCCCCACCCTTTCAGGTTTATTTTCTCATTTAGTATCTAACGAAGATGCAGGCTAATGGAAGAATGATACATGAGTGCAACTAACCCTCCTGGAATTTGACTGTAAATGTAAAAGTTGCTATTCACCACGATTTGGTAGCTTTGTGTGTCTTAGATGGGGAGGGGGGAGGGGATGAATATCTTCATGTGCAGTACAACACCTACAGAGTCAAAGGTGTGCTCTTTGCATCACCAGCCTGGCTGAGTAAATTCAGTGCTGCACTGGCCATAGATGTGTCCTTACATCTGCCTGCCCCGTGTCAGCTCGTGTTTCCTTTACTGCCTTATGTGTGAGACTGGTATACAGGCTTTCTGAACCAGCTGGAGGTGTGCACACCCAGCAGTAACACCCCAAAAGGCTTTTCCCCAGTGAAACCTGCCAGTCTGTGACACGTGTGCCAGCTCAAAAGTGTAAGGGCTTTCTGGTACTCTCCCTTGAGCTATCATCACAAGCATCCTCTTTCTCTTCACTTCCTACATACACACATGGTTTGAACATCAGCACCCAGAAATTTGCTTTCCACTGTGATTACAATTACCTATCCCAAGCAGTGATGCTTAAAATTGAACTTAAATGCTTAAAATTGTTCATGAGAGCAAAAGGCTGTACCTGTGAGCACCCTAATGTGTTAAACAACCATGCTAGGCAGCATTATACGTATCTTGCAGCAGCTACTTTAAAAGACCATCTGCCAAAAGAGTTTGCTTTTCTCTTTCAAGTTCTACTACTTGTAATTTTAAGGGAGTTTAGGAAGTTTACTATTAGGTTCAACTATACCTCCCTAGACTCAGACAGGAGCATTATTGCTCAAAAAATAGCATGTTTAGCAGAAGGCAGGGGAAAACTAGTTGCAGTGATCTTTCCCTGGATGAACACATAGATATACGTATAACTGAGAATTTACATGGAAATGTCTTTATGCTATTTCACTTGAATTATGATTGCCTTGCATGATATATATTTTGAGACTGTAACATTGCAAAAGTGAACTAAAAAAAGGGATATTTATTCTTCAGATTTAAAATTAATTTCCTGTGTTTTTTCTGGGTTTTTATCCTATCTAAGTTGTAACCTCATGAGTTCTTTACACTGAGACCAGTATCAGATGTAATATAAATGTAATGGTTTCTATAAATGTTAACCCACTGCAATACTCCATCCCAGAACTAAAGATCTGGTGACTGTTTTAGGTTAAGGTACTGCTCCTCTCCATGTTAGGTAATCCAATGTCATTTAAGTAAAATAAATTGGAACTACTCAAGGAATAAAAAGAGGTGAAAGTGCAGAATCTGGTTTGGATAAAAGTTTAATTCTTCAGTTCCAAACGACACAGCCCTTACAGGAAGCAGAGCAAACTCAGACAGGAGTGGCCAAGTAATGAAGATGGATGCATCTTGTTATCAGCAAGCCATTTACTAGGGCTTGATGTAACCTTAAACATTGCAGATAGCTCAATGGCACTTGCCACTAAGCCTCTAATTAATGAATAGCAGACCCAAAATTAACAATGTGCATTTACAGATTAATTCTGGGCACTCATTAAACGATGTTAAAATATCAAGCAGTAACTGTTAGGTTTATTCCTTCTGGATTATTGTATACAGTGTTTGTTTGCTGGGAGTTTTCACAGGTTTTGTGTGCTCAACTGCTGTGAGCCCAGGTGCACTTCAGGAAAGGGTGTAGTTCACTCGAGGAGGGCAAGACAGAGTAGCTGTAAACCAGGCATCCTAACACCTGTGCAGCAATTTAAGGAGGATTAGAATGATCCTCTATTCAGCATTAACTGCAGTGAGAAAATGGGCTTTTGGATTGCTCAGAGCAGTTCTCAATCCTCAATTTTATGTTACCTCCTTGCAGTATCCATGCTGCTGCCTTCCAAGGCGGTCTGGAACAGGACACCTGAGGGTTCAATGGTGGGTTGTTTAGTAAAATTCTAGTTCCCCCAGAGCTCGTGTGATAGCTCTTGTGATTCCATTACTGTGGAAGTGGTCCTGCACGCAGTGCCCCAGCCCCTTGATCAAGCAGACAGATAAGGAGCTCAGGATGAAACCTGCATCGTAAGATGTATATGCCAGTCACATGGCATTTCAGAACAGTAAGACAGCAAATGATTTAGGTGGTCCTACTGTAAATGTTGTGCCTTAGGAGAAACAACAGTGCAGCTAGAAGAAATGCATCAGACCATGTTTCCGCACCTGCTAAGTTATATCTGTATCAAATCAGAAGTTTAAATTGCCTTCTGTACTTCACCTATAATGCAAGTGAGAAAGAATGAGCCTTTCAGAAATATGGGTATAAACTGCAATCGAGGGCAAACAGGCAGAGCTGGTTTAAGAAAAGTCAGAATAGAATCCAATGTCCCTGAAAAATTAGACAGACTGGTCTCTGTAACTGGGAAGGTAACTATAATTTTTTGGGAACAGATCCTTTCAGATCACTAACATCAGTATTCAGCAACATGAGGTTTTCTGCATTATGATTGTTCTCATTAATGTGCCGTCCAGCTACTACCAAATGATAAGTGCAGGGATATTATCTATTAAAAAAAATAAAGGGGGATAGGGAATAAATGGTACTTTTCTGAAAGACATCCTGCAAATCATCTTATCCTAGAGCTGTTCTGCATGTCAGAGGAGTTTTAATGCAATACCAGTCTGCTGTGATGTAAAATTTGCTAATGTGATTGGCATTCCTGTTGCATGACATACAGAAGAGAAACATCCGCTCTGAGCAGAGCTCACTTTCAACTGTGTCTGCAAACATTTGGGGTTTGTGCACAGGCTGTGTAAGCAGGATCCCATGCACATTCCACATAATCCAGTGCCATGCATCCAGTTCCATTTATGGGCAAAATGAAACACAGGCTGTTCTTCATTCCCACATCAGCCTTTTCAAAGTTTAAAGTTTAAATTTAGGAAAGGGGGCACTCCCATAGCTCCCTGCAAGCCATTCAAAGTTTTGCAGGTTTAAAATTTAGGGAAGGGGAAAATAAAAAAAAAAATTAAAAAAAGAAAAAAAATGAAAAGCACAAATTTTTTCTCAATAAAAGATTATTCTGTAGAAAAGGTAGGTGGGCTGGGATTATGTAACTGGGCCTGGATTTTCCATTGTGATTTGTTGATAGAAAATGGGAAAAGCAACTGTCTCATGCAGCTTTCCCAGCTTCTTTTTCCTGTAAAGAACTAAATGCATACTATTCTGTATATGTGTAAGGTGATGCTGGTATACTGAGAGTTGCTTTCTTTTATCTTTGAACAAAAACCTTAATTTGAATGAGAAAACTGTATTATCTCTCATGAAGAGAAAGCTCTTTCTCCCTCTTTTTTTTTTGTCACTTCTTTATAGAATTATCTCTGAAGCTTTTCCTAGCATCCTCTCGCATTCTCTCTGCAACTATTTTGGAAAAAAGGAATCCATAAATCAGCAACAAGTATACTTAGTTACCAGTAGATAAGGTGACAGACAGCAACTATAGGAGCATTCCAGTGCTGCAGTGCTGTGAAATTCCAGAAAAATGCAGTAAAATATATTTAACAGGATAGATCTTTTCTGGATCATTACTGCTTGTTAATAACAGTATGAGCATGTTGTGATCTGAATGTAATTTGAAAGAAAGGGTTAATTTCACAGTAAAAATATTAGTAGATGTTTTTTAGAATTCTGAATATTCATCTCTCTTACTTCTTCCATACGTGTACCACAGTGTTAGTTGGCAGCAGTTAGCATTTGAAATGTGGTTTTATATTTCTAGAAGTGTCCTTACTCCCCTTTTCCAGTCACAGGAGCCAAGAACTGCAGCAGGCTTTGTAGAGGTACACATTAATTTCAGTTTAGTCCTGCAAGCTACATTCCTTTCCAAACATGTTTTAACCTGACATCATGTTCTTCCTCAAACCTCTCACAAATGAAGATGTGATTCATATAAACTTCCACTCTCCTCAAGCTTTGCCAACTCTTCATTTTCTTTTGGCAGACTTTGTGGGCACTTCTGATTCTGGAGAGGAATGACAAACTCAGCACCTTCCATGTGCTGTACCAGAGGCAGCATGGCAGTGTCAGGGGGCTGCAGACCATGCAAATCCCCATTCTGAGCGGAATGTGTGCCTCAGAAATCTTGCCTCGGGTTGTTTCACGAACAGCAATTGCTTGGTGTAATAGGGGTGGTGCGAGGGATACTCCCAAAGTTGCCAGTGTTCATCATGGACCAGTATGGATGGGCTTGGGTTTTCTTCTGGCCATCAGCTGCCTCACACTGCCTGCTGCCTGCTTCCCCTGTGGGACAAGTGGAGGGACTCTGTTCTGTCAGTATCAGACTTTACCTAGTTTTGTTGAAAAAGCATATTCGTTGATTTTGATAATGGATTTATATTCCTTAATGCAATGAGCTATGCCTTCTACATGAAAGAACAGTTATTACTACACCTGCCACTTCTCTTAGTAAAGATGAAGGAGTTTAAAGTTATTGCCAGGTTTATTCCTTGTGCTTCTTAATGAGCCAGACTGTGCCATACTTTTTGTTTCAGAGCCTGGTGAGCAAGCTTTCCCCATGGGATTAATGCATGATTTTCTGTTGCTTTCCCTTTGAGCTGTCACACATCTCTAAGCAAAAAGCTGTCAGATCGCCCAAAAAAAAGCATTTATGCCTTGGAATTATACACTTATTAAGTTTGGAAAAGACCTCAGAGATCAATGAGTGCAACCATTAATGCAGCACCGCCTTGTTCACTGCTATACCATATCCCAAGTGCCACATCCACATGCCTTTTGAACGCTTCCAGAGATGGTGAATCCACCACTTCCCTGGGAATCCCTTTCCAGTGCCTGACCACCCTTTCAGTAGAAAAATAATTCATAATTTCTAATCTAAACATTCCCTGGTGCAACTTGAGGCCATTTCCTCTGGTCCTGTCACTTGTTACCTGGCACAGGAGACTGATCTCCACCTGACTCCAGCCACCTTTCAGGCAGTTGTAGAGAGCAATACGGTCACCTTTTGGGCCTCCTTTTCTCCAGGCTAAACAACCCCAACTTCCTCAGGCACTCCTCATAAAAATCATTGTCTAGAATCTTCCCCAGCTCCACTGTCCTTGTCTGGACTCACTCCAGCCCCTCGATGTCTTTTTTGTCATGAGGGGCCCAGAACTGGACACAGCACTCGGGGTGTGGCCCCACCATTGCTGAGCACAGGGGACAATCCCTGCCCTGGTCCTGCTGGCCACACCATTGCTGACACAGGCCAGGAGGCCATTGGCCTTCTTGGCCACTTGGGCACAGCTGGCTCATGTTCAGATGGGCTGCTGTGACTCAGGTGCAAGACCCAGAACTTTGCCTTGTTGGACCTCATACAGTTGGCCTATTCAAACACCAAATAAATGCCACTAAACAAGATACAAAACACAGCCTGAAAGTCAGGTATTAAGTGGAGGTATTAAGTGAGGTGCAGCTAGTGAACATCTCTGTGAGAATATTTTGCTCCCAAAGTCATAGTGAAGAACCACCCAAAGGCCTAAAAGCTGCTTTATATACTTTCAAGTATAAAGACTTCAATAAATTATGTACAAAACAAGCCAAAAAAGTAATGGAATCCAGAGAAATAAAAGATGCTAAAGCTCTGTAAGAATTGGACCTCAGGATGAACTGAGGCAGAAAAAGAGAAAAGACATGAACTAAAATAAAAAAGACAAAGAAAAGTGAAAGCATTGAACACCTTGCAGAAGCTCTTCTGTCCTTGGAAGCAGTATATAATTTACCATAGCACAACCATGTTATCCATTTATCCTACAACCAGTATGGGATATCATGCAGACCATCTGTGAGTCTTTTTAAGGGTGGAACAAACAATGTAAATTGTCTCCAGGAGTCTGGGGAGACAAGACCATGACTCTCACCTGGCAGCAGAACAACCCCAATGAACAATTTGTAGGCTGTGCTTAATTCAGTTTAATTCACTTGAACAATGAAGTTCAAATGCATGTAGCAAGGAGTCATTTCAGGTCCAGGTTAGCCACTCTGTAGACATCCTCCATTGGAAATCTGGGCAGAAATTACAGTATTTGCAGCAATCCACAAAAGTATGTGAAGTGTGTAAATTAAGATGTTTAAAATACCAGAACTCTAAAGATGTAAAAGAGATTGTCTTGGGAAGTGTTACCTGTTTACATCAGCTGAGGGTACAACCTAACCTGGTTTTTGTAATATTGCAGTTAACAGTGATTCTTGGAAGCTCCCTTATGTATGGTTTTTTCTTCTTCTATATGTTACTATAAAGCTGTTTCTGTATGCTAGGCTCCAGGCACTGCACTTCTTTTAAAACATATATAAAACACTAAAAAGGAAGAATGCTGTCCCAAGGGAATGGTAACAGGACAAAAAGGCCTCACCTTTCTGATTATTTCCTAAGGTAAGTCAATTTTTAGGCTACTGTACTAGTCCAAATACAGCCAAGATCAGTAGTGAGATTACAACTGGCCTGTGAGTAATCTGTCTCAGAGAGCATAGCAGGTCTACGGGCTGATCACTTTGCCTTTTGTCTTTCTGCCATTTACATTTATTCAGCCAAATCGCTTCTAAGAAATGTTAATCCATCATGTTATCTGATTGCTCAGCCCTTGCTGGCCAGGTAACTCAGGTACAATCAGTTTCATTGCCAGATTGGATAAAACCCTACACGTGTCTCATTTGGAAATGTGCTCTTCAGGAATTATGATTAGTACAGATGTTGCTTCTTAATTTATGAGAGCACCGTGTCCACAAATTTGTTTAAAATATAAAAGTGTTCGTATAGTTATACAGCACGTTTTATGTTACACCCAGTGGGTGAGGCCAGACCATGCCAATTACGTACATTTGACCCAGCAGTCAGTATAAAAGACAATAATAATTTTGCTTAAAATCTGTGCATTTTTTTAATTGATAGCTGAGGATCCATGTATCTTGGGCTGTTGGGGGTCCACTCCGGCTAGCTGTTGACCCTAGCCCACACGGACCCACATGGACGAAAGTAAAAGACAAGAAGCACTCTTCCCCACGTGGGGATGAGGGTACACCGTTTATTGACTGGCGGGCGGAGACCTCAGACTCATGCGACCCCCCAGGTAGAAAAGAGCCCTCCCCTTCTTGCAGGGGACTTTTATACCCGAGGAATGGGGGCGGGGGGAAGAGGATTGCAGCCGATGGGATAGCATTGAGGAGGGGCGAGGGGAGGGGCAACCGGGGACAGCCCACCAGGGGGTACAGGGCAGAAGGGTGGATGAGGGAGAGACCATGTGACGGGAAAAGGGGACAACAAACCACGTGATATAACACGAACCATTTCACTCAATACAAGGACTACCCAAATCACCCAGTGCAAAACAACTAAATAGCTATTTAACGCTTTCCTATGCCTAAATGTCTTCACTCCATCGAACTAATCAGTCAGGCTGTATCAGCTGCATATGTATCTAATGTATTGCATGACATCTTATTCATTTCTGTCCTGATTAGATCTCTAGCATGGGGGGGAATGTTTTAAATGTAAGATGAAAATTGTCACACGTCCTGTTTCTGGTAAGCACCTAATATCCCACAGCTGGATACTGCAATATTTCCTTTAATATTGTCTGCATGTTGAGTGTATTCGTATGTTCAAGGCCTTCTATCCAGACCCTTTTTCAGGACTTTGGGCTATGGAAATGGTTTTTCACACAGTTGGCATCCATGGTGCCTGACGTGCAGACTGCTGGGACCCCCCCCCCTACCCTGGGGCCAAAGCTGAGGGCAGCAGGGCAGCACATGTGTTCACACATGTACTTTCAGAGCTGGCAAGCCCTACCCATGTACAGGTTCTTTGATGTGTGGCACAGAGAGAAATTCTAATATTCATGCCTTCAAACAGGGCCAAAATTTGGCTAACAGTAATTGCTCATCAGTCTATTTGACAATTCAGACAGAGTTTAAAAATGGGTTCCCAGCTTCACTTCTTTTGCTCACACCAATAGTTCCATTGTTCTTATAAAGAGAATTGTCTTTCATCACAAATAAACTGCAAAATGTTTTTCTGTGTAGTAGAACTGAAAAGTGGTTTTCAGATACAATTGGCATTTGTGTGCTTAGTGCTGGAGGTGGCCATGTTGCTGAAAAATGATGTTGCCTATGATGCCAACCATATGACAATTAACTCAGCAAAGGAGAGTGTGTGAATCCATTTCCAACCTCTTTTAATAATAGGGTAACAACCAAAATGCTTTCTCCAGTGGTTAAACCAATATTAAATTTGCCTAGAAACTTGTTTACGGGCTTTTCCACTGGATTTGTCTATTGCCAATGCCATAAAGGACATCAATTTTCAGTAGACAACCGCCTCCAGCACTGGGATTGGAAACGCCAATTGTAATTAAAACTTTTTTTTAAGCAAATGCTTTTTGCAGTCTAATTATGGCAAGAAACACTACTTGTTTTGTGAACTTACAGACTTTTGAACTCAGCAAAACTCTGTTTTGCATTGAGCAGCAAAAGTCCTGTCCTTGCTCATGTCAGTGGTTCACTTAGTGCTCCAAACACAACACTGGATATTCAGACTTAAATAAAATCTGAACAAACTGTACTGCACCCAGGTTAAATGGACTATAAACACTGATAATTTGCAACTCATATTTAATCCTAACCATGGGTTATGTATATTTTCCCTCTTTGGTATTTCTGGTGTAATCACAGTGTGAGTCACACAACCTATCAAAAGTGCAGATATGAACTACAGTAGTTTTATATGTTTCTAAACAATGAAAACAGAAAAAGTAATCTCACAACAGCTAAATGTTTTCTATTTTCAAAAGGCTCTTATTGGTGACATTTCTCCCTGCACTGCTGTTTCTGCAATCACATAGCAACACAGCCCTTGAAATAACTTTTTTGTACTCAATATATAAGGTGCAGTGTTTAGAGAAACTGATTCTGCTCAAATGCCACCTGTTTAAATGCTAAATGGCATCAACATCAAAGAGAAAAAAAAAGAATGACAGTCCAGTGGAGGAGGCCATTCCCCTGTTTGGATGACTGAGATCCCCTGTTCCCTTTTTCTTGAGCTTCAAAGTGGGTGTAGCAGAGTTAATTTGGTACAGTGCCTCTCACAGCTTGCCCTCCTACAATCCTTCACAGGATTCAGGCTTGCTAAGACCCCGTACCATTCCTTGTTGAGACATGCCTGCAAGCTCCTCATGCTGGTGCTCAGTGTTGCCATTTCAGCTTTTAACTATGCATTTGAGTATCTGCTTCTAGCAAGGCCCAGCTGAACTACTTTTTAGGAGGCATCAGTATATGTTGAGGCAGGAAAGCACAGATGAGACAGACAAATACTCTCAAACTTGGAGAATTTCAGATCTTCATCCAAACTTCAGTTTGGGCTCACCTTCCTTCAGGAAGCCTCTTCATTTTTCTGAGCTGCCCTCTTTTCCAAGTTTTATGCTCTCCCTAAAAGCCATTCTGCTCCTCTTTTCTCATAACTGCACAATAAACTGAGTGCAGTCCTAAGCAGGACCCTCCCTTTGCAGTCTTCACCTATACCACTTAAATTTTTCCCAGCTAGCAAATCCCAGTTCTCCCTTGTGCCAGAGCAAAGAGAAGGTTATCTGCTCACCTGCTAAATGCCAACTAGGAAGGAATGTCACATTTTTATATCTTAAGATTTTTCAGGTCTGTGTAGAATTAATGTATGAGCATCTATAGGGTTTAATTAGTGAGCATGAAGGGATCTGAGGAAAGAGTGCTGCAAGTATTGAATATCTACAGCAGTATCATTTGAGACAAAGATTCTTATCCAGAAATGCAGAGTTTGGGGTTGAGCTTACTGACTGATGGAGTTGATTGTCATGTTTGCAAGAGCAAACAGAAGTGGCCAATGCCAAACATTTCAATGCAAAACCATGTTTATCAAGGTCAGGATTGTTCAGTTCTGCAGCCTGCCTTGAGCTCACCTTGGGAGAAAGTTTGACGTAGGGGGAATATCATCAAGAAAGAAGAGTCAGAAGTTCAAAGAAAGATGTTCAGGGACATGGAGCTGCATGTAGCAAAAAGCAAGATAAGGGAGAAATGGGAATATAAGAGGTTGTTATTATTTCTTTAATGAGAAGAAATTCTTGTCAGGATGGTTTATTTTTTCTGAAACTTGCACATATTGCGGCTATATATAAGTGTGGAAAAGGGAGAACTCTTTTTCCTCTTTTTTAAGCACAATGTATCATTCTCTGTGCTTTCTAAGCTATAAAATTAGCACTAGCAGCTGTAATACAAAAGACCCACAAAAAAATTGCAGTTCCAAGCCTTCTGAAGTTAGTATGGCCTATTAAGGCTAGTCCTTGTAACACAGCCCTGAAGGGAAGCAAAGCGCCTGACTGATGTTGTCAGCTTTCAGAGTAAGTTTCTTCTGTGCTCCCACAATATGTTCTACTAGACTGAGCATCTCTTTGAGACCACATAGAAATTCTCTCATGCCAACAATTTTTATTCTATAATTTTTATTTTTTTTTTTTTGGTTTCTCACCATAGGGTTTGTGAACACCCTAAGTTGTAATGGGAGTGAAGTCAGCAGGATATAAAGTCTGGTCAGATCTCTCTTCCACACCAGCTTTGTTCACACCAAGATTGCAGGAAAATATGCTAATTACGGACTGATTTTGAACATATTTTCTATCTAGAAAAGCAGAGGGAAGTAGAAGATAATGTCAGTCTATATTCAGTGGTTTCAGTTGCTTTGCTGCTATGGATGCATAGGGCAATTGAAAGATATTGATCATTGCTTCCCCCCAAACAGTTTTCTTCGGTGTCACAAGTGTACATCTGAAATACTGATATGGATTACACCAAGTCAAGTAACGTACAGGTTTCATTGTCATAACAAATATATACATAAGGCTTTTATTATTTTAATGCCGCTATATTGTGAAATATTTGCGTGCCATCTTCCATTTACATCATCTGTATAGGATGTCAAGTACATTGTGCTTGCAATAATTTTAGGAATGTAATATTTTCAAGTTCAGGAAGTTAACAACTTGGGCTTTTTGCTTTGCACATCGTAACCTTTTATGTTATCATTTGGTGAGATGAGGTGAAGACACAGAGGTGCATAAATTGGAGACCTCAGATCTGTGATTATGTTATTGCTGACCCTCATCTCATCTAACATTACACTGTGCAGCTCTGCTCACAGGAAAAAAAATAGTCAGAGAGAGGAGGCAAAGCGTAACTTGTTCACTTGAGAATAGTTACATTTTGATAGGTATAAATCAGGATAGTTATGCTGCAGCCAGCATTACATCACTGAGGATTTGGTCACAATAACTTCCCAATCTGCTTTGTAGATTGAAAATATATATAGATCCATCTTCATTGTTTGCTGGAATGCATATAGCATAAATAGTACACAGTAGCTCTAAAGGAGGGAGCTCTTATGCCTCCTGCAACCACCAGAAGAGGCGTGATGGGTCTTCCTCATTTCTAGCTGCTGTAGCAAGTCCTGAGTCAGAGCTCGACAAGTGACCTGAGCACAGCCCACCAGCAAGCAGCTGGCCCAGGCTCCAGTGAGCACAAAAGGGCTGTAAGTATGGCCTTGCCCACACACAGACACTTTGCAGAGCTTGATGTGTGCTTCTTGTCCATACCATCTGATACCATGGCAGTCTTTTAACACAAAAATTAGTGGTTGTGGTGCTGTCACCTCAGGATATTTGGAAAAGGGGTTTCCTAGTCAAATTACATTTTCCTAATGCAGGACAGAGCTGTCTGTGCTGTGATCTGTCCTGAGGAGTTTGTGAATGGTTGCAGGCACCCTACATCACCATCTGTAAAAAACAGGCAATGGCTTTCTCATACGCAGGTATAATTTAATTCATGAAGCAGATTTCATTCATTGGCTTTTTAAGACTAGTCAGGGAAGCTGAAAGTTGATGCAGACACAGAAGCAGAAACGGGCCCTTTAAAGCTGACATGGCAGACATGGCATCCCAACCAACCTTCAATAGAATGAAGATTCACAATGCCAGTGTCTAATAACTGTGTCTCACTCCAATACAGGTATTTCAAGGCCATTCTGTGTAAACAGTGTGCATTGCTTTGTGTCTTAATCTGCAAGACAACCAAGTATCTCGTTTGCAGATATATGTTAAGGTTTAATGAATCTCCTGCCATAAAAGTGTTGCTCAAGACTAATGAACAAACAAATATTTGCTTAAATCCCTTTGTGAAAGTCAAACACACTTTCAACAACTATTCATGTATTTATTGTCAGATGTGAGTCATCACTTAGGTGCCTGGCCTTGTGCTCTGAGCAGCTAATGCCAGTAGTTTCACAGCATTTTTTCACTCATTTTTCCCTCTTTCTGCCCCGACTTCCATCTCCAGTAAGAAACAGTCTGGAGAGTCTTTTGTCAGTGGCAGAACTTACTCTCCTTCAGCGTTGTTTGTGCCATAGTGGCAGCTGATCCCCTTGCTGTCCATGCAGCCTGTGGGGACCACCTCAGCCCCGTGCTCCACACTGCACCCGTTTGCTTCAGTGCCACTCTGGGGTCCTGCTCGCCAAGTGAGTGCAAGCACAGCCATCTCTTCTTTTTCCTCTCCCCAGCTTTCCAGGGGTACCACTGTGGGATTGAGGTTCTGTGTGGATCCTCTTCTGACTGTTGGTGTGCCAGCAGTGGGTCTCTCTCCCTTCCAGCAGCTTGTCATCACTTCTTTTCCAAAACCTAGCATCTCCTTCTAAGTTGCCAAATAAGCTCTCCCTAATCTGTCACAATCACAATGAATAGGTTCACCCTGAACAGTTCAAATAGCAGGGCTTTGCTAACCAGCCCCATATCTGGGACACTGGCCATTTCAGCAGATCTATCTGCAGTTGGAGACAGATGGACATGTCCACCCTTAGACTCAATAGTATCTGGAAAGTTCCCATAGGATTTGCTTTCTGAGTACATACTGTGAACTTAGAAGGTGCATTAAGAACAGGGATTTATTTCTTGTGTTACTGAGTGACATTAAAATTGTGTGTCAATGCTTGTTTTATTTTTATTCTGCTACTAAACAAGCTGAAGGCTTTAAGGATATTTTTTGTTCTCTTGTGTCAGAGGGGTCTACCCAGGGTGGAAAAGAAAATCAATGTTTCAGGGTTGTTTAACTGTGGGGTTTTTTTCATGTGTTTCTTGTTTCATTATGAGGAAGGAATTAAAAATCCCTCCTAGACAGTACTTAAAATATCAAAGTCATTGTTTAATGCCTTTGAGTCACTGTACAACTAATTCAATTGCACAGTGTAGTGCAGTTTCACGGTATGTGAAACACAGATAGTAGAGAGGAATGATTGGAAAGTTGAATAAACACAGCATTAGTTTGCAAGGTCTGAAACTTTCTGATGACTTCTTTAGCAATGATCCAGCACAACAGCTCATCAGCAGAAGTGAGAACAGAAGCTTTTAAACCCAGAGCCCCTGCCTCCTCTACCTAAGCTAAGCTGGCTGGGCCCATGCTGGCTGGAGGCCCTTGACTCTCCTCTGAACCAGCCACAGCAGGTGGGTTCGGTCAGCACTGGATGTCAGCAGCTTTTGGTAGGGTCAAAGCTCTGATGATTGCTGTGGCTTTGCAGGACCCTTCAGCAAAATGAGGTGGTCAGGGACCAAGGCAGCAGAAGACTTGCTCACAAGGCACTCATGAGGGCAGTGCACAGCCAACCCGTCTCCCTGTACATTGAAACCAGTGCTGTGTTAGGCACTCAGTAACCTACAGGGACCCGAGGTGCTTGGTGGGAGGGCAGGGATTGCAGCTTTTGTGGCACCATCAGTAAAGGGTCATTTCATGGCCAGCCTGGTACATCTGACTTCACACCCCACCCTAAGAAGTTGTCACCTGCAGGTGGTCTCCAAATAGATGAGGGGTTAGTAGAGAAAGGTACAGACCCATCAGCCTGATTTGTGTGAGTACTGTTGCCATCATAAAGGATCATCCCAATTAATTACTGAATTTATCTTTGTGCGGGCTTTGCAAGGTACAGGAGCAGTGTTATCCCTGTTTTAGAAGTAACTGTCTGAGGCACAGAGAGGCTTCAGCTTTGCCTCTCTCATCACTTTGGAAGAGGTGGTGGTGATGTAGACTTAGCTGGGTTTGCTCTCATTTAGTTAGGTGTGGTAGTATTTTGCCCACAAACTTTCTTCTGATGCAGGCTTTATGTGTGCAGAAACAAGACCTGGGGCCCTATCTGCTCGCTGAAAGCATCTGTTAGCCTCCCATTTCCTCACCAAGACAGCTGGAGCTGCTATGCCTAAATCAGACATTCCCTGCCCCAGCCTCCTTACCCACATGTAGATCTCCCAGTGAAGGTGTCCACACCTGGGTCTGAGTTAGGTGTTCCCATACGTGGGAGTGCCAGAGTCCTGAAACAAGCATCCCCCACCCTGCCCTTGAAGCCAAATTGAGGCCACGTGGTTGGGGTATATCTGTGGTTGGTAAACCACCCTGTGGGAGTAAAACACTCTCCGATCATGAATTCCTGCTTTGGTTTCATTTATTCTCACACAAAAACAAACACAAATAAATATCTTGAAGCTATCTCAGTCACCATTCAAATGTTGATGCTTAGTGTTTGCGAGTGATTAATATTGCCGCTGAATCACAGATATTTCCTGTATTAAGTGGCCCTAAAAGTCAATGTCAACATTTTAATGACAACAGCAGTATTGTACCTAGTGGCAGTTTGGCAAAGAGAAAAGGTAGGTAGTGGCAGTTTGGCAAAGAGAAAAGGTAGGAGTGCCTATCCTGAATGGGCACAGATAGGAGAGGAAAAGAAGCAAAAAAAGGGAAAGGACAAAGAAGCACACGCATGCTCATAAAAGTTTCTGACAAGCTAAAAGCCTCAGAAACAAATTTGAGTTTAAAAATGCATTTGAAAAGTTACATACTCACTTTTGTACAGAACAACAATGGTGGAATGCTAATAACATTTAATTTCCCTTGACTTCTAACCTTCTTAACCTGCTGTGCTGCTAGAACAGTGCTGTAAATCAAAATATGCTGTATTGTATGGTGAACATGTGTATTGAGTCATTCCAGACTGCCTGGTGCTTTTTAAAAACAAAACTCACAATAGTGTTTGTGCTGTTTTTCATTTTTCATAGACCTTTCCCCTCAATCATGCTGCAACTGGTTAGGTTATGTATTAAAAAATACAATATAAAGAAGAGGGAGGGAAGATGTAGGGGTAGACATAATACCACAGAAAGTACAGCACAGACAAATAGGCCAAAATATCCTTGACATTACTTTCCCCTTTGTTCTAAATGTTCTTCCAATTTCAATAAAAACAAATTGGAATACTGCCTGGGGTCTACTAAATCATTAGTAAATTAAGAATCTGTTTTTAATAACATTTCACTTGTAAATAATGCATTAATTGACTTGCTTGAAAGTTAGCTTGAATGTTAGAAACTCTGGCACTAAATGTGTAATGAAAGAAGTGCGCCGTTTGAAGAGGCTAGATGGTAAATGTAACAAATTAAATATGACAGTTGATATTTGTGAAAATGGTGATATAATTAGAGGACACCTGCAGCTGTTTTCCAACCAAAACAACAGAAATTAAACATGTATAAAGTATGTGTGTCATATTTTCTCTTGGCATGCTTCTTCTGTTTAGGGCTTTTTTTAATGTATGTCTTTCTATTTTTTCCTTATTTTTTGTCAGGTCATATGACTAACAGGTGTCTACTTATCCAACTATACCATTTGTTACATCTATAAGTGATCATTTTGCAGTGTAAAGACAAAGAACCTGAATCTCATTTACCAACCAAGACCTACAAGTTACTAGAGCACATGACACATGCCCGGGCATACTTTAACCCTGGGTGGTTGGGAGTAAACAAGAATTATACCAGGACACTTCCGTGCAGTCCTCACCTGCAGATAGCTTAATTATTTATTTCTCCACCCTGGCTTTGATAGTCCTGGTGAAGATTTCTGTAGACTAAAAGGTGATGTGATGCAATATATAAGCATTGCAAATGTCTAGTGTTCCTTCTCAGCATGTGTGCAGTTGAAGGAGAATATGATGCTGCCCTGGCCATCTCACGAGGGTTTTGAACACCAAGTTTTTAATGATAAAGGAAAAATGTGAAGTTCTTGAATAACATAGATCCCCATGCCATGCCACTGCTGGGAAAGTGTGAAGCAAATTGACCAAAGATGGCCAAAAGGGATACATTTTTGACCTGGAGCCAAAGATTCTGGGTATTTCAGTTCATGGACTCTTTTCCATCTGTCCTTGCTCCTTTCCAGTTGGTGTACAGACAGCATCCTGCCAAAGGAGATAGAATTTGGACTTGCGAAAGCAGGAGTCTCTAGAATGACTCTCTTCAGAGTTACAGCAGTAACAAGGCAGTGGAATCACTCAGGTATAAATAAACAGAGTCTAAATGGAACATAAAATTTTACTCCTACTTAATGCCATGTGACCATTTTTCCCAGTGTCAGAGTTAATGGGCATAGAAACTGCACTGTTGGACTGGGCACGAGGCACACTGCAAGCAGTACCACTTCTGCTCCCATAGATTCCACCTGAGGAAGGACTTCAAGCTGTCCCAGAGTCGCTTTTGCTAGGCTTTGACATGCAATTTCCCCACAGCAAAAGGAAAAACAATACAGGGCAAGACAAGCTGTCCTCACCAAGAGACTCAGATCTCTCTGGAGAGTTTTCTCTGTGGCTGAGGCACATAGAGCAAACTTATGTGGGGAAAGTCTCATTGCACCACACAACCAGCTGTGGATACTGTAAATCTTCAGCATGCCCTTTATCAGCTGTCAGAAACACAGACATTCATAAACAAAGGAGAGCAGGAGACCAAAATTCACTTTAGAATAAACAATGTGGACTTTGATTTGGAATGTGCTAACAGGATAGATATGAGCTATTTAAATAAACATACCAGCCAGTTGTGTCAACTTGCTTTGGGGGCAACAATACCTTTGTTACTGGGGTTTGTATCTGTCTTGATTAGAGCCGTGTCAAGCAGCTGTTGAGATTGACTCTGATGACAGATAGGATGTAATGTACACGACACTGGAAGCAAAGTATCATGGAGACAAATTGTGTGATGGCTGAGAAAATCTTTATGGCTTTTTCAGATATGGCAGACTTCTTCCCTGTAGATGCAAATATATTTATTTGTCTTAAAGGTACAAACTTATGGATGCTCTTGCAGGTACCTGTTTTTATGTAATAACTTCTATTCTCCACTGCCTCCCCCAGCCCAAGCAGGGGACTGTTTCCACCCTGCAGCTTCTGGGTAGCACACTCTGCATGCTCTGTTTATTCCTGTAGTGGTGTATATGACAATTATGGAAGAGAAGCCATTTGCTGCCTCCAAGGACAAGGCAGTAATAAAGTTCCACAGAAGGTGCACCCTGCTTTTCTTGTTATAAATCACACCAGTGCATAGCCGGGCTAGTCCCACCTGCTTGCACAGCTTTCAAGATGTGTTCCTTCTTAAGCTGATTTTACAGGTACTATTTCCTGCTTATCATGTAGATCTCAACTGACTTGGTGGTAATTGGTGATGGAGTTGGTGGCAGTGATATAGGAGAGGTGCAGCTCACAGGGCCTGGTTCCAAACTTCTGCCGTGTCGGCAGTCACTCTGTGACTCTCCTTTCCACGAGCAAGATCTGTGTTAAAGCTGAGGGGAGTTCTTACTCTTTAAAAGAACAATTTTCTGCTCCTATTCTCTATGGGCTTTTCAATTGGTAACTAGTAGTTTCTGTGGAGCAAATGTATCAAGAGCTGCATTTCTCAGGTAAAAACCATGAAGTAAAAATGATTGCAGTATTTACCAGAAGGAAGCGGTTTTTCAGCCTCCCTTCACCTTTCACTTGTACAAGATTCCCATTGATATCAAAGCTGATAATACACCTTTATTTTGGTTCCTTTGTAGGGCATTTTGCAGATGCTGACCTTCTGAATGGAACAGGGATCCATTACAATTTTTATTTCTTTCATCAGTGTATTCAAACACTGTAGATACTCAATTTACCTAAAACCCCTCTTTGATTAAATAGCATCAGCAACAGAGATGATGACTCCAAAGATGAATAGTTTTTTGTGGTCTAAGGGGAACATGCCTAGAAAGATGGCCTTCAGCTTCTTGTCTGAAGGTTTGCAGCAGCGAATCAGAGAAGCAAAGCTACAAGGGGTTTGACTATACCCATATTTGCTTTTCAGGGACAAATTTGTTGGCTTAAATTAAGCCTGCTAAAAATGTGGCCAAGATTTGCCTTAGCCATAAAAATACCCCTTCCTTGCCTATGTAATGTTACACTGATTTGAAGGTTTTCTTAGCTATGGAGTGCTACTCGCAGATCAAAATACAAACCTAATCATTAGAAAAAAAATAAAATTAAAAAATTAGTATTCCCAAACATAAGGAAGATGTGCTGGCTTAGTTAAATAAGGCACAACTGGTATTATTTAATTAAAATCTAGAGTGCAGCTGTTAGGGGAGAATCTAGCCAGTTTCAGATAGAAAAATATGCCCTAATAATGTGTTTCAACATCATTTTGATGCTAAACTCAAGAGTGTGGTAGGTGTGAATGTTTTTGCATATGCATGCATATGTATACATACACATCTGTGTCTCTGACAGAGGGGGAAAAGACAAATGTGTTCAAATACGTTTTCTGTATTGAGGGAAACTATAAATAAAACTAGACTTATGTGAGCCAGCAATCTGGAGGCTCTGAGGATGCACAGTGTGTGCTTAGAGGGTGAGGACAAGGAGAGGTGATGCTGGAAGCTGCTTTGCCTGTGCACATGAGCTTGGGTTTTCTGTCTTTGTCCAGGCAGACATACACAGTGAACAGAAGAAAATGTCTTTGCTTTGTTTGCTGAGAGAAGAGTCATTGTAAATATGCAGTTTTTCAGTTTTCTCCAAGAATTATAAAGATGCATTTATTTTCTGTAAATAATAATTATTAGTTAATTGCATTTCTGCTGTATCTAAACTTATTGGGCTAACATCTTGTTTTGCTAAAGCAGAAAATTTCAGATTTTCAGAGAAATAATTGTGTGTATTAGTCTGGCAGAAAAAAAATAGCAACTTTTGGGGATGTTTCTGAGAAACAAGGCAGTTATAGAAACCAAGGTAAGACTAACACCACACTGGGGGAAGTTTTGCTGCCATTGTTATTATTATTTATTATAGTAACTATTTATACAGCACTTTAATTTTGCATTACATTCTTCAAAGAGTAAAAAAGGCAAGCAGTGAGACTCTGAGTACTCTCTGCTACTCCTCCCTGTAGCCATACCCTGCTACACATAGTATCTGACTGAGTAAGGGCTGGGAAAACTAACTTTTCCCCATTCTTGGGTTGTCAATCCAGCTTTCTGAAGCTGCGTCTTGTTCTGTCCTTGTTAGATTCCCTTTGCAAGGCAAGAGATTTTTGAGCAAGACCTCACAATCCAAGGAGTTCTCAGGGAAATTGATGTGTTTTTCCTTCTGCTCTCTTGAGCAGTGCATAGCTGCCAGAGAGAGGGCTGAAAATCAGTCCTCATGGTAGCTGTCACAGGGGCTTGCAGCGTGCAACAGATAGATATAGCAAAGGACAAAATGGAGCAAAAGGAGAAGCAGGCAAAAGATGTTGAGCTCTAAAATAACTTAAGATCATTTTATTCATTACACCTTCATATACCATCCATAGTACCATCCATATGTGATGAAAAAGGGTATTGATGGTGTTTTGATGACAACATTCTTTTATTTCTGTTCATGAAATAATTGACATTTGCAGAATTTTACCCTCCATGTAACATTTGTCCAGATTAGGTATAGGTCTCCTAAGATTTTCTTCTCCGTTATTTTACAGCTTCTCTGTAGCAATTGTTTGGTCATTAAGAGCAAATAGTTCACCTTTTCATAGTTCACTTTTTGTCTGCGAGTGAAATTCACTTCATTTTGAAATAGGTTTCATTCGTCAAGAGATAGTGGTGGATGCTCTGCTTTCCCTACATCCATAGTTCCTATGTAGGACCTTTGGGTAGCAATCCCAGACCATTTCCTCCCTAAGTTGCTGTCGAAGAATATGCAAAATCCCTAGGGTAGCTGGCATGCCAAAAGCAGAAAGCAAGGTAAAATGGCCTATCAGAGGGAACCTGAGTTGGGGAGGTGAGACAGGGAATATTTGAAGCAGAGAAAGATATCTCTTACTCCATTGATGCAGACTCAAGTCTGAATATCTCAAAGATGAGAGTGAGGGGGGAAAAATTGAAGCCACAAAGTCTGGTGTTTTTTCAGTAGTTTTAGTCCATACCAAACAGCAGTGCTTAATGAGAGAAATAAACACCAGAGGAGAGAGGGGGACCTGGAGAACGAGAGAGGTGAGGCAGGAGGGTCAGGTCAGTGCTAAATGGGATCAGGGCACAGAAGCCTGCAGCAGGAGGGAGCTGGCCTAACAACAGCCAAGTGGGCATGGCAGAATGTAGGTGAAGGAAAACCTGCCCTCCAAACTCTTCCCCAGTCATATTGATTTTCCTGCTCTCATCTGTAACACCTGGAAGAAGAAGCACTACAGTTCCTGTTCTGTCCTGCCTGCTTGTATGCCCTCAGGGATTTTGAACCACAAGGAATCCACATGTTGTTTGGAGCCATTGAAGTGTGCAGGATAGGCTGCCACCAGGAGCTCCTTGGGCTCTTCCTAGCATGCCTACTGTGTCTCCTGCTCCTCCCAGGCACAGTGAACTGAGCTGAAGAGCCTGAATGCTGAATATGTTTGTTCTTGACAATTTAAATTAGACCCTTATATTTAAGGCATGTTTTTCTATTTTACCTACTGCCTGAATCTCAGATGCTGAAATATTCACAAGCTCTTCATTCTTTGGGGAGCAAGAATGAGTTTTCCCCAGTGGCACAGTGATAGCTTCTGATCCGCCAGCCTCCCGCTGTCCACTGTCATTGCAGCTCACAGTCAGTGAGTGGCCTGAGGAATAGCTGGCACTCAAGGACCCCCCTCCAGTGCCCATAACTCTGAAACTACATGACATCTTAACCTTTATGAAATTTCTTCAAGACAGCATTTTAAAACACCCAAATCTTTCCTGACCTTTACATTTTAGTAGAGGGGGTTTGTTTTGTTATTTTTTTAAATTGATGTTCCTATATTTCTTTTCTTTAGCTGTGGCATTTTTAAACTGGTTCAAGAGGAACTTTGCTTTTCCCTTCCCATCCTTGTTGAGCCCAATCATTAATCATAAAGGGAAAGCACTCCAGAATCAAGCCTAACTTTATAATATTTTTGCGTTTGTGACATTTTATCTCTCTCAGCCAGTGGGAAGTTCTTATCCTTTTAATTTGTAATCTGTTTGGTTTCAGTTGGACTTTAGAAGCTGACTTCCTTTGTGGCATCTCATCCTCATTCTCACCTGGTTTCACCAGGCTCTGGCTTGGTGATTGTGTATAGGATGTACAGATGATTTGGGGACTCGCCCAAGGGGATCAGCGATTGGTGCCCTGGATCATCAGGAAGCTGACCCCTTTTCATATGTGGGGAATCAAGCTATCTTCAAGAGAAAGTGAATGGTTCTATTTGACAGTAATACACTGCCTAAATCTAGAATAAATCTGTTGAGTACTTCAGCAAAGCTGATAGTGCAAAGCTGACACAAGCGAGGAATCAGTCCTGGCATTTTTACACAAAACTGCAAATATTTGTAAAGGAAAACTGAAAAATCAAAAGCATTACAGTTTTTTCTATGGCACTTGTTCTTGTTACTGTAAGTAGAAGCTCTGTACTCTGCAGCATGCAGCAGAGTCCTATAAGACCTCTTGTTTTAGATAGGGAAAACTCTCCCCATTTGTATCTAGTCATTACCTAATACAATCTCATCAAATCTTTCATGATATCAGGCAATTACAACACTCGAGGCTCAGAGTCTAAATACTCTCTAGTGGTCCTTTTGGATTTGTTTGTATAGTGTGGTTCTGTTGCAACTGAGAACACAGACACAGCTTTGTAGGCACAAAGATGAGTTCTGCTAAGCCTGTGTAAGTCCCTGCTCTTTAGCCCAAAAAAAACTGAAGGTCAGTTCAAAGCTGCTTGTTGAGGGAAACTAATCCTGCAAACAGTACACTCACTGGCCATTATTTCCAAATCCAAACTATCTTATAGTCATGAAATGGAAAGTTTATGGGGAAAACAAATGCTGCATTTATTACTGTGATGCAACATTCATAAAATATATTTCATTGGGGGGGAGTTTACACAGGGGGTAATGAGATTTTTCCTTTATACATTATTTACAACTGCTTAATCCAGGTGCTGTAGGTTATTTTTTTATCCCTCAGTTTCACAGCTACAGAACACTTCAGTATTTCTAATTTATTTCTGCTTACAATACAGATGTTCTCAATTGTGTCTCTAACTACATTTCAACTGTTATGATCACTTTTATTTGTTTGTGTCACTGTACACTTAGAGGTTGAATGTGCACTACACAATAGTCAGGTTCCAAGAAGGCTGTAAAAAGCCTCTGGTGATTTACTTACCAACAAATTAAGCTATGCCTAACAATAATATCTTTATCATTAGTGGTTTTAATCTTCAGATGATTTCCTTGCTGTTTATATTGCTTTGTGCATGGCCTCTTATATCTTCACATAAAGATTTCATCCTTTTAAACAGCATTTTTCAAGATGACCATTTGGAAACAACATTTGGAGGAACATTTGGATTGCATCCTCTAACTAAATTTCCAAGCTGTTGGTAACGGACTAAAGAAAATGTGGTCTGCACTGAATACTAAAGAGCTGCGAATGTAAGAGCCTTGAAGGTTATGTGTAAATATTGACTTTTTTATTTTATTTAGCATACAAAAATGAACTTGCAATGTTGCTTATCTGATCATACAGCAGTGACTGCATCTGCATCATCTGAGATATATTCCTCACACTTCTGACTTTCATAGGTGTTCCAGAGTTTTCCCTCTGAGGATGTTATTGATGTCCCTGATTAGGGAACAGATATCTGGGGACTGTGTGTCCATATAGGAACATAACCAAAAGGCAGCAAATGGAAGCAGAAAAAAAAAAAATCTTTTCATCTTCAAAGGCCATGAGCCATGTTCTATGTGTAGATATGGGTCCCAATAAAACCATTGAGGTTCTTTCCTGAGATGTGTAATGGGACTTTAGGGCACTCAGCGTCCAGCAAAACAAGGTCTTTGGTTTATCCTAGAGGAAGCATAGAAAAATAACTGTAATATTACATATACCCCAGGTGTTCTTTACACTTAGCCATATTGTCCTTTCCCCTTGAATGTGAGTCTGTTGTCATTTCTTTTTAACCAGAGGTTTCTGTGGAAATCTCAGGGTCTTTGTATGTACATGTTTTTTTTCTTAAAACACTGAAAAAGACACTGATGTGCAGATAACAAAGCTTGCAGTCTTTAGGGCTGTTTTTTATACTAAATTAATTTATATGTTAAGTGCTAAGATAGTCACCACACAGTTTGTAATTCCAGGGCATGAAACATGAGGGCCCCACAATATTCCACTTAAAATCTAGTCAGAAAGATATGAAATCTTGGCTGTTCACATGACAGATCTGGGCAACTGCTTCATGAATGGCACTACAGTCACCAGAAATCCACAGTAATGATTTGAGAACACATTAGTTCTCTTCCTGGACAGCCGAACCTGAACACCAACACCATCAGGAATTTTTCTAAAGTATGTGGTTCTCCTTTCTAGTGCTCCTAGTTCCTGCATAAAACCCTGACATGCTGTTTACATCAGCTGGCTGCCTCTTGTGCTCCTCTGGAAGTGTCTTGAAGGTTTTAATTTTTTTTGTATTTCCACATGTGAGAGAAGGATTTAATAAATTGCAGAATCATAAATTTCATTAAAGGAGTGGGAAGAACAACAGTAACTCTTTTGTGCTACGTGGAGTCTATGTAATTTTCATAAATATTGTCTATTTCTTTAGTAGATATAGTAATTAAGAAATGGCCAGCATGGCTCTTGTTTGGTCATCCTTCTTGTTCTTCTATAAACTTAATTTAATATATTCTATCTTTCACTTATTTGCTAAAAATTTCTGACTCCCCCTGTCACCTGTTTTTGTTGGACATAGTGGTGAGCCTTACCAAGAAGTGCAGTACTCTGCCTATAGAGCTACTTTGCCTAAATCAGAGAATTTGTCCTTGATCCACTTGTCTTGAAGGAAGCCAGGCATCAGGTAATGAGGCCGGCATGCATTTGGCAGGTCATGCACAGTATGGAGAATATGTGTTATTTGTCCTTTTAAATTCATTTTTCTCTGCCTTGCAGTAGAGTAAGTAGCCTCATTCTGTAGTAGTCAAAGCTTCTGATAAGGTTCCTTCTGTGCTTCCAGAGTAGTCCCATAGTGGCAGTGGAGCACTGTGGAAATAAAAGACAAGAGGCACATGCCAAGGATAAAGTGTGTTCTGGAAGGGATGAACCCGTGTCCCTCACCCCCAGATATGACCAAGGGTGATCCTATGGTGGCTGATAGGTACATGTGTGTATCTATCCAGTTTGTGGCTTCTAGCTGGGCTCATGGAAAGGCTGCATTTCAGAATTGACAGGGAAATGTCTCGTGCCAGCCAGATGAGTGACAGTGCTAGAGTATTATTGAATGATCTGGGATTGTTAACCTAAGCAAGGGTCTTAAAGAAGATAATGTGGCTTTTCAACTACACGAGAAACACTGCTCCAAAGAAAAGGATATCAAGGAAATCCTTTCATGTGTTCCTGAGGAAAGTAAGTACCAACAGGCTTCAATTATGGTAAAAAATATGTCAGTTAATCATTAGGAAATACTTGGTATTCCAGTAGGAATCTGGTGGTATACAGTAGTAGATGAGGAAGGCACAGGGTCTTTGTCACTGGACATCTTTATGAATAGGCTAGACAGTATCTGAAAGTAATGACAAAGGCTAACAGAGCCTTTACTGACATTGTGTGCCTGGCCAACATAGAGTGGTCAACTGAAAGCCAGTGAGCACCTAGTGAGTAAAATCTAGCAAGAAACACATAGATTCAGGTCACTTTTGCCACTGGGACTTCAGGATGATGTAGGAGGCAGTGAATCCCTTGTGCACTTTGACAATGGGAATCTCCCTCAACTTTGGAAGCAGATTTTTGTCAACTCAAAACACTTTTCCCTTGCCAAACCCATATACTACCTTCATCTTATCTAGAGAAAGCTTCAGCCAACTGGCTTTCATCCATGTCTTATCTCTGCCAGACACAAGGAAGCTGTAACATATGGCTTCAATGAAAAGGAGACATAGAGCTTGGTGTCGTCAGGATATTGATGACATTGTAGCCTATGCCATTTCACAATATCCTCAAGTGGTTTCATATGGGTTTTGAATAAGAAAAGAAACACCAGTGAACCCTCTGGTACTTTCAGCTGCGAGTTATGGAAGAGAAAAAACCATTTATCCATGCTTTTGGGATCTTCTTGACAGAAATTGTCAGAACACTTCAAAGACTTTCTTCTCTCCTGTCAGCCATTTTGCTACAAAAGCAATGTGAAACAGCAACAGGAAGCAGACATAATGTCTGGACTTTGGTCTGACTCAGATGCAGTGGCAAAGCACAGGAAGAATTAGCAATATTAAGTTAAAATAATGTATTACAGTGTGTATGTGTATGTATGTGGGTCTGATGAAGTCATGTAACTATACCACAACAGAAATTTCCTACCTTTGCTGTAAAATTGCTAATGTCACCAATCTAAACCTACAATCTGACTATTAAGTGGAAGAATAAACTTTTTTGTAGTTTAGGAATTTGAGTCTCTAAGAGCTATAAAATTAGAACATTCAGCACAGCTGATTGTCTGCAGAGGTCTCTCAGTGAAACCTGCCTTAATAGGTCACAAGACGGACAGGTAGTTTCTTCGTTGTTTTAATCAACCATTAAAAGTAACAGGTGAAGTGATGTGACCCTTGTGTGAAAAAGGGAAGTTAGATCCCACTGATAAAATGGGAGAAGAAGATATAAAATCTCACATCAGTATTAGCAGTTACTCTGTAGGCAGATGTGTATTTCCCCCCGGGCTTACATCCATCTGGAGTTCCAACCTGCACTGTGCCAAACAAGATTAACTTAAATGCCCAGCCATTTTGTTTGGAGTGTATCATTGGTATCCATCTTTGGTTGGTATACAGATTTGCTAATAGCAATGGTACCCAGTCTTGAAAGGTTCTTGCTTCTTATTTAAAAAACATATCCATGTATTATTCATGTGTCACATTCTCTGTCATCAATGATGACAAAAGTGCACTGAAATGACTGTTTATATGCCTGTCACAAGCCTCAGCTATGATAACAGAAATAAAATAAATACTCCAGAATCTAGTTAGCTCAGCTTCCTCAACCATTTCAGCATAACCACAGAGAGGGTGTCCTGGAGGCCCCAGATGCTCCACTGGAAGATTTTTTGAAATAAAGCCTTATTAGTAAGGCCGTCTGACTCTTCTCCCTTCCCTGCTGCGATATTTGGTGAAAAAGACATAAACCATTCCAGTGAAATGTTCAGGCCTGAAAAATGGTGCATTTTGCGCCAAAACCATGGAGGCTGACAGGTGTCTGAGCAGAGAAAGAGATAGATGAGTAAGGTGTTGAAGCTGGCCCACCACCATCCGACTGTTACAGAGAGAAAGGGAGTTCTACGTACAGAAATTGATGTAGGGTAGATGTGAAGCAAAGGAGTGAAATCCATCTTGTTTTCTTCTAAGAGGTGCCAGCTGAGCTGGAGTGATGCTGTGCAGTAGATTGCAATGAAAACATGCAGCTTGTGATAAGCTGACAGGAGCTAGACTGAGCATAAATAGCTTAGAAACATCAGTGGGTAAAGGCAAAGCTTTTGCTTTTGTGTTTTGAAAGGACATATTTGCTATGCTTTGCTTTTTAGACTATAACACATTGTGTTAATACCAGCAACTGTATTTATAACACCTTATGCTTCCCATGTGTCAAATTTTCATCCTTACATATACATGTTCTCATTTTTTGAGCTATGGAACCATTTTAATTATCATTAGAACTTTGTGACCAAGGATATGAGACTTTCTCACCATGAGGAACTGTTTTCTCAAGACATCCTGGCTGCAGTGGTGTAACTGTGCTGACATTTGCACAGACGGGCAGATGGTACCTGGGACACGTCTGGTTGCAGTGCAGACCTGAAGATCCTAGATGAAGAAGCCAAGCCACCGTGTTTTGGCCTGATTTATAAGAAAACTGCTTCTCAGCAAATGTAGCCTGTGTTATCCTTTCTGCTAATGGAAAAAATGGTGAGCCACAGCAAATCAAACCCACAGATAAAACATATGTTTTGGCCGTGGGTCATAATGATTTGTATCAGATATCTGTGTGTGTTTGTTCCATACCAACTAAAACATTTAATGTCCTTGGGTAATACAGAAGAGGGCAAACATCCACAGTCTGGTTAACTATGGGAGGTTATAAGATATATCACAATTGGTAAATTGTG
This sequence comes from Motacilla alba alba, assembly GCF_015832195.1. NCBI lineage: Eukaryota > Metazoa > Chordata > Aves > Passeriformes > Motacillidae > Motacilla > Motacilla alba. Next base: position 14,956,718 of record NC_052023.1, on the reverse strand, counting down.
CTTGAAAACCATGCAGGATGACAACAAAATGGTGTAACTGGGAAATGGTCTTCTAGAGGTGGAATATGAATTTTGATTTCTCATTATGTGGAATAGTTTCCTTACTCTCAAGAGAGAGATTTTGCATCAAAGAAGTGAGCAGATGTTGTTAGGTTCACTGAGAAACACAATCCTTCAGATAGGAGGAGAGTAGGCAAGGCGTGCTTTGGCGTACATGGGACAACAAACAGATTCAGTGAAATCTTGTTGTTTCCTATTTCAATTCTGAGAATGAATCACATAATTTGTTACAGATAACTGGCTAATATCCACTAGCTGCTGACAAGAATTTTCTGTCCTACTTTCTGATTGGCAGCTGAGTAATTTGGATGGATTTGAGCTGAGGAACTTGTTGTGGTCTGTTCTCCTGCATCTTGGTGCCAGGTCTCTTTGCAGCTTTGCTACCAACTACCTGCTATGGACTTTTGTGTTCAACTTCCACTATTTCACTTGAACCTGTTTGGGAAAAACTCATCATTGTAACACCATTTTAGAAGTGGCTTTTTATGGATAGAGCTAATGGAATTTACGCAGTAAAATGCTGCTACTGAAGTCCTCTGATAAACCACACAGACTAGAAAATTGCTGATTTAGGGTATAAGTGGATAGGATGGCAAATGTTATCATGTGTTTGAAACTGGTTTATGCATATACCACTCTATTTTTTTTAACAGTCCAGAGAATTACAGAAGCCTTCCACAAATATAGCTCTCTGTTTTAAGCACCAACATCATAACGGGTTTTTATATTTTTTATCTGCTCTGCACTTATGTAGTCCTGGAAGAGCTCCATGGACTTCAAGAGTCAAGGCAATACTGCAATTATATAGAATTAGAATGCCTTTTCTTTAGCAAAGAGATTAGGTAATGTAACAAAACCAATGAACCAAGGTCAGCTGTGGTGTAAACAGTGATTTTACTTCTTGAGCCAAATTCTTAAATGGTGGAAATGAACCCGCTGTGCTCTAAAAAACCCTTTTTAAATCTCCTTTATGTCAGTAGCATAGACAAAAGGGTTGGAGTGGCAGCAAAAAAAAACCCCTATTTAATATCTTATCTGTGGCAAAACTCTTATACTGCCTCTTTTCTTTGTTGCTGCTTTTCCAGCTCCATGCCCATTTCTGCACCTAGTGATGTGGGAGCTGAACATGGCCAAAGACTGACTATACTTACAGCAAGATCCATATATAAGGGCATTTGAATTAGTCATCACTTTGCCTATAGATTTCAGAAGTTTAGGTCTCCAGCTAGGGCAGATATAAACTTCTTCGAAGTATAAAGGTAGCTCAGGCAGGTGGGTTCAACGAGTTTCGCGTAGCAACTGGCAGCAAAGCACTGAGATAAACAGGTATGTGCTGATTCTTGTGATTAGGCCAGAAAAGCTCTCCGTGCTGTCCTGTGCTGCAGAGATATATCTTGTAATCAAGGACTGAATGTTTAAGGCTTTGAATGCACACTTCTGTAATGAAACATCTAACAGGTGGGATTGCTGCGCCTGCAACCAGGCTTTCTTGTTCTGTGGCTTTCTGGGATCAGCAAATATCTGTATGATGCCTGAGGAGCAAATTCTCAGCTGCTGAAGCTCCACTGTTGCAGGTTGGTGTTGTTCAGGACTGTGGAGGAGTCCTGGCTCATTCCCACTCTGGAAGCAATGACTAGAAGCTGCCCTAGGCCTCACGTTGTCATGTGTCACTGCACTGGTGTGTGCCAAGAGGTGAAGTAAGCAACACAGAGGGCATCTGGAAAGAGAGAAGACAGGAGAAACTCAGTTTGGCAGATGATGGAGCACAGCAGGCTTGCAGCAGTTTATTCAGAGTGTATTTGTTTTCTAATAACTATGCTTTACTGCAGCGGAGTATCTTCAGTTTCAGTAATATTTTGCTGTTATTATTAAAGACCAAAGTGGACAGCAGTTATAGGAACATGGTGCTGCTCCTGACTAGGATTCACTTGGATTCATTAACCTTTCAGACACAGTGTGATTTTAGAAGGGCTGTTTTTTCCTAATTTTTTTTCTAATTCCTGCAGTTCTCAAACATGCCTGTTTTAATAGCAAGAAGTTAAACTGCAGAAAGGTCATGTTATCTGGTTTGTGCATAGGCTGCCTCCATCACACTTGTGTGTAATCAAATAAAATATAATTACAGCTCTGCAAATTTGAGGCCAAATCCGGCAGTTTAGTCTGCTCATCCTCTGCTCACATAAATGGGTGAGTCCTTGGGTTTTGCTTGGCTAACAAGTACCATCCTGTATTGACAGAGAGGAAATCTTTTCTAGGATTTAGAGCATCTGGCATATTAAATCCAGTAGACTAACTGAAACCTTGGTATCAGATAGCAATGATTCTTCAGAAATGACTGGAGCTGTACCAGTCTTACATTTCAGGACTGAGATCAGAACCAGACTCAGTCTGCTGAAAAAAAAAGCAGTTCTGTCATTTGCTGGTAATGAGGAATCACTTACCCAAGTCATAAATCTATGTCCAGGCTGAAGTTGTACACTATAAATATGTTACATGGACTCCATGGGGTGCTCTTCTAAATAAGCTGCACAGTGTTTACTAATAAGTCTCTTTTTTCTTCTTCATGCAGCTTGTCCTCTAAGGGTGATAGATGTTTCTGCACTAGCATTTTGATTCAATCCTATTAAAACCATTTTTAGTTCCAGGAAGACTTTTGATCTTTTTTTGTCTTCCAAAACTATTACAAATATTCACAAATTCAGGGTCATGCTGTATGTAACCACATACCTTTAAATCCAAATATTTGAGGTGGGATTTATGGGAGACAGTGGTTTGCAGCAGGGTTTCCCAAAACAAAGTATGAAGTGCTGGGAGGGAGAGGTAAAAAAGCAAATTATTAATTCTGCTTCTAACATTGGTACCATTTTGCATGTGAGAAGGGAGAGGATGAATAGAATAGTGCACCAGGGAGAGAGGCACAGAGCAGAGTCATTTGCAAAGTTCTGGTTTACAGAATTTAAAAAAGTAAATGTACTTATTCCTAGGCTGTAGATTAAGGTGTATTGTTCAGCATCAGCTGGCTCCTGGTTATCCCTGACTTTACAATGTTTACAGCATCCTCCACTCTGGTAATGCTACCTCAGAAACCCCTCTGCCCTGTGTGAAAGTGCTGTGCACTTCTTGCTTACCAAGGGACTTAAGTTAATATAAGAGCACTCAATGCACTAATGTTAAATGCCAAAGGACCAATACCTGAAAGGTCTACGACTAAAAGCATCAGACTACACAATTTCCTATTTACTATAGATGGTATATTTAGTAACTAATCATCCAACCTAATAATATAAAATAGTATTTGACAAAAAGGTCAAGTGTTTAATATTAGGGCTAGGAGAGTCATAAAAATCTATGAGGGGAATGCTCCATGGAACAGCCAGCCAGCTGCTGCTCCCGGCTCTGTCACTGTATCTCTCAGTTACTCCTTCCATTCTATAAAAATGTCACAGTCTCTTAAGCTCAAATGATTCCATAAGTTTCCTGCTTCTAGAGGATGTAACTCTACAGTAGGCTCAGTCCCTGGTTGCCAGGCCAAACAGCTTTTTCTCTGGAAGTTTCCTCTCTTTAAGTCTTCCAGAGCTCTTCAAAAAGTGTCATAGTTTATGGTGTAAACAAAAGTTCCCTGGATATTGTGGAAAACTCTGTATTTTATGGAAATCCTATTAGAATGCAATGAAAGAGACTTTTTAAATTAAGTAATTGCTTTATAATACCTAGCAGACTTTATGTTCCAAGTTTCTCGGCCAAATGGACCTCAGCCGGAGGAGTGAGAGGAAGTAAACCAAACTGAGAGCTGGTGTAACTGGGCCCAACTTTCACATTCTTTTTGAACTTGACCAACACATGCAGGGACTAGAAGGAGCCGCTGTTGCTGCTGATCTGTAGAGCAACCTGGGTATCAGCCGTGTTTTAGAACCTCATTGTCACTGCAAAACATGGAAACAAAACACAGAAACAGCATCTGAGATTAAATGCTGTACTCAGATCCAGACTGGAGGACACAAGATTTTATTGATAATACTGTCCTTCCTTAGCTCCCATCTCTCTGATACTTTTCCCACATGGTTATTCATTACTCCCTTCATGACTGTTGGAAGTTTGGATTTTTTTATCATCTTCTTTTTGCCTGCAGGGACCTCAGTTATTTTACTTCTGCCCTTGGGATCCCACTTCAATTGCAGCTGTTTGAATTAACATGTCTCCTTGCTGCATGTCCTGGCTGAGGAAAGTGCAAGTGCTGTCATGGCCAGCAGAACAAACAGGTGACTCAGTTCCGTCCTGTAACTCATTTCTGTGGCATTTTGTGTAAACTCATGTGGTTTAATAGCAGGTGGGGGGGGTTGGGGTTTTTTTTTTGGATCAGGAACTATATACTACGGGGTGGGCAGTGGTATTTGGGAAAAAAATGGGACACACCTTTTAATTCTCATTAAAGCATTTTCATGGGAAGCCTTCTTACAACAACAGAGTGAGAACAAGTTAAATATTTTGTTTCAAAGGGATTATCCCTACCCAGCAGGGAACAGCTGGCATAAAATGTTGATCCACCTCCCATGGCAAACAAGAGCCAAACTCCTGTTGATTTCATTGGTACAGAATCAAGCTCTTATTAAGTCCATGGCCAGCTTTGCACAACTTCTGTCTCTGTCTGCTTCTCTTACATATAGGCCTGACCCTCTCTGGCCGTGGAGAACCCAGGATGAGTTGTGGCTGTAGAGAAACTGAAAGCATTTTAGGATATAAATGAGTAAATTAGTATAACAGCTTTTTCCAAATATGTTCAGTTGTGGAGTACATCACAAGCAGCCCCACTGACTTCAGTCTAGCCCATCTGTCTAGATAACCAAATGACAAGCAGCAAGTTGTATCCAGGATCTCGACTCACTAAAATGAGCAGCCACAAACTTCTTATTTCCTCTCCAGAGCATTCACATCAAGGCATAGATGTGTGTAGAGCTGTTTAGAGAACATACATTAATTACAAAAAAACTGGACAATTTTTATGATCCTAATCTCTGATATTGATAGGCTTCCTGCTACCCCCATCCAGTCCTTTCATGGTTATATTGTTTGAGTGTGTTTCTGCTAAGTTGCAGAGCAGGCTGAAACTGTTAGTGCCTAGGAACTGGGGAAAAATGTAATAACAAGTGATTGGGTTGTTAAGAGCCTCGTATGTGACGGTGAAAAAACTGGGCCTGTACTGTCATGTCATCTAAAAGTTAGCACTATGAACAAGATGTTTTCATATTCTTTCTAATACTTTGAGATAGACCAAAATTTATCATAGGTACCTTCATTTTACTCAGTTAATAATGAATGATCAGTGAAACATTTTGGAATAAGAAAGTTAGATGATTCAAGTAACCTCTGCTGTGAAAGGTTTTCAAAGTTTAAAACATAAAAAGACAACGTAAAGGTAGCTGTATCTTTTAAAAGACAAAAAAATGTAGGAGAGATGAAAAGTTTTAATTGAATAATATAGTTTGTGAGATCATCATACAGGTTTGATTTTTGAATAATCAGCTTGAGTTTCATTCATGTTCAACATTTGCATGAGTTCTTAAACAATGAAACTGTCTTTGTGGGCCTTTCTTTGACTTCATGGCCATCATGATTTTCAGGGATGAAAGTCATGCTTTGATGATAATGGTGTGATTGTATGGGTGCTGTATAAACTGCAGTTTTTAACTGCTGGGGAAGGTGCTGTGTAAAAAGCTGTGTTTCTTCTTCCTCATTAGAACTGGTCCAAGATATAAAGAGTCCAAAGTCTTGCTCAACTGTTCGTGGATAAGAAGGTATCCAAAAATTTTGCCACAGCAAAATAACATAGCATTTCTGTTATGCACACACCTCTGATAGGTCTACACTAAGAATAAAGGGTCAAATTCTCTTCTGGAATAAAAACCACCATTTTTTTTTTGCTGTCTGTTGAGCTTCCACTACCTTTTCCAGCAGAAACCTTGGTACAGAGTTCATGTAAAGAGACAGGTCTTTACCTCTCCAAATTCTACTGTCAGTGTTTGGAGACTTGTATCTTTGTGCCAGTGCACAGAAAGAAGTATAATATGATGCATGCATGTCTTCATCATAAAACTTCAACTTCTGGAGCCTTGGGTGGGGAATTAAGTGTCCCATTTAGGTAGTCTGTAATAATAATTGTCATTCCTCTTGCATCTTTTTCACAAGTGTGTAAGGATCTTGTTTCTGAAAGACTGGACATGCTGAACTGCTGTTCTGGACTAGTACTTTAGTCCCTGTGCTTTTGTATTGTTAGAGCTACTTCTTTTGAACTTCATGGCTGGTTAAAAATTTGAGGTATTCTAGGTTGTGCTAATTATGAGGATAAAGTCTTGTGAGAGTCACAAACTGCTTTTATGTAACTATGTATCTACAAAGAAAGGACAAAGATCTGTTGTTCTGACCCCTGGACAAGTCAAACAGCTATAAAAATAAACTAATTTCATCCACTTGCCCATGAGACCTCTTATGGCCAGAGCCCACTGCTTATGCTCACCCTTGGCCTCTCATAGGGATGCGCTGGCTGTGTGTCCTGCCGCCTCTCTTCCTCTCTGCAGTGCCTCTGTGGCTTTTCTTCCCCCCCCCCCCCACCCCCCCCACCCCCAATTTTGGTGTAATTTTGGTCTCTCAGTGTAATAATCAGGAACTGTGCTTCTCTCATAGTTCATGTCTCTGATCAGACTGGCCTTGTCTTTGCTGTGTGTAGTGACACGTGCCTGCACTTTGCTTGAAAACTGAGTATCTTCACTGAGGACCTGAGTTGTTCCTTCCCAGCCAACTCAACTGAAGGGCAATGACTACAACAGCTCTGACAATGTTTCATCCATACACTTCTACATCTGGTTTATATCAAAATTATTCCCATAATTCCTGCCGTCATGAAAAAGCAAGCCTGAAAAGAAGAGGAATAAACATAGAGTGGTTTAAAATTGTATACTAGGAATAATTAAATTCTTAGTAAGAGACTTCTGTCATTTCTCTATTTTCACTCACCATGAGGAGGACAGCATGTTCTCATCTCTGTAGAGTCACATAAATTACTTGATTAAAGTGCATGTTGCAGAGCTTAATCTGGACATTTGGAACCTCCTTGCTGTTTTCTCAAGGTATTTGTTAGATGAGGAAAAAAAAAGTCCTGTGCTTAGTTCATCTTCTTATATTATAGATATATTTTCCAGACATTTGCAAATAGAGTAAAGAACAAGAGTTTTTTAGCTATTTAAAGTCTTTGAAAGAAGAAAGGCACTTTAGATTACCAGCAGCCTACAATGTGCATGGCACAAAAATGTCAGTTTTAATGGCAAAGTTCAGGATAAAACTGTGTCAGCTAATTTAATCATTTACCATGAAATACCAGTTATCTTAATCTTACATGCAGTCCTTAAGTCTGCTGCATATTTTTGTGTAATTGAATCCTGTCCCTAAAAGGGACAAAGCAGGGAATTTGCTTTTTAGTGAAAAGTTAGGCTCTAAATGTTCCTGTTTATAAATTGTACTTGTGGCATTGTCAGATATTTTGATAGCGAGCAGCTAATATTTCTGATGAGTCTATTTTTTCTCTGTTTCCTATTTGTCTTCCATGCTACAGAAATCATATTAGTATTCAGTTTCTATGGAACTTAACCGAATTCTCTGGAAAAAACCTGCAGATATTGTTTCCAGAACTTAAGGCAAATAAATTAGTATCTAACCCAGATGACACATTTTATTCATGTGGTTTGCTTTCCGTCTAGATACCTGATGTATTACTTCATCAGCAAATTCAACAAGGCCAAGATGTCTTCATTTTCCTTCAGAGCAAGAGCTGTAAGAGCAGTGTGGTGGAAGTATTGGTCTTCTGTGGCCAGCCGGTGAGAGCCCATCAACAGCTGTGATGAGCAGAGCAGACATGGGAGACAGGAGGCAGCTGAAGCCAAAGAGGACCCACGCCTGGAGCTGTGTCTGTGTGATTGGAGCAGAGAGAGGCCAGGACCCAAGGAAATCCCAGCAGCAAGGGAAAAAAACAGATTGACTCTCAGTGACTCATTTAGCTCCTGGATTGGACAGATCTCTCCCCTGCTGGCAATTTGGCTGAGCATCAATGGACAGATACCAGGATGAATAGCTTAAAATAATTAGGGGTTGGGAATTTGCAAAACTGCTAGCCATCCAATTCTTTACTGTGCAATGCGAGGCAGAAAAAAGAAATTACATTTAGGTTATTAAATATTAAGTCAGTGGATTTACTTCCATTTGGTGCAGGACAGGAAACTGGCTAAAATTCAACATTTATATCATTGTGTTGATGGTCTGTTTATCACTAAGCAAGTAAGTGCTTTTTGGCAGGTCAAGCTCTTTGACACATGGGGCAAATGTGTGCTTAATTTCTCCCAAACAGAAGAATTAATATAATAATAATTAACACAGATGAGAACAGAATTAAAATCAAGTACAGTCAGGAGTTTAGTTTAATGCCAGGTGTCTCACATTCTAGATGTTCTGGGGCCAGATTTTTCCTGTTGTAGGTAGCAAGGGTTTTGCCTTTGGCACTTATGGGAGCTGAAGTGGGCCTTGGACATAAAGAGACAGGATTCCCTGTACTTTCTATTCAATGCACAAAACCAGAAGCAACAGGCTCATTTAGTATCAGTAAAGGTCAGCTAAAATTATAGAGACATCCTTTGGAGCAAATCCTCTGCCTTGTATTTGCATATTTATAAATTAGAGATTACGACAGGCTATTTCATTTATTAGAGCAGCCCTGCTATAGTTAATAGTCTGTCAGTACTTCCATTATAAACCCCGTTTTTCAGTGTTTAATATCTCAGCCATTTAAAATCACATCAGGAAGCAAGTCAGTCTTATGTTGCTGGCCAGGTTCAATTTTTTGTCATGGCTTATTTTCAATAATGAAATACTGCTCATCATATATGCAGATGAGACACAGCGTTTCTGTTGGAGGGACATAGCAAGGTGTGTAGATTCATTGTGGCTTTGTTTTTCTTTAGGAAAGAAGGGAAAAGAGCCATTTGACCAATCACGTCAGCTGTGGCCTTATGTTTGAAGAACAGTTTTTCAAGCAACTGCTCTCAGAGGAAAGGCTGGTTCTCAGTGGGAAATCAGGTTGCTGTTTGCTTGCCAGTGGTGACCAAGGTAAACAGGTGAGGATGGTTACCCTGTCTCTCTGATATTTCTTGTCTACCAGTCATGGGTGAAGCACCCCAGGCAAGAAAGCAGCGAACAAAAAAGAGCCTTTAGAAGTAACAGGAGTCCCAATTACAAATTCAGAAATCTGGCCTCTTTTTAAGTGTCTGCCAGCAGCAAAGAAGTGCAGTGCTGTCCTGACTTTATTGCTGATATTTGAGGTAGAGGGGTTGCTAAGGCTTAAAGGGCAACTTGCACATGTCTCTAAACTGAACAGTGTCATTTATTTCAGCAGTCTCACATGACTCTCCTTCCAAACAGCCCCAGTTTGCTTTTATAGAAGTTCACTAGAAAGTAACTGCCTGGCAAGGGCAAATGTTCAGACTAAAATAGCAATTTTTAACTTGCTAGGGCAGCAAAAAGTTACTCTTCAGCATAGCGGAAAGAAGCTGCTCTTGCACTATAACCTTTTGCCCTATGAAAAGAGAAACAGTCCAAACAGAAACTCCTGGGAAGTGGTTTGTTTTCACGGTCTTGAAAATCATTTGCTGCCTCAGTAACTGACAAGTTAAAAATCAAATTCATGACGAGAAAAGAAATGAAGCTACATGCAAAATATCTTTCGCTCTTTTGCCTCACAAACACAGTTGGAGGTAGGAACATAGTCCATATTTTCCATCTTTCTCACCAGAAAGGTCTATGTGTGCAACTGAGGGTTCCAGGGAAACTAGCAATGGCAGGCCAGAAACACTCTGAAACATCATATTCAATGCAATTGGTGCATTGCAGCTAATCAACTGTGCCCTAGGCAAGACCCAGGGCTTGGCCTCTGTGCCACCTTTTGTAAATTTTGACTGAATTAAGATTAACAACAAGTTTAGAAGTTACATTACACAAATATTTTTTTAAGCACATGTAAGACAAGATTGCAACAAAAAGTCTCTGATCTTAAATCCCCTAAATCCAAATGGTGAGGCAGACTTCTCATCCAGTCTCTCATCAACATCATGAGAACCAAGAGACCAGATCAAGACACTCCACTCAGGCTTATGGAAAATCTGTTCCAGATCCAAGTGGCAAGGACTGATCAGTAGCACTTTCTTAAAACAACAGTATTTGGGGTATTTTGTAGCTAATTGCTAACTAAAAGTCCATTTTCCAGACTCCTTTCAGAGTGGCCATTGTAAAGAACAATCTTCCTTCCCTAGGCACATCTCAGTGCCTTTTCAGCCAAAAATTATCTCTGGTCATGATAAGTGACCATAACTCAGAAGGAGGCAGACTACAGAAATTTTAACTGTTTTGAATACAAAATTAGTTCAACAGTTTTATAAAAAGGGTATAACTCAAAGTAAGGGCAGGGAAGGGGTTCCTGCCAAACATGTAGAAAATGTCATACATTTTAAAATTAAGTATGAAGTATTACCTGCTATTTGCTGGAAACTCTGTCCAGGCTCAGTAAGCTATCTGGACAGGATTCTTTACTAGATATACTTGTTATACTTTGTCTTTAATTTGCAGTGACATAAAACCTTGCACAACTGACTGAGTGCATCTTTGAATGCTAAAAATACTAATTATTATGTAATTAGTCAACAGGATGTGTGTAATTGTGCAATACCAGCATTCCTGGGTGTGGTTATGTACATAGGTAGAATGCCAACAGTCATCTAGATGTAGTATTATAAAATTACACAGCAACATACACCCTGGGTGGATACTCTAATTATATTTTACATTTAAACAATAGCTGCATTAGCAAGATGGAACTTATTATTTTTAAAAATATCTTCCCACTGGCATGGATCATAGTAGGTGATGGTAACAATATTGCCCAAATAGAGTATCTTCCATCTCCCAAGGGACTCAGTCTTCTTCATAAACATACAAATAGGAGACAGAAACCAGGCAGAAAGAGCCCTTCATTCACTCGTGGCCTAAAACCACCCCAAAACAGACACATGACAATTGCTGAGTCATACACCGGAATAATTGAAGGCAGAGAATCACCAGGAAGGACTTTCTGTCTCATGAAGAATCACATGAGATTAACCAGAAATGTGACTAGAACTGTTATATTTTTATGACTTACCAGACATCAGGACAATCCTTAAACCATGATGGAAACAGATCCACACAATGAGTCAGATTCTTCTTTGAACTTACCCAGGAAGATCTAGGTTACAGCCACCAAATGTCTTGAGCATTTGAGTTAGTTCTGATCTCTGCTAAGATTTACTGTGAATGTGGTGTGAAAGTCTGCTGCACTCCCAGCCAAAACCTCCCTGCCTGGTCATCCCTCATTTTTCCTGTGGTACATCTGCAGTGACTGACAGGTATGCATGTCACTGGTGCCAGCACTACAGAGATGGTAACTTATGCAGTACAAACAGAAAACATGGCACACCAGTATTTACTCTCTTTTGATAGGGTTTCAAGGTGAGAAATCTAGGTGAAGAATGGAAAGGTGAAAATTCCAGCACCAAAAAAAAAAAAAAACAAAAACAACCAAAGAACCCTATGCTATTAATGTAAAATGTCAGAGCCTAAAGCTCTGCTTTTTTCATGTGCCTGGGTGCAGAAGGGTGAGGTGCCCTCTGAAGATGATTTTATCTTTTACTTTTGAGTCTGAAGATCTTGGATGTGGTTTTGGCAAGTTCATAAAAATACTGTGATGAAGTTGAGTTGCCATCTGGAAATGATACATACAGAGATGTAAGAAAGCTTGAGGAGAAAACTGCAGATGCTGGAAGAAGAATCAGCAGTGCACATAAATGAGGTTAAAAATTGCAGACAATTAGCTACAAGATGACTCCTACTAAATAAATCATCAAAGACTTTACTACTGCTTCCAGGTTTCTACTGTGATATTAGCTCATTGGAACAGTCAAAAAGATGTTAATTTGGCCAAAGTTTTAGAAATGTGCTATTCTTGTTTGAATTAACAAATCAACCAACAAGGCCAATCAATACTGTCCTGCCAAGGCTATAAAGCTTCTAGGGAAGCTATTATATTTAATGCTCAGGATCTAGGGCCCCATGATATGCAAAATAAGCCTCTTTGTGTTAAATGAAAGCTGCATAGGAAAGAAAACCTGAGCTTGTCATGGAATTTCACATCTGGTTTCAGCATTCAATTAAGTGCTTTGGATGTCCAATTTAATAGAGGAGCACAATTTTTTTTCTGTATTCCTCCACAGACTGGGCCTTGCTCTGTTCTCATTTAGTTTAATTCAAGACTCAAAGTAAAAAGAAAATATTCCAGTTGCTTCCAATAGGCATCCAGTCAATCTTGTGTCGTGGTTTGACTTAAATGTAAATTTAGTGCTAAGTTCCTCCCAAGAAAAAGAGAGGTAAGTGATAGGAATCTGCACACTTAACTTTCCACCCCCTTGTTATTTGCTGCTGATAGAACCTTTCCTTTGGCTTGGCAAAAACTTCTTAATTTGTCTGGTCTATCTGCAGGGTTGGCTGGTGTAAAAAAATGCTCACCTCCACCCTCTTTATTGCTACATCGAGGCAGCTCACTGCAGTTGTACTCTTTTCTACTGCTTGAGATTTACTTGTGTCCCTGGCGTGTTGTGATAAGCCTCTGAATGGCAGTGCTGTGAAAGTTTTGTTCTTCCCAAAGACTCTCCTGAGGTTCACTGAAGGCAAGTAGGGTTTACTTGGGTTTAAAGGTAAATTGTGTATGTGATTATTATAAAGGGAAATATGCAAAGTGTTGGTTGAATTTAATAGGAATTTGGAATGTTTGACTTGTCATAAGGCCAGTTAGTATTATGTGAACTTCTGACATTGCTCATAGCAGGAGGACCTCACCCCATGGTGAGTGCCAGGTCAAGGCCTAGTTATCACATATATGCAATTTAAACCATCTTCAGAATTAGTTTTAAGTCTTACTATCACTTAGTGGTATAAAATAAGAAACATGATCTGAAAAACATGTGAGACGTTTTTTTTATGTGAGAAATACTGAAGTTTTCCACATCAAAAAGGCTAATTAGAAACTCTTCTCTTTTGTAACAAATAAGCCAAGCATATTGACATTAATGATAGGAAATACTCAAAGTTTGGAATAATCTATTGAAGAGCACAGATGTATACCAAATCCTATGCAAATGCGTGTGTGCAACTGTTCTTCAGGTAACACATTTAATTATAAAAATAAGCTGTGTGTTCAGGTTTCTTTTTAAGGGGTAGAACATCATAAATTAGGTTTTTCTCTCTTCCTTGCTCTTACTCAACACAATGAGATAGTTATTTCTGTAGTTATATCCGTTCATCACAGCCTAACATGCATTCCGGGGGCTTGGAGCAGATTCTTCCTGTATCTGAAGTAGTAGTAGTTCTGTTTGCTTTTTTACTAGTAATTCTGTACTTGTTCTGTCAGCTGTACTGGAATTGGATCACTGTAACTAGCAGCAGAATTTGTTCTCTGGTGGTAAAATTCCTTTCAAAAAAGCTAATGGAATTTATAACTGCTTTTGTATTTTTCAATCTGTGTCCCAGAGCTGACTAGTGGCATTGGTTTCTTAAAAAAAATACTATGACTACGATTTGCTACATTGCCCATTAGTTTTGCCAGTAGAGACTCCTAACAACCCTGGGAAGAAAATTTCACCTATCCCTTCTTTTACCCTGTCTGGCTGCAAATAAATCCTCTTAACTTTTAATAGCTTTACTTCATGGGGAAAAGGTTCTTCTCTGTTGGGACCATCACAGGTGGGCTCAGCAGGCGGAATCACTCCACCCCAAATGCTCCTTCCATCTTACTCACTGCCTCCATACAGATGAAAGATGCTGTGCTTTCCAGGTCAAACCTCATTAATGAATCTCCCAAATACTTGTCTAAGCGAACTCCTTAAATTAGATGAGATGTCTACCTGCACTGTGGCCATTGTAGATTATCACCCAGCTGGGACTGGTAAGCTTCCTGAAACCTGCTTCACAATCTCCACACCATCCTGCAAATGCCCGGGCTTAGCACTTCTGCTCTTAGAAACACCCATCTGCAAGGGCATATGTTGGTAGGGAATTGGTTGCTCCCTCCCATCACTAATAGAGAATATTGATGCTGCCATTGCTGGTTCAACTTCTTTAATTCTCCTAATTTTTCTAACAATTGTGTTAACATTTCACAGGTGTGTCCAGAGCTACTGTGTCAGCAAAGGTTCTGGCTTTGGCCAGAAAAAGCTCATGGCAAAGTGTCTGCTTTCACCTCTCAGATTCAAGCTGATTAAAGGGTTTGAGGAAAAGTGTCCTGGGCAATAAAGAACCATGAAGATCATTTAGATGGGCTGCAGGTATCATTTCAGGTCACTAAAAAGTAGGGAAAAATAATTGTACTCTAACATTAAAACAGTAATCTCTATATAGCTTCAAAAATTGTCAACAACTGGCTTCCAGTCTAGCTTGAAGATTTTGGTAATCTCACCACATGCTGCCCAAGTCTGAACAAGATTGCCTAGGCCACAGGTACATAACACTGGCCAAACTTTAGTATCTGGCCTGTTCTTACACTTCTGCTTCTGAACATCCACTACTGGTAATTATGAGTCATAAAATATTGGAATAGTTGGGGTTTTTTTCACCCTTGTATTCTTGATCTTAGGTTTTTATGTTTATCTCATTTTTACTGAGTCTGAAAAGGAGACAGCTTCTGTCCTAATTGCACTGTGATAAGGGAAACCAGCAGGTTTTACTGACCCTGGTCACCCAAGGGCATCCTTTTACAAAGAGACACCTCTGACACATGGATCCATGTTGAGTGACATGATAGATGCAGCACTTGTAAAAGAAACCAGCTTGGAGTTGCATATCATTTTGTGGCAACTAAATGCAGAAAAGAGTTACAAGAGTGGGAGCAACAGGAGATTGTCTGTTGGTTGTGAAGTCAGAGTGAAAGTTTTATATATATAATTTCATCTATTTGAGAGGCAGACGGTTCTGTTGGTAACTATTCCTTACATATAGATCAGACTTCTAAAGTCTGCTTTGGATAAAAGTATATTAAAAAACCTGAACCCATGAGCTTTCGCCTTCAGTGTGCAGTCAGTAGATTAGAAGGAAAAGGAGCTGTTACACCTGTGAAATTAAATTTGACTCAAAGATAGTTTAGGATGATAATGAAGGTGAAAGTTCAAAATATAGTGTGATATCTGTACAAAGTGTATTGACCTGCTGTCTAACTTTTTTGTTCTTGCTTGAAATCTAAAATTTGGTTTCAAATAAAAATCACTTCCTACCAGTTAATATAATACCAGTACGTTATTGAATTCTGACTGAGGCAGTGTTGCTCAGAGATGGGGGGCCCAGTCCTGGCCCTGTGGCATGAGATCAGGAGCATTTTGTAGGATGTGACAGTTTCTAGACTACAGGCAATTCTGACTTTAGGGAAAGATGAAGGAGGTGGGCGCCTACCCTAGAGAGAGATTACAGGCAGCAAAAAAGCCAAGTCGCCAATGAAAATTTGCTATTCCTTTCCAGCACTACTGGTCTTCTGATGAAATTTTCAAAATTTGGGATGAGTAAATTGAGTGGCAAATTTTTCAGCGGATCCAAGGGAACCAGAATAGGGATGGTCAGCTTAGCAAGAGAAACCAAGGCACCAGGTAAGATGAAAGCCTTGTGGGAGAAGAGAGGGGCAGGGGGAGGGAAGAAGGCAGGCTGGCCCATGGAGGTGATCTGACTGGCAGCAGGGCGTGCAGGGGAGGGAGAGACTGCTGCCTGTCAGGATATCTCCAGAAGCCATTAAACTGCTGCTGAGGGGTGAGGTACTGGAATCATCTGGCTGAAGAGCGAAGGGCAGAGAAGGAGAGCAGTAAAACATTGGGATTGGCATTGTGGGTGGCAGAGGGAAGAGCAGGGCTCTTTCTACACCCACCCTGCTTCTAGGTAGAAGCTAGCTGGCTACAGCTACAGGAGTGAGGGGGGTTCATTGTCTCTGAGTTCATGACATTATTAAAAAAAAAAAAAAAAAAAAAAAAAAAGGGGGAGAGAAGCCTAAATCTCTTACTGCTTGACTGGGCAAACAAGAGCTTAACAATGAAGGGAAAGTCTTTCTACCTTCCCCCAAAAGCAGCTAATCTTTAGCCAAAGGCTTTACCTGGGGCTTTTCTGGAGGCCACCTCTGCCCCGTGGGTGACATCCCTGTCTCTGCTTGAGCCTAGCAGAGCAGTGAGAGTGCCAAGCACCTCTGAGTCATGAGGGGGATCTTGAGGAAGGAGGGAGCTTTGTGCCAGTTAATTAGCAGTACTTTGGTGGTTTCTGCAGCCCACAGTAACCTTCACAAGACCTGCAGTGAAGGAGAGATATTTGGGGATATATGGTTGAGGCTGGAAGTCGATTTTTTTGACCTCTTCTTTCTTTGAGCATTGAGTTCATTGTTCTTCCAGCTCCCTTTAGAGACCGTGCCATCAGCTGTCCAGGCTGGGCAGCCCAGAGTCAAAAGGAAAGGAGCCTTTTGCCCATCATTGTCACATAAATCAGAGCCCAAATCTGTAAAATGTGAGAAAATGAGAGATTCGATTATCCATATGGATCACTCTGGATTTATTCCAGATTGCTTCATTAATAGCAATCAAAGACATCACTTTAATGGATTTTTTATCCTCAAAATTATGATCATGGGGAATTTGTTCTGGCTATTGGTTTTGAAAAGGCTTTTGATTCTCTTCAATAGCCTTAACTTATTTCAGATTTAGGTAACAGTAGGATTTGGTCTTAAATATGTTAGATAGGTCAATCTCCTTTATTCAAATCCACTGTTATGTTAAAACTAATGACCACAGTTTGAAGATGATTTATATACTGAGGCTTAGACATGGGAGTCTTTTTTCTCTGATACTTTTGCTATTACAGAGGAGCCTTTGTTTTGGGAGAAGTCACTGTTTTTAAGGGAAAAGTCAGTGATGTTTTCCATTTTGCCCTTAGTTGGAGGATATGTTATTTTTTTAATGAAGATTTTCTTTAATGAAGATTATGCTGGAAGTCACTGAATGATGTTCATGTTTCTTCTTTGTTAATTGGGGTAAAACTCTTAAAGCCATTAGGTGATTTAAATGTAGCTCTATTTGAGCAATATCCTTTATTGGATCCCCCATTATCCTTTAAACATCTTGGTGTGCAAGGGGATAAAATTAGAATGAATTTGTTTGCTTTAAATTGCCAGCCTCTGCTTGATAAAACTATTAGCTATTTAGCTAATTGGGCTGCTCTTCCATTATCATTAATTGGCAGAATTGATACAATTAAAATGGGGGGTTTATCCAAAGTGTATGTGTTTTTTCCTAGGTATTCCTATCAAGTTTCCTATCATGTTCAGGGAGTCTTACATTCTGCAATTAGTTTTGTTTTCAAGGTTAGAGGTAAATTCAAGATTGATTTTGAAACTCTGGAGCTTCTTACGGAGTCAGCTGGACTGACTCCTGCTAATTTCGTTGATAGTTTTGTTTGCCTCGGTGCTACATATTTGGTGATTTAGACAATGCCCAGCGTCATGGGTGGAACATATTTGGTGATTTAGGCAACGCCCAGCGTCATGGGTAGAGCATATTTGGTGATTTAGGCAACGCCCAGCGTCATGGGGCTGTGAGGAGTTTGGGGCAGTGCAACCACGGACTGAGCCCACTGGCTTTGCAGAGGGTCAGGGCTAGGTTTGTCCCAAGCTGTGCCCAGCAAGGTGCTAAACACCCATTATTCCCTGACCCAAGTACTTTAACACAGCCAGAACTTTTAAGCACACAAGCCCAGTGACGTCAATCAGCTTACTCGTACTAGTAAAGTTAAACAAAGGCTGCACTTGGTTGGGGCCACAGTAATCGTCACCTTGTCAGTTTGAGGCTCCCACCGAATCCATTGCAAAATAGCACCACATTCTGCTTACACCTTGGCTGCCTCTCAGCTGCTGCTGCTGCCCTCCCTGTGAGCAGGGCAGGACACTGGGTTTGGAGGAGTTGCTCTGCCAGTCCCCTTGTCCCGTGTCCAAAGCATCAAGAAATTGCATCCTCTGCTCCTGCCATCCCTGGTGGACATGCCATCCCTTTTAGGCTGCTAGTACAAATCATGCTTCTCCCTTCTAACGCTGTGATTCATGTCAGCCATTAGCCTCAAATAAATGAATGGGCTGAAAGAAAATTAAAACCAAATCACACTTCTGTCAAAGGGAGGTCTAGTTGACAAGCAGGGCCTCTATTGCCAGAATTAGTCATCTGGGTCTGCCTTTTGCACCAGAGACTAAGAAAACCAGAGGGTGATTAATTGGGCAGGACTAGGAGGATGTTGCCCCTCCCCTACAGCTGGCCAGTGGGGGCAGTTTCTAAATCACACCATGAGGGCAGTGGTTACATCACTGACCACCACCGTTACCACTGCTTCACTTTCACCACCATTTTTTGTTGTGCTGGGGTACCACACCTGTTCTTCACCACCCAAACATGCCTTTTTAACTGCTGTTTTCTTTACCTTATCTTACAAGCCATGTAGAGCTGGGTCTATTTCCTTTTAAAGCTGCTTAAGATCATTTCTATCTAGAATATAAAATAGTTTTATGCAAAATAATTATTAAAAATGTTTTGTCTGTAAAATATGTGCAAATACAATAATATATAAATTTAACTAAAAAAAAAATCAGGCTCTTTCCTGTAGACATGATCCAGTATGTGTAACATGTTTGAACATCGGAGCAAACTTGATGCAGTGCTGCCCTTCTTAATTCATTTGAGTCATTGTCATTTTAGACTATACCAAAGTCATTTCATGAAACACATCATGCTTCATGGGTTAATCCTGATTTAGCTGTGACGCTTTGCTTTTGGGTATTATCTAAATTGTTTCGCCCATCTCTTCTTCATTCATTTTGTCTGTCATGAATATCATTCTACATGGATTTCACTCATACATTTATTTGTATTTAAATTATGCATCTCTTTAAGGAGATAGACCCATCAAATGATACAATACCTGATGGCACAAAGAATGAGGCATTGTTTACTTTTGCATAAAAGCCACAAAGATGGAGCACACAGTTTATAGGATACTAATGAATTATTTGGATGGTTGATCTTAAGTCAGACTCAATCCAGCTAAGCTTGGTAGCCAATGCATTTGAAATGTAATGGATAATAGTCCAAGAGCCAAATATATTGCAGGTCTAGCTTGCATGGGTTGGCCCTTATTGACAACCTTATTGAGTCACCTTTGCTTTGAGTGGCTGGGGAAGTACCTCATCACAGGCTCATGGGCTGCCTTCTTGCCAGTCCAGGGACAGAGGCTGGCCTGCTGCTCTAGGCCTGGCACACTCCCTCTGGGGAGACAGAGCACCTGAGTCTCTGGGGTCACAACCTGGCATGTTTCATGAGCACTGAATGAATTCACTGGAATGAAAGTCACCTTGGGCTGAGGGGCCTGTTGCAGCTCCTTCAGGAAGAGTGAGTACTCCCACAGTGCAGTTAGAAACCCCACACTCCCACAGACTCGCCATGACTCAGGAAAAAGGAGGAGGGAGCAGAAAGAGAACCCCTAGAATGAGGGTTCTATCTTACAGCACTAAATGCACTGATCCTGTATTTCTGAATTAATTGCAGTAAATAAGGAGCATCACACTGGTAAAATTCAAGTGAAGGAGATGTGTATCAACCCCAGGCAGAGCAGAGGAGCTGCAATGCAGGAGCCAGTCCTCCCTGTGCAACCTTTAAGATATATTAGGGCTAAAACCTCCTTCGTAGTGGTGTTGCTGTTTATTTGCTTCCATATCCGCTCTGAATTTGGCATATTGTCACCAGTAGAGAGTGCAGAATAGGGGACATCCTGGTTGAAACTGTGGCATACAACACCTCCTCCTCATTTGAAAGTAGAGATATAATTCTGTATGTCTTTAATGAAGACAATAATAAATTAATACAGTAGCCAAGCAATAGTGCTGTAATGCTTTCATGTATGAATTGGAATGTGAATACTGAGCTTTTCATTTCATGGTTGAAAAATACATGAGTTGACCCAAATATTAATTTCTGTATTTCAATCATTTACATATTATGGGTCAATAATCATTTCTTGCACAAATGACTTTTCAAATGAGAAGCAGTATATTGTAATGGTCTATCATATTTACAAACATCTCATTGTTTTCCTAACTTAGCACTTAGTATTTAAAATATACTGGACAAGATATTGTTTGCCAAATACAATACAAAACTGGGTCATGTAAAATTCACATACTATTTTCTTTTACTCTTATCCATAATTTATAATATTCATAAACCATGGAGTGGCAGGTCTCTGCCCCTGGCAAGCCCACACCCCCACTTTGGAATGGACATAGTTTTCCAGCAACGCTTTAGGAGACCTGACACCTCTTTCTGCTCTTTTCTGACCTTAAAAATCTCACCCCTTTGAGCAGCAATCCCTCTGAAGACCCAGCACTGTCAGAAGAACTAATGGTGGGGGTTTTGAGAAGTTTATTACATCCCCACATTTCTTTAGAGCATGCCATGACACCCAACAAAATGCCTAAGATGTCTTTTTTTCAATTACTTTGCAAAGCTAAAATGGTATAAATAATCTTGGAGTTTTCTTACTGGTATTGAACTTAGTCCATCATTTTGGGCTGTTCGTTGTTTCATCATATTCTATTCCTTTATTAGCCAACATATTCCAACAGAAACCTTTTGTCTTAGAGTAAATGTGTTCAAGTGTTGAAGTACTGAATTAATCAGGGACCAGTGCAACATATATATGCTGCCCAGCAAGATGAATTTACACATCTGCCTTTTCCCCTAATTATAATTCCAGAGGTTGAATGTCAACAGCATATGGGTATATCCTCAAAGAGGCATGCAAACACACATACAGGCACACACACTGTACATTAATCTCTCTTGGCTTATCTGTTGCTGTCTTTAATTTGTATACTTCAAAATTGAGTGGTGAGGTCATTTATTAGACTGTTTCTGTGAATTTTATGTAGTGATAAGAAAGCAGTAACATGCAATTTGTTTTTATAGGACTCACTTTTGTAAGTATGATCTAATGTTTTCTTCCTTTAACTGAACAGTGAGGAAGAGGTGATTTCAGAGCTAACTAAGAGTTAACTGGCTATGTTTCAACTGTCACCATTGTCTTAAATCTACATAGAGAGTAGAGAGAGCCAGAGAGGTGTAAGTACAGCAGGACAATGGGAAAAAATACATTTGCAAGTAGAAATTTCTCCTCAGAGCAAATTTTTCCAGTTTGTCTTGATTTTTTTCTTTCCCTATTTTTTAAACACAACGTGTGATGGAGAGGATTGTTATTATCCAAAGGACCTGACTTGCTGGCTCACTGCATCTCTGTTTATGAAATGCCATAACAAAAGTGAGCTCACGCTTGTGTGCTTCCAATGCGTGATGTTCCTGTGTGCCAGATGGGCACTTTCATGACTGTATGAGCGTGGATTATTTCATTTCCTACATCTGGGACTCCAAATGGCTGCACAGAATGCCACAGGAGAGAGGAACAGATCTTCAGCTGGGGAAACCTACCTTCACAGGGGAACCAGCTACATCAGAGGGGACGAGGCAGAAAAGCCCCGAGTGATATCTGAAAGTTCACATAAATCAGGGCCATAAGGGAAACCTTTAGAACCAGGAACAAGACAAAAATAAACAATAACTAATGTTGGATGTCAGCTGTGCAGAGGGGGGAGGGAAAATAAACCATAAGCAGTTTCTTGTCTGGCCACAGAAGATGTGTTTAGAATGCTGTTTTGTATTTCAGCTCAGAAACTCTGCTGTGACCTTCAGATATTGCTGGGTATTACAAGTTCTACAGATAGCCAGAGAGAAATATTCCAAGGAGAGATGGCATATAGTGTGCCATGCTAGTTAATGTTGTGTGCGTATTGCTCACAGCCTGTTCCCGATCTGTGACCAGGCAGCCTTGTTAAAACAGTGTGGAATCCTACAGTAATAGTCAGGAATGCTAGTTAGTCATAAAGCTGTTGCAGGATTTGGGATAATTAGTTGTTTGTTTGTAGCATAAGAGTGCTTTCTTTTCTTTTGTTTTTTTAAGCTCAAAACAACAAGAGCAGATCCTCAGTATAGTGAGGATCTGGCTCACTACACTTTTGCAGAGTATGTTGTGTTTCAGAGCCAGCAAACAGGAGGAGATGGTGAGAAGAATTAGCTGTAGCAGAAAAAAATATAGTTAAGTTAGTGACTTTCTTAAGATGAAAGAGAGCAAACCCCCAAAAGAGAACAAATGAAAAAAGTAATGAACAAAAAGAAAGTAAGAGCTTGTGACACAAAGTAAGAAAAATAAACAGCAGTTGATTTAACTATTTTGCATAAGATATTTACAAACCACAGCATATTACTGTTTGCTTTATGCATTTTCACATCCTGCTCAGTTTAAAGCAGTAATTTTCTGCAAGGACAACAGAGGGAAAAAAAAATGCTTTACACTGCTTATATTAATTACATTTTTTCATTACCCGTCATGTTTTCTACAGGCTTGTGTATTATTACTGTAAAATGTAATGAAACAGAAAAAGAAAAAAAGAATGGACTTCTGGGAAATTTTCCAATTCTTGAAATGCAATGTTAATTGAGTGCTATTTTTAGGTCATCACAGATAGAACTGAACCCATTGCCATCAGAGCACAGAACAGGGACAGCCCAGGTGCAACACGAACAGGGTGAGGGAATCAGTTTCTACTAATGGAGAAAAGGAGAGAAACTGACTCACCAGAGGGGTGGGTTTGGGGCAGTTTCTATTTCTTGATGTAAAGTTCTCAAAGCAGAAATGAAAGGGAAGGGTGCAGAGCTGGCAGGGATCCAGGACCCACCATGGCCAGCCATGGTCACTCCTGAAGGAGATCCACTGACTCCTGAATCAGGAGGGCAGAGTAAATGAGAGGCTCTGTCTGGTTTTGTGGCTGACTTTCAGCTCTGGGAGGGAGGGCACTCTGAAAGCTGACATGAAATAAAGTCTCCCAAAATGTATCAGAAATCCCTTTAATTTATAGATCTCTTAACAGGCTGCCAAAAAATCAATTATTTTAATTTGTATATAGTGCAGCCATGGACTGATTCAAGTTCTTTTGAAGTATTTTTAAACAGCCATTGCACAAAGGCATCCTCTTTCTCATGTGCAAAAAAAAAAAAAAAAAAAAAATTGAAAATCAGAATTTCTCACAATCACTTTGGTTGGAAGAATAGTGCAATTCACATGGGATTCTGCATGCAAATCTGAGTCCCCTCACTCAGTCTGTTAACTGAGTACCATTACTGTCAGTCCCAAGAATCAGTGTAGCTCTACTGCTCCCTTTATTATCTGTCTCTTCTCCCAAAGAGTGTAGGGAAACTGAGCCCATAACAGGGGAAATAGTTACTGGCACTTGGGAGTGGTTGGAGGTTCCCTTTGAAACAGAAATGGAAAATCATCAGTGTGCACTTACCAATGCCAAAATCACAGAATCACAGAATCTGCTGGATTGAAAGGATCATCAAGTCCAGCTCCTGACTCTGCACATAACATTCGCAAGAGTCACACCATGTGCCTGAGAGCATTGTCCCAAAGCTTATTGAGGTCTCTCAGGCTGGTGCTGTGACCACTGCCCTGGGGAGCTGTTCCAGTGCCCAAACACCCAGTCACCCTCTGGGTGAAGAGGCCTCCTCTCATGAAACGACTTGAGACCATTCCCTCGGTCCTGTCACTGGTCACTGAGCAGAGATCAATGCCTGCCACTCCTTTTCCCCTCACAAGGAAGTTGTGACTGCAGTGAGGTCTGCCCTCTTGTCCAGGCTGACCTCAGCTGCTCTTTATATGACTTTCCCTCCAGACACTTCACCATCTTCATAGCTCTCCTTCGCATGACCTCTAATAGTTTTATATCCTTTTACATTGTGGTGCCCAGAACTGTACACATCAGTCAAAGTGTGGCCACACCAGTGACCTCTGTGAAAGAGGAGAGAGCGTCCCACTTGCAGGAAGCCAATCTCCACAAAGCTATTCACTCTCTGTATAGCACTGCACTGCTGTAAAAGCAAGAGCCTCACCCAAACATTTCAGCAGCCGTTCTAAATAGCAGTGTAGCATGTCTTGGAACAACTGAGATTAACCCAGCTGTCCACCTGCTTTGGCCCCATCTCAAGAACAGTCATGATCAGGTAGTAGAATTACCAAGCCAGTTCTCTTTCTTTTAGTGTTAGTGGAGATTTGCTAACCAGCCTCTAGGTATGAAACAACCCCCCTCCACCCATACTGACCCAGGTCATCGGCAGGATCCTAAATGAAGCTATTTAAGCACCCAATTTCCCAAGATAATCTAGGGTCTTTTACCTTGGTACAAACAGCTTGAATTCTGGCCTTTTCTTTATTCATTAGAAGTTTTTTTTGTTTTCAATGGGTCTGTTAGTCACTTGAGGGTCCAGGCTCATCCTTTTTCTAATCTCAGCTCAAGAATCCTGGCTGTGCCCAAGGGCCACAAGAAATACAAGGCATCAGTAGTGCTCTCTTGAGTGTGGCTCTCCTTGACCTAGGCAATAGCATGTGCATCAGGTACCTATCAAGAGTGTGTCTTCACTTCTTGCTTTTCTTCAATTCTTTACCCTTCCCTTAAGTCACATAACTTGTGACTTAATAAAAATACCCCCTCAGTGTATTTCAGATGTGTCTTCCCACCTATTCTGCAGCAGATATGGCAAGGGTATGTAAGTGTCATGGATTTGCCCGGCAAGGCTTAGATGGATTTAAAAAAAGCAAAACAAACCACAAACTGAAGGGTTGCTTTGCTCTCCAAACATCTCTAGTGCTAAGATAGAAATGATGTCATAAATATAAGCCAACATGATTTTCTCTTATCTGACACATTGAATTAAGCATTGTTGTGCTCAAACACTTGTAGCAAAATTTACCAACATTTCCTTTTAGAAATGCTGCATCAAAGGTATTAACAAGGCACACACTGCCCTGCACTCACACACGAGGTGTGTGAATTGTGACATTCTTGTTGCAAGTCAAGAAAGAAATGCTGCTCCTTCTGACTCTGCTTGTCCTGCCTCCAGCAGTGGTGCCAGCATTTGGGCTTCATTTAGTCAAGCCAAGTGGCCCCAGCCTGTTGCAGCCTCACCATGGGCCTTAGCTCATTATTGGCTTGTCAGCACTAATACTTCATCAAGACCAATCTTAAACCTTGCAGCTACCCCTACATTTGTATCTCACCATGACAGACCCCTTTTTACAATTAGATTAGAGTTATTCCTGTTTCTAGGAAATTGATTTGGATCCACAGCCCTCCGATTGGGAGTCACAGTATTTTTCCATAAAGGACCCAGTTTTGTTCTTTCAGAATGATTCATTTTTCCTTAGCACCCAAAGTTGTTCTTATAGGGTGCAGGCCAGAGCAGGTAAACCTTTTTTGTGGCAGGATGACAGGAGCAAGTGTTGAAGAGTATAGAGGGAGCAAAGGGAGCCATGAAACCACAAAGTCTCCTGAAGCATGGGCAGCCTGACCCAAGCCAGCCAGATCCCACTATACCACCCCTAGGGAATGGCTCCTATGTGAGCCAGCCCCTTCACTGCTCCAGCTGCTGAGGAAAGGTCAATAAATTTGTTAATTCCAAGTAAACTCATTGCATAAATCAGGAAGTCAGTATTCCAATGGCAATTCAGACTTGAGATAATGTCTTAAGAGACAAGCAGTCACTGGTTTCCATGGGAATTTTGCCATATCTTTCACCAGTGCTAGGATTTAATCTATGGGAGTTTTCATTTTTTTTCCAACTTGATTAGCTGGCACTTGTCCTCTACTGAAAGACAGCACAGTGCACCTGAAGAATTGTGGTAATAAGCTGGTCAAGGAGACTTTGCAGGATGGACCTGAGGAGGTTCCAGTCATTTGACTGGATCAATTGGTGGAATTTCATCAGAGAGAAGGTGTTCAAGTATCACTTTGAAAATTTCACTTCAGTGTGTTCATTTTCTGTTTCAGCTGTGTTGGGAATGGCATGTAGATTCAAACTGTGACTCAGAATAGGAGAAATGAGGAGCCATTACTTCTTACTAAAAAAATGCTATTCCAGGCCATAAGCCGTAACGTAAATGAATTTGGCATTTCCAGAGTGAACCATCACTTCCATGATTAAATCAATGGATATAAATTCAGCTTTGGTCACATGAGGCCTCAAGCTTGCAGACCATGCATCAAATGTTTATTATTGTTGTTATTATTAGTGCTTTCAAATAGTTCAGTTGTCTTGATCCAAGTAAACAGTAGGCAGCAGTGCTTAAATATGTTTCAGGCTCAGGGATTTTCAAAAACCCTTGTGCTTTCAACTGTCAGTGACAACATGGAACCTAGAAAGCTTTAAAAATCTGAAATAGGTACTGATCTGTATTCAGGGGAGCTCATATATCTGTGGAAATCTGCCTCTAATTTATCCAGCAGCCCTGTCGTTCTGGGTCACATTAGGGACCATGAACACTTTACCTGGCACTAGTCTGCAAACTCTGCTCCTTTGCATGGCTGTGGCTACAACAGGAAGAAAGATGTTCATGGCTCTCAACAAAGAGGAAGATGCCATAAGCAATGATGTGTTAGCCAGGATGTTAGAAGAGGCCATTGTATACATCAGATGCAGAACCCAATTAGCTGGGGGAATTACAGTTTCTGATATAAAGGTTTTTGCAGCTTATGAAGCTTCCCACCCTTCTCAGCCTCTGTGCTGTCCCTGCTGAGGATCTGCACTGCTGCAGGTGAAGAAGCCCATCTAGACAGAATGGCCTGTGTGCACAGGCTTTAAGGCTTTGGCTGCTACAGTATTGGCACCCTACTCACCTCACAGCTAGGACAAATCAGATGCTGAACTGGCTGTCCATGCTCACACATGAGCCTTTGAAAAGAAAATGTATGTGGACCAGCTCCTGAATACTTTTGAAGATATGCCAGCACATAACCTGTGTGGTCCCCTTGCAGTCCTACTTAGACTATGTTTGAGTAGGCAGTGTTCTCACCCAAGAGGATGGACATTTGTCATCTAATTGATTAAATCTGTGTTATCCAAGAGGGTGTTCCCAGCCAAACAATGAAATGCTTCTAAAGCATTCCAAAACAAATGCCAGAATGACCTATGCTGCACCCACACAGAGCTGCTTTGACCCTGCACTCCTGCCAGTCTGGGAAGTAATGTGGGCTTCAGAGCAATCAGCTCTGGGCATCAGGGATTTTGTAACAACAGAAAAAGGTGGCTAACTCTCTGCTCCCTTTTCCTGGTTGTATGGTGTGAAATGCTGCTGAAGCCAGTGGAGTTGCACTGCTATAAAACCAGATACAACAGAGCAGGTAAATATCTCAATATATCTAATATTGATAAAGTTCATAGTGTCAATGCCAACAGAGTCCAGAGCAGGACTGGCCTCTTGGATTTGCCTCAGTAGATTTCACCTTAGCACTATTATTTTCATCAGTTTTTTGTTACTTTGTCATCTTCCTGAGTATCATCGGACTAAAGCTCTTCTCTCAACTCCTCAAACCCAAGCATATCCCTCCAAGTTTTGGGGTTGGGATAAAGAGTACCATGCTTAAATCATATCCTTTGAAATGGGGTACTTTGTAGAAAAGGCCTACCAAGTTCCCATCAGAAGAGTTAGTTGAAGACTGGGGGACTAGAAATGCTGGCTGCAGCTAATTTCTTTTTTTCTATTTGTTAACTCACTTTGTCCAAACACTATGAACATTTGGTGCATTTAGTTCTAAATTTGTCAAATTCTCCTTTAGGGAAACATTTCAAAAACCTAAAATCATCTCTTAAGATCAAATTCATTGCTGAGCTCAAAATTACTCTTCTCTACACAAATAAACCACACACACATACTTGTGTGCTTTGTCTGCACTGCAGGAATTGTCCTGGGATAGCACTGTGCTGTCTGTGGAGCCCTGCTAAAAAGCCTGGCTTTCTGATAATGAGAGAGAGCTGCAAATATTAACACATCGTTGTGGGCACTAGGAAGCAAGAATGATTATCCCAGAATATAAAAAATCTAAAAATAAATTGCCTTCATTTTCACCTGTTGCACACTGATGGGGGTAAAACAACTTTAATTAGTGTAACAGGACAATAGCAATGGAATTGGCTTGGTCACAAGATTTTTGCAGGATGACACTGATGGTATTACTATCCAACTTCAAAGATTTGGAAAGATGTGGCTGCTAACACTGGAGAATAGAAACCTGTTTTTCATCAACTAGGCTGGCCTGACAAATTAAGTCTGTGGAGTCATTAGATTAAGATAAGAGCTTATCTCCTAGACTGACATTTATTCAGAGGTTTTTATGCTGCTCAGCTAGTAATTAGTGCAGTTGAATTTTTAACACTACATTGTCCAGTCATTTGACAAATTTGAAATATATACAGTTCTGATTTAAAAAAAAAAAGCCAACTAAAATCCATGAATACAGTATTATTAGCTTGGAAATGTTTTAAGAAGGGTTGAGATGATGCTAAAAATCTTCAAGGAGGTCAGAAGTGCTTCTGCTGTTGACTCATTTCTATACACAGATTAGGAGGCTCCATAAACTAAATTTTTAGGCACCAAGCAGCAGATATCTGTAGAAAATCTGTAATTTCTTTCATGCCCATCCATTTTGTAATTCTGCTGCTTTAGAGGGGCAGGAATATGGTGCAGCCTGTGGTCCTGCTCATTAATGCTTTTCTGCCTCCTTCAGCACTCAGCTTAGGATTTCAGGTGGGGGCAGTTTCAAAAGGAATCTTCTCTCATATGGCTGATTTCATGGGATAAGGTTTATTTTTCCTGTCCTAATTTTCTTGTAATAACAGATGGATTGTTCCACAGTAAACCAATGCATTACTTTTGGACACATGTTTTTAAATTGCTTTAGACTAACAAGTATCACTTTTTTTGAACGGTTCATTTTGAGTAACTGCAGATCAGAATTGAATTAATAATTAGTGATTAAATGGATGACTATTTGTTTATGAGCTTTGACAGGTTTGTTACAGCTACATCCTGTTACAGCATTTGTTTTATCCAAAGTGCAGCCATCTCAGCAGCTATAGTTGTTACCTTTAGAAAAAACACAGACTAGAGGAGTTCATGGTAGTAAATTGTGGTTCATCCAACTGCTTTAGTTCTGTGATTACTGGCTTTCACAAAAACAACAACAAAAAAGATTGCTGGTTTACATTTTACACTGTACTGCCAAGACCCCTGAACTCTGTGGACTCAGGGCCAGGGCCATCAGCTGCAGAGGGTGACACATTGTCACTCACCTGCCCTCCTGAGCTTGAAGCAGCAGTGGTAGAGTAGGACACAGGCTCTCAGGCTGACTGGGACGAGGATCTGCATGCTGGTTTTCCATGTCCCTTTCTGTGGGTTTTCATGGCATTTATATAACCCCAAAGCATGAGAAGAGTTCTAACATCTCATAAGTAAAACAGGTTTTCTGTGGTTGGAATGCCATGAATGAGAAGTAAGACATGAGTCAGGGAGTTATTTCAGATCTTTGTACAGCCAGGAATGAAACCCTGCTGCTCTCTACTTTCTGAGCCAAACCCTTGACCTAGACCTGCCCTGACTCCTGTTTCAATGCAGATGGTTTCAGCCCTCTGTGTCTGCTAAGGGCCTTGATACTTCCTATCGGGGATGTGCAACCCTATATATTTTGTGTATATTTCATATATGTGTAAAAGTCAAGCTGTGTGGCAATCTCTGCCATTGGACATCCCACCATTCGTGGTCTGTAGGTGAGATCTCAGCTTGTGGTCAGGAGTGCCTAGAGGGAGAGATGGAGACAATATTTTTGCTCATAAAATTGCTCATAAATGGAAAGAAATTTGCATCAAGCTGAATCACTTGCATCAATCCCCCAAAAGCTTGAAGTACTGTTTTGCTCTCTAAATTTTAGCTGTTAATGCTTCCTTTGGTGTCAACCAGGTAAAGAATCCTGCATAATTCTCCATATATATCTCACTTCCCAGCAGAGAGAAATGAAACCCCTTCCTGGACCTTGGATGAGCGTGAGGGAAAGACCCAGTTTCTGAAGCCTCCAGGGAGGAGCATGGCCTCAGCAGAGGGAGAGGGAGGTATTTCAATTCAAGGATTTATGGCAATAGCATCCGTATTTTCCTATATCGTTTTACTTTCTTGTGTGGTGTGCTGCTATGTTGTGCATTGCTGCAGAAGCTGGATGGTGTCAGCACTACCCTGGCAAGCTTCATCCATTGAGCCTTTAGACTAAAGGGGAAAAGTTGCCATCACCCAGACACACCAACAGAACCAAAGAAAGACTTCACCTCTGGGACAAAGCCCCAGCTATGTGAAACTATTAACATCTCCTTTTGATGGGCTGGAGATTACAGCACAGAGGTGTCTTGATGTTGTCTGTCACAGCTGTCTATCAACAGTGCTGGCTCATGGGGCAGTTCCCTGGCCCCACAGCCTTTTCAGACCAACTCTGCTGCCACCATCCTCATGTAGTTCCATGAGAGATAGCACTGACTTGCCCTTTTGCCTCCGGCCAACAATTTAAAGACATTGCTGTTTGATGGTGCACGTAAATAAATTAATAGTCTTTCTTCTGGCCAAAGAGTCTTGAGTCTGAGACCTTCACTGGCCCCACACAGAAAGCCAAGGATTGACAGAAACACTAGCAAAAGAGAAGTCCAAACAGGTCAAGGGAAGGGGCATTGCAGACTAATAAAACCTGTTACTACATGGAGAACTTTGCTCAACTTCTGATGCCAGAAAAGACAGCCTAGACTGGCAGGTAAATCTCCCTGAGAATAGCAGAAATCAAGGTTAGACCAACATATATATCCCAGGTTACTTAGTAAATATGGAAATACTGGAAAAAGAGAATTGGAGATTTTACAGAAGGAAGGCATCATTGAATGGCAATAACAGTACAACCATGTTTTACTCTGCCCTCCATTTTTCAGTGTCCTCCTCTCGGGCTGATGGTTGCTCTTCAGCATTTGGCCAAGGTCAGACAGGTGAGAGAGAATTTTTTCTGAAGTTTCTAGTGTTCCTAATAAATTTTTAAAATTATAATAAAGGGCAATAACTTTTTTTTTTAACTAGCAAATACATTTTTAATGTCACCAGAAAATGGTGCCTTACTTGTGTGTTACTCTGAATTTTTATGATTTTGGCTTCTAAGTTTGGTGCAAGGGGTAGCCATGTCCCAGGAAAAAAATATGCTTGGCCTTTTTAACCAAATTCCATAGGCTGAAATTTATCCATGGTAAATGTTTCACAGTAAAGTAAATTATGTAGGAGGTTGCACACAAACATCCTTTACTCTCAGAAATTAAGGTGAGCACTCAGTAGCACAAGTACATGGTTTGTGTTTCCATATGTTTCCACGGTTTGTGTTTCCATCCAATTGTTTGTGTTTCCCCAAGGAATTCAACACTTTTCACAAATAACTACACTTTGCATGTAGTGTAGTGTAAATGCTGCAACCCCCCAGGACAACCACAAAGGTAGGGTAAACACCTCTCGTTCTGTTTTATAGGTACTTAGCACTTACGAAGTGCAACCTCAAGGCAGGCTGTGAGGAACATCTACACTTAGAGAAGTCTTTCTGGAAAGCCAATGGAAATTATTTGCTCAAATATTAGTGGTAAGTCAAGCAGTTAGTGGTCAATGCAGCTGTTGGGTTGGTGGGTTCCCTTGTACCATGTTAGAGTCCCTCTGCCATAGCCCAGCCTCTCCCCAGTTTGTTTTTCTGTTGTATGTTATTCATTAAACCCTTTACTGTGACATGCCATTGCCAGTGTGCCAAATCCTGAGCAAATCACATCCTCTGTTCTTCTGTTGCAGATTTGTGAGATAATCTATTATATATTAATCATTTTAGTCTTATGGTGCAATGTCAAAAATAAATTGGGGTTATGAAGTTGGAGGGGAGCCACTTGGGGATCGTGTGTTCTCACTGACACTCCTTATTTGACTTTGAAAACAGCGTCATGATGAGATTTTTGAAGCTGATTGTTACCCCATGGAATCCAAATCACTAGGCAAAAAATTCTGTGGAGTAAGTTTTCATCTTCACAAATATCAGCTCAATGCTAAACTGTAAATGATTTTCAAGCTATTGCCTTCCCTCTCCTTACAACTTTAAACATATCTGGGCTGATCCATTACATCTCTTTAGAATATAAGGTGGCAGAAAAATAAACAGAATAAAATAAAAGCCAACCCCTTTTAAGGACTGAATATCTGCTGGAGATGGAGGTATCCAACACAGAAAAATAATACAGGCCAGGAACACAGCCAAATATACTGTAAGAAAATATGAATTTGCTTAATTTAAAATATTCTCTAACATTTCCTAAGATCCCAGCTGTCAAACAGTGAGTAATTTGTCTAATACTGCAGTTCTTGTTGCCCTCCCAGTTGAATCACAGTAAGTCCTTGGTGTCTCCAAACCAGAGCAGAGATTAGTGCATACAGAGTCACTTTCCTCCTTAGCTTCATGGTCTCTTCTACAGGACAGGAAGATCCACAATCCTCTCTGAATTCAGTATGAACTGAGAAATGAGACATTTAGTTCTATCTGTGCTGCCATGTACCATCCACCTAGACAGCAAGGCTGTATCCTGCCATCAGTTATTGAATGCAGACCATGCTTTACCTTCCGAGGGATGGCAGAATATTGTGGGGAATACAAGGAATGGAAAAGCACTATTTTTGTTAGAGTTTCTTTTGCTTGTGTGCAAGTAAATCAAACCAGAATCCATGCTGAGTGATATATCATATAACCCTTCAATGTGATATGTATCCAACAATTTGTTTTTCACTATGGTAGCTTTTCACAATCCATAAGTCAGATGGAAGGTAGAGAGATTTCCTAGCTTGAAATGCAAAGTGATTTTTTTTCTTTTAAGATATGCTAGGGATTTTTTTCCCTACCAAGAACAGTTACTGAAGAATACAGATGAAAATATGTGCTGGAGCATATTCACTAATGATTTACTCAAAATATGTGCCAGAGCATATTCACTACTGATTTACTCAAAAGATATGATGGCATCCAGAGTCCCTTACAGAGTTCTTCTGAGTAATTAATGCATTAGAAGTGTGCATTCAAGCAAAATAAGACTCTAGCAATACGATAACCAACAGAAGAAAATTACTAGCATAGTGCAAATCTGAATTGGTTTGAATGTATCCATCCATACGTCTCCATCCCAGACCTATCTTTGGTATTCAGTGGGTAATTATGGTCATATTTCCAGCTCACAGAATATTCTGAGTTGGAAGGGACCCACAGGGATCATCAAGTCAAACTCTCAAGTGAATGGCCCATATGGGGGTTGAACCTTGGTATTATTAGCACCATGTGCAGCATCATGTGCTAAAAAGCTGGATGTCTGACCCTAGTTAGAGAACACAGATA